>NC_088225.1:1326454-1926454 GCF_036934945.1 Oncorhynchus masou masou | reverse complement strand
GCCCCTAAACCCAGCCTTCTTTTCCTCTTGTCGTGCCTTCTGTATAAGCGGCCACAGTTTCTCCCTGGCAGTTTGATCCTGCGGTATCTGAGCCTCTTTGGTGCGAAGATTCTTCTCATCCAGAAACGTATTCCCCTTGGCCATTTTCCAGATGATGTCCCTGTAATGGCGCATAGTTAAGCGCAAGATGACATTGCGAGGGTGTCCATCAGATCTTCATTTCCCAAGTCGATGTACCACGTTGATCACGTCTCTTATCTTGTCTTTGATGCACAGAGCCACCTTTCCCAGGATATTAATGACTGCTTCCCTGATATACTCTCCCTCTACCTTTTTTACACCTTGGATTTTCAGATTCCACCTGCGAGAGTACCTTTGACTTTCAGCTACATTCTCACACAGCTCATTATTTTGGGATTTGCAGTTTCTTCAGCTCATTTTCCTACTTCTCGCTCACAATTTTGTGAAGCCGACTGGCACATTCTGATAAATTATCGATCTTCTTTGATGTTTCTTGGTAGGCCGCTCCATGAAGGACACTTTGGAGAACGTGGCATCTTGTTTAGTAGACAGGGACTGGATTGCAGAGAAATGTTCAGACATGGAAATGTCCTCTCACTTTTTAATTGGGGTCTGAGGTAAAGAGGTTGCAAGGATTTCATCCTGGTCAGTTTTGTTCTTTCTCTTGCTTGAGTTTGCGGCATCATGCTGATCTGGCTCTCGTCGTAGCTAGCTAGCATGTCTGCCGTCTTTTGTGAGGCTAGGATATTCCGCCTACTGTTGTCTTTCTGTCGTGTTCTTCCCATTCAACTTGACAAAAACAAACTCTAAACTTGTTCTATGTCGCTAACACAAGTAGTTTGTTTCTTTCAACATTGATAGCTAATATTAGATTGTTAAACACCTAACCCTCAATGTTGCTTTGACAAGCGAGAAAACACTCCCTCACAGCAACGCCATCTTGGCTCCCCTCCCTCACCCCTTGCCCTGCAAGTGTATACTCGTCAGACGTCATGAAACGTCAACAGAAGTGTCCACTTAATTTGAGGGCTGAGGGGATAGGGTGTATCTTTAAGTGTTTGGACCGCAACCTAGGTATTCTACCTTGCTCTCCTATCAAAGATTTTGTATCAAAGTTGCATTAGTGTTCTGCAAGTTAATTGTAAAATGGAGATGTGTCCAAAACAAAGTCTTAGATTGCTTTAATGTCACTGTATGTAATGATGACAAATAAAACAGTCTCACTCGTTTTTTTTCTGAATTAAAAGTGTGGCGATTCTCAAAAGTCATTAACCAAGCTATATAACTGCTTTATTAATCACATAGCTAACTACTGTATTAATCACTAGCAATTCATCAATGAGACTTACGTAAATAAAAGCTTCTGAAAATGTGGATAGAACTTTCCAGAAAAAAAGTGTTTTCATATTTTCAATAGGTATCCTGAACTCTGACGTCCATCTCGACCTCCATTGCAGTAGTGAATTCTGGCTAGGGCAACATTACTGTAGGCTACTACTATTCTCTGCCAACAGTGTGGCACAAAATGGTTTCAATGATCCAGGTTGGTGTTAATGTCCCCCTAGTCAAGTCTTTTAGGTAGGATATTATGAATCAATCTATTGCAGACGCTTTGATATGACGTTCATGTTTACGATGACTTCAGCACAAGATTTCCCCGCACTGAAAACATAATTTCTTCTTCTTCTATGCTATTATGGCGGTCCGCAAACACACAGTAGAGGTGCATGCCGCCACCTACTGTATGGGGTGAAAACTGGGGAACTTTTATGCAGCAAAAGAAAGGTTGAAAAAAACATAGTCATGTCATTCCCAAATGTTTTTACTAAAACAAACATCAACGTACTACTTTAGGTAGTTTCAGTCTACTCAGATCCCTACACGGGCTCTGGGGCCTGAGAGGGAGGAGTATCTTCCGACAGTATTCCCTGCAATGTTTCCGCCGTGAAGTCCTGAAGATCCAATAACCTTTTTGCCACTTTCACAATGATATCCAGTTTCTTCTATTTTTTTAAATGAGTTTGTCCTGTACAATTAATCACCTGCACAATGAATGGAACAAAAATACACCTTCTTCACCATTAGTATTTCAGGATCTTTGATCTGATGAATGATATCAACAGGCCGCTTGCTTGTCATCCACTGCCAAAGCTTCATCATCTCCACTCTCTCCTTCAACAATGTTCACTGTCTCCACATAGGACACCTGATTGACAGCCTTGAGCCTCGCTACTTTGACCTCCTTCACCCTAACAGGGCACTTAGGGAACTCTGGAAAATGCTTTCCATCACATTTGCAGCATTGTGTATCCCCAGACTCTTCAACACTTATATTCCATCTGCAAATACTTGACACGTGGCCAAAGATTTTACATGCATGACATTGCTGTTACTTTTGTACATACATTTGTACATACACTGCACATCTCATGTATCACAGCTTTGGATCAGGAGAGACTCTTCATCGAACAGACTTCTCCTCCTTCTTTTCTTTCACAATAAGGGTTATGTGATGTGAAGCCTCGATATCCAGCGAGATGACACCATTCTTCTGTGCCCTTCTCTTGAAAATCACAACTCTCCACTTCGTATGTTGACAGTTTATAGAGCCACAGAGCTGTCTCCTTTTCCTGTTTTGATACACATGAAATCACCATCATACCGCTCCTGGTTACTCTGACTGACTCCGCCTTTCTCAATTTGTCCTTCGCCATCTTCGTAATCGCAAACAGGTCTCCCAAAAATAAACATTATTATTCATGAATGGTACTCCAACCAGAAACTGCTGTTCATTTTCAGCTTTAGCTCTTTTAGCTCAATTCTTCTTTATTACCGTGGTCCAGTCATTCTTACCAACCTTACTCGCGCCAACAGAATCAAACATTGCATCAGCTTCTGCCCTTGCAAGACCTGTCACCACTGGGCCAGATTCAAGTTTGTCCATCCACCTTCCATATTCCTCTACTCCAGAAACCCTCATCCTTCTTGTCCTCTCATTGTATCTATCTAGCATCTCCATTCCGTCCAATATTGTCCTCACTTGGCACAACCAACAAAATAGTTTGACCACCGAACAGTTGATATAGCTGTAAATGTTAAACAACAGTTTATTAATTGAAGAATTTGAGAAAACTCTGACTTTACCCCTACAGCAGTTTTTCTGTATCCAACATGACCAATGAGCTCGGGCACGGGGCTTACAGCTGCGTAACCAATGAAATTGCGAGTGCTGGGACACACCTTCATCTGGTTAAAGTTTGTTGGGGCCACCAAAGGATTTGGAGTTGCCCATGATTGAAGACATGAGGAAAGTAAAATAATCTAATCGTTTTAGCTCACAATTGAAGTCCCTTAAATACCTGTAGAACCATAATTGACTCAATATATTCAGAGGTTGGTAGGCTAATTGTCTGTTGACAACAAGGTATACTGTTCCTGTGGTACAAATGTTAACATGAGCATCGCATTCTATTTCCCGCCCCCTGGCTTTGCAATTGGTCTTGCTCGTACCTTGCAGGGGAGCCTCGTGAATCCACGGTACCCCACTGTTCATGGCATTGACGTTAACGATGAATGGTAAATTATAACACAGCTACTAGTACTGAAGGTAAATCCATAGATTTAGTTATGGTGGGAGTTGATGTGAGGTGGTGTGGTGCTTTTGTAAATATAAGATTCTGGTACTACTAAGACTCAACTCACTTCATATAACACTGAAATGTTCATTATGTTTAATGCATGGAACTTGTTATTCATGATGCACCGACGCTATCCCTCTGACGTCCTCAGCGCGCAATACTCCATTGCCAAAACCTGAAAGCTAGCTTCACATCCACTGTGTGTCATGAATGTTGAATAAAATTCCATTTGAACTTAATCTGACAATTGTCCATGGGTTTGGTTCTTGTATAGCGTGGAATTTGAGACAAAATATCTGAAGGAACATGTCGATAAACAGGTCTGCTGCATACCCATCTTCCTCTCTGTCAAAATAAGTCTGGCACAAGTTATCGCTTGCTTGCACTTGCATGACTTTTGTTTTGACATGAGGTGTTTTGACATATTAGGCACCTGCAGGAGACCAGCCTTTTCATGTATGTTCCTTTGGATATCTTTTCTCAAATTCCGAGCTATATAACAACCAACTCTATGGACAATCAGCAGACAAAGTTCAAATTAAGCTTTATTCAACATTCGCAACAGACAGGGGATATTTATATACAATATGAATGTACGTGACTATGGGCTGTTTTCAATCTGTATTGCCGAAGAACAGCGTAACATATTTAATTAAGGTAATTTCCCGAACGAGCCTGACATATGCAGCGTTTGCGGTGAATGCCGTCTCCACGGACGCAGGGAACATAGCCTTTACATTTCAATGGAGCGTCTGCGATACGAATTGAATCCAGCCTTAAGTTGTCCAAGGGACACAATAGGAATGTTGGGGCTAGAAACTTGTAAAAAAAATGTTGATTTGAAAGATAGCAAATAGTAACCAAGAGATCATGTACCGCAGAGAAGTTTATTGAAAACAAATCACTATTCGTTTCAAACAGAAAGATAAAGGAATGAAAATACTTAAAGGAAATTACTCTAAAATATATTATCCATCTGTGGACATACCTAAAGATTGGAGCTCTACATGTTCCCATTTCACCCCTAAATATTAATTTATACATAAATGGCACCACCACCTTGAATCATATATCTAAATAAGACCGTTTCTAAAAAAGCGTTTCTATAAATGTACTAATCTAAAATGTCCATGGATCAATGGTAGCTCCGAGTAATGGAGTGAATATCATAGAAAGTTGATTTCAGAGAACAAAATGCAAAAACGTTTACAGAGTGCAGTTGGCCTCCAGTGACTTCCTGCACTTAGCGACGGTCAGGTAGGTCTCAACCTTTGGGGGGGGGGACAAGAAGAATAGGTTATAGTTGACACATTTTAATGTGAATGTTCTAAGTCACCAGGACTTTCTCGAGACCAGTCTTGATCAATGAACAATAATAGTAATAACATATGGGTTAAAGACTCAAAGATACTTCACAATAGAGATCACAAAAAAACAATGCACTGTAGAAAATATAGGAAGGCACATGCAATTGAAGGCAACATGGTCTTCCACCTTATGCATGTCCTTCTTGAAGCAGGCCAACAGCTCGTAGTTCCTCCTGACGTTGCCGTCGCCCCCCAGGTTCTGGTAGTAGTTCCCGTAGGGGGGCAGATGCTGAGAGTCATTGTCATCCAGGCTCAGTTCGCCATCCTGGCTCCCCTGTGAGAGACAGAGAGAGATGCATGGTGGGGTGGATGTGTGGATATCAATACTTGTTTATTGACCTGCAAGTAGGTTTGCAAAATTCCGGTACCTTGTATGTTATTTATCTTTGTGAAAATGTAGAAAAATGTACGTTATATATCTGTGTGTAGCATAAGATGAATCAATCAATCAATCAATCACTCAATGTACTGTACATGCAAAAACACAGATATTCAAAACAATTCCAAAAAATCTACCTGTAGTAGAGCATGCTGGGTAAAAAGTTCATTTGTTATAACTTTAAAAACTTGCATTGATGTGACTCATTTAGATTTGAGCCAGTACCACATAGACATTTGAAGTAATAATGACTTTTCATTGACTGACTTCAACTTACTAGAAGTATTTGAGTTAAAAATGCACAAAGTGCGGCACCACAAATGGTAATTGACCATTACCTTGATGAGCAGGTTGATGCCCACTTTGAGGTCGCTGAGCTTCTCAGAGATCTGGTTGGAGTTTCTGACCATTAGGCTGTTGGAGATGGTCAGGGTCTGGCTAGGGTACTCCCAGGATTCAATCAGGCGGAAAGAGATATGGAGCAGCTTCAGAACCTGTGTGTGTAGATGTAGAGAAACCACAGATTATTAGAAAATGAAGTTGAGTTGTATTGTACAGCTTGAGGTGCCATATCATTTACATGATACATGGCTGGAGAATGTAGACGTAGAGAAGCCGCCGATTAGAAAGTGATGGGTTTGACTTACAAGGACTGTGATATGTGGTTGTTTTTACCTACCTTAGTTGAAGGCACTGAGGTATAGCAACATTTTACTGCTGATTTTACAATTTAAAACTCCCTTTCATGGCTAGATTTAATTTCCACCATGCATGATGCTGGTTCTGCTTATCTACAGTATATATTCACCCATGGAGTTTAGACAATCGGAGATCTGCTTGCCCAATAACTAATGACTAAGTTGTATCAATTGTTCAAATTGAGATGCCCTATTATTCATGTTGGAATTGTGCATCATGGAGGATTGTCTCAGCCAGGTAACTTACTGAACTCTTCTGAGTCTCCTGCTTGTCGATTGGGCTCATGATGGAGTCAGAGTTACAGAAGTCCAGCAGGAATATCTTGTTCAGCTGTCTGCGTTCATCAGACAACAGGGTGCCTTCCTGCACAAAATCACAAAGACGGGAGAGAGAATGTTTTGCCGCTCGGTATGCGTGAAGAGGACACTTGTCTACAAAGAAGAGGAACCACCTCTGAAACATTATCTGCTGTGTCAAAAGAAGATTCAAAAGCTGTCTTACAAAGTCGTTGAACATTTTCTGAGCCAATAGGTGGAGGTGTTGCACCCGGTTGACTGCGATGTTGAAGAGCCGTTGGTTTTCCATCGCCGCCCCTTGACTCAGGAAACAACTGACCAGTAAGACTGGCATCAGCAGAAACACTAAAAGAGAGATGAAAGAAAATAAGAAATGTATAAAAATGAGTAAGTCAAATTATGTTGCGACAGGTTAGTAAGATATTCTCAGCCTTTGTACATCAATAGCCTAGCGATTAAGAGCGTTGGGCCAGTAACTGAAAGGTTACTGGTTTGAATCCCTGAGCTGACTAGGTGAGAAATCTGTTGATGTGTCCTTGAGCAAGGCACTTAACCCTAATTGCTCCTGTAAGTTGCTCTGGATAAGAGTGTCTGCTAACTATCTCAAATGTAAATCTAATAGATCACGCTGTTAAAGGAAGTGGTTCTGTGTAAGTAGATTATACCCTCATGGCAGTACAATACTTGTTCACTCTTTCTCTGCCTTGTTAGCCCCTGCCTCAGTAATTACATGTTAAAGTTAAATGGTATTAAAAGGTACACTGACTTCCCACTTAAAAAATAATATAAAAGCTGGTTTACCTTGTCCCATTTTTTCTCTTAATTGCCAAGGATGATTTCTTCACTTGAAAGTGTGGTGGTCGGTTTAGTATGTTGCCGCTTGTTTGGGGCCACTGTTTTTATAGATGGGGAACACATGTTTTAATGTATCAACAGGAGGAAACATGAGATTTTCTCCATTTACCACCTCTCGCCGATGGGACCTGTTTTTGTATGTGACTATGGAACAATCAGTATATTGCGTCAAATCAATCATGAATTTTTCCATGAGTTCGGGAAGAGGTGGCTCCTAAAAAAAAAAAAGGAACTTGATGACTTGACAAATGAGTGTCAAAACACATACGACACAAACCTCTGTTGTCTAGGACATAATGAATGAACAAAAGTTACACTCGCACACAGACAGACACACCCCCTGTCACTTGACAGCAACACCGGTTATTCTGCCGTCCCTCTGTGGTACTGTCATTATTTGACAAAATATATTATATTGCTTCTTTATTAGCAACAATATTTGATTGTTTAATGTCAATTGAATGTCCTATGGTATTAGCACAGACCTCAAGGTAGACACACAGAGAAGGGCCTATCAAGGACTTGAGACGCACATCTTACAAAGTATGTCTTTTGTTCGTTTACATAACATAAACAGCCACTTGATCAATACCCGCTTTTTCTTTTTGTGTGAGAGCCTTTGTTATACCCGACGAAGCCCAATAAAGCGATCTGTTGGAGCAAGTGTGTAGGCCCTACTTCATTGATTCGATGTGCCTTTAAAAAAAAAGTACACATCTCAGCGGATAACACGCTTGACTACACAATGCTACTAGCCCAAAGCCTTTGTTTGTGCCGCACAACCTTACTGTGTTGAGTTGATGCGACACAGGTAGGTGTAGGTGTACTGACTTGACACCTATAAAGGTTACCTGGTCAATAGTCATGACTGTAATGAGATCATGGTTGATACGTGTCGTTGTGGCATACGGGGAGAAGACTGATCCGGTGTGAACATATTCAACAGACGTTGTGAACGAGGTCCATATTCAGCGTTCAGGACACGGAGACGTGCTAAATGTCAGGCTAGGCCCAGCACTGTCCTAATCCCTTCCTGGGGAAAACAGAAATCGATCTGTTAACCTGCATCACTTTTTTGGATGGGCGGCTGCGAGTGTATTTACTGTCCACATTACCTTGTTGAATATGTGATAGCTGGCATTCAAAAGAGCATTATACAATGGGTAGTTTTGGCCATGCTATTTGACTGGATGGAGTGATGACTTGTTTTTGATAGTCCAGCAAATCAAAAATACTGTATGTACAGCATGTATCAATAAAGATTTTATTCCATCAACCAACGTCTCATCATCTGGCCTTGTTGCGGGATATGTATTGCCTGTAGCAAAATGTCAGAAATCACTCAAAATGTTCAGTTGTTGTTTAGGTTGAGTCATACTGCATCACAGTGGTTCCTAAACTTCTCTTTCCTTTATACCCTTATTGACCCTTATGCAACATCCACACAGGGAGGCAGGGTAGCCTAGTGGTTAGAGCGTTGGACTAGTAACCGGAAGTTGCAAGTTCAAACCCCCGAGCTGACAAGGTACAAATCTGTCATTCTGCCCCTGAACAGGCAGTTAACCCCCTGTTCCCAGGCCGTCATTGAAAATAAGAATTTGGTCTTAACTGACTTGCCTGCTTAAATAAAGGGAAAATAAACAATGTAATCACTTGCGAAGTTTTCCAAAAACATATGTGATCTTATGGGAAGTTAATGTGACAGCATGTAAAGTAATATGTGTGAAGTGTTCCAAAAACATATGATTTATTTTCCACGTGTGAAATCACGTGTTCTTTCTCTAAGGGGAGCCTCACCAACTCTCTCCGTTATGTTATTTTACTCAGTCGGCTGTATGGCCTCATACCCATTTATGTTTTAACATGTTTCAAATGATCTGGGTTAGCCCATTTACAAATGAAGTGGAAATTATTCTTGAACGTTATTATCACGCTATAGAAGAAAGATACTCTATATTCCAGAAAATGTCCTGCATGGGTAATATGTGATAATGTTTTGAGCAATACATACAGTTGAAGTCGGAAGTTTACATACACTTAGGTTGGAGTCATTAAAGCTCGTTTTTTCAACCACTCCACAAATTTCTTGTTAACAAACTATAGTTTTGGCAAGTCAGTTTGGACATCTACTTTGTGCATGACACAAGTCATTTTCCCAACAATTGTTAACAGACAGATTATTGCACTTATAATTCCAGTGGGTCAGAAGTTTACACACACTAAGTTGACTGTGCTTTTAAACAGCTTGAAAAATTCCAGAAAATTATGTCATGGCTTTAGAAGCTTCTGATAGGCTAATTGACATCATTTGAGTCAATTGGAGGTGTATCTGTGAATGTATTTCAAGGCCTACCTTCAAACTCAGTGCATATTTGCCTGACATCATGGGAAAATCAAACAAAATTTTAGACCTCCACAAGTATTGTTCATCCTTAGGAGGAATTTCCAAACGCCTGAAGGTACCATGTTCATCTGTACATACAATAGTATGCAAGTACACACACCATGGGACCAGGCAGCCATCATACCGCTCAGGAAGGAGAGGAGATCTCCTAGAGATTAACATACTTTGGTATGAAAATTACAAATCAATCCCACAACAACAGCAAAGGACTTTGTGAAGATGCTGGAGGAAACAGGTACAAACGTATCTATATCCACAGTAAAAATGAGTCCTATATCAACATAACCTGAAGACCACTCAGCAAGGAAGAAACCACTGCTCCAAAACCGTTTGGCCATAACGACCATCATCATGTTTGGAGGAAAAAGGGGGAGGCTTGCAAGCCGAAGAACACCATCCCAACTGTGATGCACGGGAGTGGCAGCATCATGTTGTGGGGGTGCTTTGCTGCAGGAGGGTCTGGTGCACTTCACAAATAGATGGCATCATAGGGAAGGAAAATTATGTGGATTTATTGAAGCAACGTGTCAAGACATCAGTTAGGAAGTTAAAAGCTTGATCGCAAATGGGTCTTCTAAATGGACAATGACCCCAAGCATACTTCCAAAGTTGTGGCAAAATGGCTTAAGGACAACAAAGTCAAGGTATTGAAGTGGCCATCACAAAGCCCTGACCTCAATCCTATAGAACATTTGTGGGCAGAACTGAAAAAGCATGTGTTTGCAAGGGGGCCTACAAACCTGACTCAGTTACACCAGCTCTGTCAGGAGGAATGGGCAAAAATTCACCTAACTTATTGTGGGAAGCTTGTGGAAGGCTACCCAAAAAGTTTGACACAAGTTAAACAATTTAAAGGCAATGTTACCAAATACTAATTGAGTGCATGTAAACTTCTGACCCACTGGGAATGTGATGAAAGAAATAAAAGCTGAAATAAATAATTCTCTCTACTATTATTCTGACATTTCACATTCTTAAAATAAAGTGGTGATCCTAACTGACCTGAGACAGTGCATTTTTACTATGATTAAATGTTAGGAACTGTGGAAAAACTGAGTTTAAATGTATTTGGCTAAGGTGTATGTAAACTTCCGACTTCAACTGTATGTTATTGATTTACGTCTATAACACAACATGTAGGGGAGTGTTCTACCCATCAAGGTTCCCTTGGCTTAAACCTACCAAATTCTTTGAACATGTGTGTCATGACTGAGTATATGAGGTTCATGTTAAATGAGTGTGTGCTCCTTTAAGAGTGCACAATATTTATAGGCTAAGGGAGAGATAACCAGAGCAAGAAATAGAACATACAATGTAAAACTATAGGACAGAATGTTTATAAACGAGCCCAGGATTCACATATTCCTCACACTGGATTCCCCTCTTATTACTAAGAACAGCTACACTAAGTGCAGTATATCTATGTACAGCAGCATGTGCTTATAGGGTTGTCACAAATCACAGGTGTGATGTGGTTGTAACTCACTCCAACTCTGCCTGGGCACTGACCTGGACACTGACCTTATAAGTAGGAAGTGTAATGGCACACTGTAATACCTCTCTGTGAAATGAAATTACGCTGAACCAACCTGAACTAGAAGTTGAACTGACGTCTGTGCCCACTGGGTTGTCTTGTTACACTTACCGAGATATAGCGCTTGTATTTACATCAAGGAGATAGAGGTGAGCTACCTCTACACTGTTCTAAGAAATGAAACTGCAGCCAGGTGCAAGTGGCTGATTATATAACTCAGTTCAGCCTCAGCTGCTCAACACCAATGAGCGAGGTACACGACCCACCGTCACTCTGTGTCAAACAAGCCTGAGACCCTGAAGCAATCAAAGGTGATATGCACATCCGAAACTTGAACCTCAAACCCTGACAATGACTTGGAGCGGAAAAGCCCATGGCCCCCGTAGCAAACACCAATACTCCCCCACCCTCGCATCCCCTGGCAAAGAGCGGTCCTCCCTGGTCCCTAGAGTCTCTCAGTGTTTGGTCCCAGGCCAAGATGTCTTCATGCCTTCTATGCTATTCAGTCCCCTGTGCCAGAGACTGTAGCAGGAGCTACATGAAGGAGAGAGAGAGAGGGGATAAGTGCATGGTCAGCAGGCAGGGTTTTGCCTTGTGAGTACTCTTATGTAAATCAAATGTCAGCTCCTGATATTGATTTGTAGTTTCTGTTCTTGACATATTGAGTTGTTCAGTATTTGTATACACTACATGGCCTAAAGTATGTGAACACCTGCTCGTCGAGCATCTCACTACAGAATCATATGGAGTTGGTCCCCTCTTTGCTGCTATAACAGCCTCCACTCTTCTGGGAAGGCTTTCCATTAGATGTTGGAACATTGCTGCAGGGATTTGCTTCCATTCAGCCACAAGAGCATTAATCGGTCACTGATGTTGGGCGATTAGGCCTGGCTCACAGTCGGGCATTCCAATTAATCCCAAAGGTGTTAATTGGGGTTGAGGTCAGGTCTCTGTGTAGGCCAGTCAAGTTCTTCCTGACCGATCTCAACAAAAAATGTCTGTATGGACCTTGCTTTCTGCACAGGGGCATTGCCATGCTGAAACAGGAAAGGGCCTTCCACAAACTGTTGCAACAAAGTTGGAAGCACAGAATCGTCTAGAATGTCATTGTATACTGTAGCGTTAAGATTTCCCTTCATTGGAACTAAGGGGCCTAGCCGGAACCATGAAAAACAGCCCCAGACCATTATTCCTCCTCCATCATACTTTACAGATGGAACTATGCTTTGGGGCATGTAAGCGTTCTCCAAACCCAGATTCGTCCGCCGGACTGCCAGATTAGGGAAGCATGATTCATCACTCCACAGAACGTGTTTCCATTGATCCAGTGGCGGCTTGCTTTACACTACTTCAGCTAATACTTAGCATTGTGCATGGTGATTTTAGGATTGTGTGTGGCTGCTCGGCCATGGAAGCCTACCACTTCGCGGCTGATCCGTTGTTGCTCCTAGAGGTTTCCACTTCACAATAACAGCATTTACAGTTGACTGGGGCAGCTCTAGCAGGGCAGAAATTTGACAAACTGACTTGTTGGAAAGGTGGCATCCTATGACAGTGCCACGTTGAAAGTCACTGAGCTCTTCAGTACAGGCCATTCTAATGCCAATGTTTGTCTATGGAGTTTGCATGGCTGTGTGCTCGACTTTATACGCATGCAACGGGTGTGGCTGAACAAGCCTAATCCACTAACTTGAAGGGGTGTCCACATACGTTCGACCATCTATTACCCTAAATCATGAGATTTGTTTTCATCCTGATCAAATGTAACCTATTAAACATTCTAATCCAAAGAGTGAATGTCAAAGATAATATCCAACCTGAATTTTGATTCTTCACAACAGTGGTGATTTTAGCATGTAAATCTTGGTGTGGCAAACACCTTTTTTGGGAGGGGGGGGGCAAAGCCATTCTACAACACAACACTAAACAATACATTAATTGCACTATATTCTGAATTTAAAATTCTGAGTTGGAGGAAAGTTCAAAACGTATTTTACCAGTTGTAGCTCATTTTTCCCGAGTTCCCAGTTGTCTTGAACTCACTCAAGTCAGATTTTGCAGTTCCAAGTTAACAGTTATTCTGAGAGCGGTACAAATCATGCTTCATTGACAGCATGGACAATGTTGAATGTTTATAATTTTAAGGAATGAGACCCTTATTAATCTTAGACCTGGGACCACACAGCCACTCCACTGAATAGCAGGCTAATGATTGCTTTACAATGCTTGCAGTTAGCCACTGATTCCTTCTGTCACGTTCTGACCTTAGTTCCTTTTTTATGTCTCTGTTTTAGTTTGGTCAGGGCGTGAGTTGGGGTGGGCATTCTATGTTTTTGTTCTAGGTTATGTATTTCTGTGTTTGGCCTGGTATGGTTCCCAATCATAGGCAGCTGTCGATCGTTGTCTCTGATTGAGAACCATATTTAGGCAGCCTGTTTTCCCACTATGATTTATGGGTAGTTGTTTTCTGTTGAGTGTCTGCACCAGCCAGAACTGTTTCGGTCGTTCTCTTTGTTATTTTTGTTATTGCTGTGTTCATTAAATAAATATGGACACATACCACACTGCACCTTGGTCCTCTTCTTCCAACAGCTGTTACACCTTCCAAACCACTCATTGTTGAATTTGCGATTTCTAACTTCTTGTGTAATGTTAATGTCCAATGGCCAATGAGCACTGGTACGTTTTATAAATATTTTTTCTTCATTATTTCTCTTCATATGACAATGATTAAAAATGATTTTCCAGTAGATTGTCGACTTGATTCATGATGATGTCTAATCAAAGCTATTGTTGACATAATTGTATGTCTTTTTATCTGTGGCCAATGACCTTGAGCCTTCTTGGATGGGCACTTCTAATGTAACTCTATGCAGCACCCAAGGGGCTTGAATTTTCTAGCTCTACCCTTAGACTTGGCAGTGACGTATTGTCCTCATGAGTGACAGAACACTGAGCCAATCACGGCGCAATGCTCTGTATTTTCTGGTGACTTGCCCTACCACCACAGAAAGCACTGAGCTAGGCTGAAACACCTACATTTTGGAGCTGCCTCACTCAAGAAAACAAAAAAAGAGACCATGTTTGTATGCGGTTTTATTAACTCAATGATATATCAAAAAATTACATTGTTTGCAAACTGATATGTGACACGTATTAATGCCAAACATAACATGCAAAATAGGCAAGTCAACCCCAAAATTGCTAAAAATATGGGGTCAAAACAGGTGAGGCTCTGTACCACCTGACCTGAATGACGGGTCGCCAATGCTTCACAACCACCATGACTTCTATTACCACCTTACGTCTTGAACTTTGATTAAGATCTTTCAGCAGAATAGAATATGAGGATGTGATACTATAGAATCCCCTATCGAAATCTAGACAGAGAGCTGAGGAGCAGCAAGGCAAGCAGTAGGTCATTAAAATTACAAGATCTATATAGAGACGCCTGTCAGAGAATATGCTTCCGCTGCTCAGTGCTCACTGTCACCCTCGGCATCCTAAGCGAGGATACCATTCAGGGGCGTATTTAAGTTTGGGAAGACTACCAGGCTTCGGTATTTGCTGGCACATGTCCAATGTCTTCCAGAGTGTCCTGCAGGTTCCAGTAAATGTGCTGTGATACCCTGCGAGGTCTCCTGTCCCCATACTTTGTTATCCAATCAATAAACATGTTGGTTGGTTGATGGACAGGAACGTCACCAGGACTGGGCTTTTGGGGCTTTAGCCCTGAATGATTTTTATTCAGCCCGAAATCTTTTGCGCTGCTGCTGAAAAAAATAAATAATATATACATATTTACTGAATGTATTGCTTAGTTCATAGAACCGTGGTTACCTGAAACTCCCAAAGTCATCCAATCGTTATAATAAATGTAAAGCAATTGCAGTGTGTGGTCAACTAGATGGTAAGTAGATGGTTTGATTGAGACAAGCATGGGAGTTCGCCTTTATAAATCAATCAATGGCAACAACAACAAAAAATTACTGAATCTCCGTTTGGATATTTGGTTACATTTAGGCCGGGAAACGTTAGCTAAGTTGAGTACTCCTGATCATTCGTCTAGTAAATAGAAAGTAATGCAGCTCTTCTCTACACACACAATTAGGCCTATATAGCCTACTTGATGACCTTTCCTAATGTTTTCCTGAACATTCCAATTTTTTTCTGATGCACAGCCGTTTTCGAAAACACATTTGTACACTTTTCTTATTAGCCTTATCAACACATTTTTCATCTTTTCTTATTAGCCTTATCAACATAGCAACCAGGGGTGTAAAGTACTTACGTAGTACTGAAAAGTATGTTTTACTTAAGTATTTTGGGGGGTATCTGTACTTTACTTTACTATTTATATTTTTTGGCAACTTTTACTTTTACTCCACTACATATTCCTAAATATAGAAATGTACTTTTTACTCCTTGCATTTTCCCTGAGACACAAAAGTACTCATTACATTTAGAATGCTCAAGCAGGACAAAAATATGGCACCTATCAATATAACGCTTTGTTACCCCTACTGCCTCTGATCTGGCAGACTCACAAAACACAACTACTGTGTTTGGAAATTATGTCTAAGTGTTGGAGTGTGCCCCTTTCTGTCCATAATTAAAAAATAATACAAAATAGTGCTGTCTAGTTTGCTTAATATAAGGAATTTGATGTATAGCATTTACTTTTACTTTGTATGACAATTTAGGACATTTTCTACCACTGTACTTAAGTACATTTAAAACCAGATACTTTTCGACTTTTACTCAAGTAGTATTTTACTGGGTAACTCACTTTTATTTTCTGTTAATTAAGATATATTTACTTTTACTCAAGTAGTATTTTACTGGGTAACTCTCACTTTATTTTCTGTTAATTAAGATATATTTACTTTTACTCAAGTATGAAAATTGAGTACTTTTCCCACCACTGATAGAAACTGTGTTACCATGGTTAAAAAGTTCATAAGGCCTACATCGTTTCTATAAACGATATAGCTGAAGCCACTATTGGCTCAACAGGAAAAAACAGTGATTAGATAAAAACATTTGTTCATAAATAGTTTACTTGCTGATAGACTATTTTAAATATTATTGTAACAGTACTGTAGGCGCGCCTGTGCAATAACCTCATATTTCGTTACTGACCACAATCCATTGAATAATTGTGTGGGTGGAGACAGGTGTGCTGGAGGCAGAGCAGATCCCCACCAGCTGCAACCTGTTCTATTTTCAAGAAATCTCTACAAATACTCAGCCCTGCCACTTCCATGCTGCCAGATCGTAACCTCTGCTCAGTCAGTCTCCGGTTTTAGCCATTTGTTCCTGCATAGATCCTGTTATCCCGTTGTGCCTGTTTTCCCTTGCCTGACGCTGTTTTCCTCTCCGTTACAGTATTGTCTGCTCTGACACTGGTCCCTATCTCCAATCCCACATCTCGTCAGTCCTGCTACCCTGTCCTGGACCCCCCATTCTACTGCTTCCTTGGATTCCTCTCCAGACCTGCTTATCCAGCCCCAACTCCCCTCACTCCAGCCTCAGCCTCAGCACCTGGTTCCCTGTAACCCGCCCAAGCTTTCCCTGGCCTGCACCCCATCTTCCCCCTGTTTTTCAATAAATACCTTGGTTACCTTATCCCAGTCTCCTTGTCTGAGTCTGCTCTTGGTTTCACCTGCGCCGCACCTCGTAACAGGTAGAGAACATCGCATGGAAGAAAACATATGCTGTGGTAAGGGGTTCTAGAAGTACTGCAGATACATTATATAAATGTTCCTAATTATATAATTACGCCTGTCTGTACAGAAATAAATGAAATTGTTGAAAACACTACACCAAAGAGCATAATTTAGCCACAGATGATCAATAACTTCTTTTTTAAAATGCTGTTGATTGTGTTTTGTTTCATCATCAGCGCATAAAAGCCTACAGTTGGGAATCCGGCAATTGGGCAGCATGCGGGAAATATCAAACACCTGATTGTTGATTTGTGGCTGTCAATGTGACTGTCAATGAACAGAAGGCAGCAGTTAAAAGGTCTTTCACAATATTTCAAAATACAAAAAACTGGGTGTATGAGTGAGTGCCACTGGAAAGTTGGTGGACTATAATTTCCTCATATTGTACAATCTGTGCCTCTATTATTTTTCCTTAGCCTATATGCTATTGGTTGCATTTAAGACAGGCCTGTTTTATTGATCTCAATATGTCAGAGTGGACTGTCATTTTGATCATTTGTGTAATATTTAAAAACACACTTGTAATGTCTCCATGTCATGTAAAATTATGTAGAATTGCATGAAATGATTTGACAAAAGGCCATTTTTCTCGAACCTGCAAATACAATGATATGCAATGCAAGGACTGAGCCCTGAATGTTATGAAACTCTGATGCCACTGTTGGTGGAGCTGGGAGGGAGTCAGTCACGTGGTAGAGTAGGAAGCTAGCTGGATAATCACCCAGGCATTTCCTTAACAACTAATGGGGATTACAAAGCAGCGGGAAGAGTTCAATGTCATTCCACATTAATGAATGGTTATGTTTCCCTTACCACGCCACAGGGGTGAGTTTTTCTAACTCATTCTATGAATAGGAAAGGGGGGCGTGGGGAGGGGTAGAGTTGAATGATCCCGATTCCAGTTGTCTCTATTACATGCACCATCACCCACCCATCTGCCCACCTTCTCCTGAAAGTGCAAAGTTAATGTATAGTGCCATGTCGTGTCCCTTTTAGAAGTGACTCCAATAACTATTTTAGACAACTATCAAGTATCTCTCCTATTAACATTTGAGACTGTTTAATTTCACTCCTGCTGCTCCTGACATCTGAAAAAAAAACAACCAAACAATTTGGGGTTGATGTTGGAAAAAGGAAACGGCGTCTGGTGTTGTCTATCAGCAAACAGATCTTAGTTTGCCATCCAGTGTCACTTCTGGAAAGGTTTCATCTGCTCCCGGTGGACCATACATATCCAAGCTGCCGCAAATAGGCCTAGGATATACAGATATTATGAATTAGATCAACGTAAAGAGTTAGTTGTTACTTAAAGTTGTTTTCTTAAACAACCTCTTAAGGATCGGACCATTTCTTTCAATTTTTGCCGAAAATGACATACCCAAATCTTACTGCCTGTAGCTCAGGACCTGAAGCAAGGATATGCATATGCTTGATACCATTTGAAAGGAAACACTTTGAAGTTTGTGGAAATGTGAAATTAACGTAGGAGAATATAACACATTAAATCTGGTAAAAGATAATACAAACAAAAAAAACATGTGTTTTCACATTTTTTTCATCATCTTTGCAATGCAAAAGAAAGGCCATAATATATTGCAGTTTAGGCGCAATTTAGTTTCTGTCCACTAGATGGTAGCAGTGTGTGTGCAAAGTTTCAGATTGATCCAGTGAAGCGTTGCAATACTGGACAACATTTTGTATAAGGTCTGCCCAAATGTGCCGAATTGGTCAATTTATACATTTTCAAGTAAATATAGAGAACACATTTTTTTATATGGTAATACAAAATTTAAGTTTACACACTCCCAGGAATGTCATATATGATGGATCATTAGCTTATACACTAACTTTCACACATCTCGATGGCCGGGCAGGGTGGGTGTGGAGCCAGAGACAGCAGGGGTTCAAACTGTAGATCCCAGTTCCTACATTTGTAAATAAAAATTGATTTTCTCAAACAAAACTATGCTAAATTTTATCTCTGGGGGAGCACCCGTTAGAGTAAATGTCATTCCTGTTCATCTGTTCAGTTGTATTGTCATCACATGTTAAGGTTGAACACTGACAATTTTGTAGCTTCAATAAGTTCCTCAAGAGCCTATGCAAATCCCAAAGTTGTAATAGTTACCACTTTATTACGGTATGCAATCATCAATGTTAATATTATTCATGTTATATCACAATATGTAATATGCATAAATATTCAAGGAACATTTACATTTGCAGTGTACAAACTTAATATGATGAACAGGAATGACATTTACGCGGGCGATGATAAATAATTATCTGAAAGCCCGCCTCCAATATGATAAGAGGCCACCTCTACAATAAATGATTAAAAAGGAAAACATTTTTACCCCTCCCCTTACTGAACCCAAAAGTTTCTTCCAGGCACTTTTACTTCTAAGAGTGTAAGGTATATCATAGCTTCACTCCACAAGTATTTTATATTTTCTATATATTTTTGATATTTGCCCCTAATTCGTAGTAGACATGTGGTGGGGTTATAAATGGTGTCATGTTTTATGGCTGCCATTTTTATGTCTCATCAGAGCGGCTGAATGGTACCTACAGTGTGTACCATGCACTAGCTGGTTGACTTCTGACCCTAATTGCCATCGGAGATCTAGGACTGGGCACCAGCTGGTCCCAGAGGGGACATACCCTCGTACCCTCACCTCTGATCCTCTCACCCCTCCTCACTAACAACCCCCACCCTCTCTCTCTCTCCCTCCCTCCCATAACTCACATTAGAACGCTTGATCCCTTTCTCTTTCACTCTCCACACGCTAACCTTCCTCCCACTGGTCTGCCCCCCTTCCTCGTTCACTCCCCCTCAGTCTTACATCAAAACACCTGTCTCCTCTCATGTTGCAACTCCCAGGAAGCTGCTGGGACTCTGGTTTGGAGAAGATTCCACGTGTTGACAGGACAAGCCCTGCCAGTGCTTCACTAGTCTCACTACATTGGGCGAAATCCACGGCACTCTCTGGCTATGCTATTACCCCCCCCCCCCCCCCAATCACACACACACAAGCATGTATACACACTTACACACACACACACACACACTTACACGTCAGCATAACGCTATAAAAACGTAAAGTACATCGGTGGGGCCGTGCTCCCACCCATCCAGGAGATCTACTAAAACAGTGCCATAGGAAGTCCCGCAGCATCATCAAGGACCCCACACACCCCAACCACAAGCTGTTCACTCCCTTATCCTCGGGGAGATGGTATCAGAGCATGAGGTCTGATACCAACAGGCTCAGAGACAGTTTTATCCACAAGCCATCAGACTGTTGAACACTTGAACTGACCATCTGTACTCACTCTCCGCACCTTTAGCACACAATGCAATCACACGCACACGCATCACAATTGTGGTTACCAACCTCTTTTATGGCACAGACTCAGATTTAATACTGCACAATTTAAACATTTTCCCCCCAAATCCCTTCCTTTCTCTCATACATGTGTAAATATTGTACTGTAAATTGTGGATTCCTGTATTATACTTACGCTAAAATATGTATTATATTCTACTGAGCCATTTACTTTATGTTCGTATTCTTGTCTGTTATTTCTTATTCTTGTTACATTGTCAAGAAGGAACCTGGCCATAAGCATTTCGTTGGATGGTGTATACCATGTTTATTCTGCACAAACCACTAATAAAACTTGAAACTAAACCTTGTCCTAAGTGAGTGTAAGGAAAAGTCTCACAGCTCAGTGACTGTGAAGTGAAAACATATAAACTACACAAACAAAAGTTACACTGAAATGGCTTTCTCTAACCCTTTATAGAGCACTTATACATGCCATATCTTGCAATTGATTCTTTAAATTAAATGATAACATGATAATGGCACCATTTTTTTGTATTTTGAAACACATTTATGACACCATCAGATAGTTAGACTAGTAAGTTATATTAGCTGGCAGGTGTGATGTGATAGAATTTGAGTGAGCCTCTATTTTGCTCATTATGGTCACCACACCCAAGCCCCTTCCCTCCAGTCATCACAAGCATGTAGATAACATCTGTAGCTAATCTCCTTGACCTCCTGGTCGGTCATAGGGCCAAGCTCGGCATGTGTACCAGGGATTGGTCAGTCAGTGTGAGGAGTGAATGGGTGTAACATTAGAGTCGTGGTCCCACTCCTGGTCTTGCAAACTAAAGAGAGACATGTGGAACACACAGACCCTCGCTGTCTTAAGGTCGTTACGCACCGATGACCCCTGACTTGTGCTGTATGCTTGGAACTCGGAGAGGAATAGTCCGGCAGACACTTCCAGCCAGAGGCCCCATTGCCCCCACCAGTCTCCTAAAGGAAGGGCCTGGTTAGAGAGAGAGAGAGAGACCAAAAGAGAGTGTGTGTTTGTGCGCTTGTACATGTGTCTGGGGAAGAGGGGAGGGCAACTGCTCCAAACCCAACGGGTTCTGATTACAGTACTGCTGCTGCTGCAGTCATATGCCTGCTGGGTGAGACGTCCTGAAGGCACAGCTTAATGTTTTTCATGTGAAGTGAACACAACCAGAGATCAGCACTTGGAACACAGCGTTCTATTTTGTTTTTGAAACGTAATGCTGCATTGATAGTGTTGGCAGGAAACCAACTAAATGTTCTACCACTGTTTAATTATACATTATGTTTCTCTTGGGTTGAGTTATACATTCATCATATGCATAAGGCATTTTTACAACATTTAGTGCATCCCGTATACTGTAAGTCTTTTACAATGACAGATAAAGCTATGGTATGGCTGTGAGAACTATCTAATCAATGTCTTTGAGGCACGATAATAAGGTGAGAGAGTATTTATGGACTGTGAACTAAGTCCTAACACTATAGGTTTAAATAGATATCTGACTGCTGGTTAAGCACTGCCCACAGGAAATAGAGAAATGAACAAAATCTACAAAATCACAAATGCCTAAGGGATTACATATATTCTTGTACTCCAGAAGAAAAACGTCACATCTGGAAATTGCTACTGATCGTAACCGGGAACAAAGATGTCGTGACTCGTAAAAGTGAGATAACTGAAAGCTACTCATGTCAGGCAGTCAAGTTGTGACATGCATAGCTCTCCAGCAGATGGCATATACAGTGTGCTTGTGAACAAAGACATCATAAAGATCCCTCCCAAAATATTTTAGATATACAATGCAACTGGCAGAGCACCCAAACCCATATTTCTTTTTTTATTTGAAATGTATTATAATTGTTAGAAAGTAAAGCTTTAAAGCACAATATGTACCGCTGTGTATTTGCATTTATAGTTTATCATTACATTAATTAAATGCTCTTTATGTCGATAATACAATCTACAAAAAACTTCACAATTGAGCATTGAACATACAATATTTACAGGCAACGCTGACAGCACACATTCAGCCTCAGGAAGAAAAAAATACAATATGACATCCTCTATTTCTTTCACACAGTATTAGTTTTTGTAAACAATGGTGCATGATATATATGTCATTTACATTTCACAATTCCAAGGTCCTCTGCTTGAATGTCCACACTGTGCATAGAACCTGATTTAGAGGCAAACCCCTCTCACCTGTGGATGAACTGCTGTTGTAGGTAGCACTGACATATAGGCACACTTGGCTTAACAAACATGGAAGAGCTTGTACAAAATGTAAGCAGTTGCTAACTTAGTATGTGTCCTTAATTCAAACTCAAGACCCCCTTGTAATGAAGTGCTAATTGGTTAGAATTATTGGATCACTGAAATAAATAGAACATGTATACAGTGCCTTGCGAAAGTATTCGGCCCCCTTGAACTTTGCGACCTTTTGCCACAATTCAGGCTTCAAACATAAAGATATAAAACTGTATTTTTTGTGAAGAATCAACAACAAGTGGGACACAATCATGAAGTGGAACGACATTTATTGGATATTTCAAACTTTTTTAACAAATCAAAAACTGAAAAATTGTGCGTGCAAAATTATTCAGCCCCTTTACTTTCAGTGCAGCAAACTCTCTCCAGAAGTTCAGTGAGGATCTCTGAATGATCCAATGTTGACCTAAATGACTAATGATGATAAATACAATCCACCTGTGTGTAATCAAGTCTCCGTATAAATGCACCTGCACTGTGATAGTCTCAGAGGTCCGTTAAAAGCGCAGAGAGCATCATGAAGAACAAAGAACACACCAGCCAGGTCCGAGATACTGTTGTGAAGAAGTTTAAAGCCGGATTTGGATACAAAAAGATTTCCCAAGCTTTAAACATCCCAAAGAGCACTGTGCAAACGATAATATTGAAATGGAAGGAGTATCAGACCACTGCAAATCTACCAAGACCTGGCTGTCCCTCTAAACTTTCAGCTCATACAAGGAGAAGACTGATCAGAGAGGCAGTCAAGAGGCCCATGATCACTCTGGATGAACTGCAGAGATCTACAGCTGAGGTGGGAGACTCTGTCATAGGACAACAATCAGTCGTATATTGCACAAATCTGGCCTTTATGGAAGAGTGGCAAGAAGAAAGCCATTTCTTAAAGATATCCATAAAAAGTGTTGTTTAAAGTTTGCCACAAGCCACCTGGGAGACACACCAAACATGTGGAAGAAGGTGCTCTGGTCAGATGAAACCAAAATTGAACTTTTTGGCAACAATGCAAAACGTTATGTTTGGCGTAAAAGCAACACAGCTCATCACCCTGAACACCATATACCCACTGTCAAACATGGTGGTGGCAGCATCATGGTTTGGGCCTGCTTTTCTTCAGCAGGGACAGGGAAGATGGTTAAAATTGATGGGAAGATGGATGGAGCCAGGTTTGGGCCTGCTTTTCTTCAGCAGGGACAGGGAAGATGGTTAAAATTGATGGGAAGATGGATGGAGCCAAATACAGGACCATTCTGGAAGAAAACCTGATGGAATCTGCAAAAGACCTGAGACTGGGACAGAGATTTGTCTTCCCACAAGACAATGATCCAAAACATAAAGCAAAATCTACAATGGAATGGTTCAAAAATAAACATATCCAGGTGTTAGAATGGCCAAGTCAAAGTCCAGACCTGAATCCAATCGAGAATCTGTGGAAAGAACTGAAAACTGCTGTTCACAAATGCTCTCCATCCAACCTCACTGAGCTCGAGCTGTTTTGAAAGGAGGAATGGGAAGAAAATTCAGTCTCTCGATGTGCAAAACTGATAGAGACATACCCCAAGCGACTTACAGCTGTAATCGCAGCAAAAGGTGGCGCTACAAAGTATTACCTTAAGGGGGCTGAATAATTTTGCACGCCAAATTTTTCAGTTTTTGATTTGTTATAAAAGTTTGAAATATCCAATAAATGTTGTTCCACTTCATGATTGTGTCCCACTTGTTGTTGATTCTTCACAAAAAAATACAGTTTTATATCTTTATGTTTGAAGCCTGAAATGTGGCAAAAGGTCGCAAAGTTCAAGGGGACCGAATACTTTCGCAAGGCACTGCATATGTGACCTAATGTCCTCCACACACTGTTTTCAAAACGCAAACGGACACACATTTGATGGTGCAGTTAGGACTTGTAGTACTAACTCAAGCTGGTTCCATGCATATGTAATTAATCCATGTGTTTCTCATACAAGTCTCCAAAGAAATCGCAGTGTGCTTGATTGCGCTAATCGGAGTGTATTAGTGTCAATTGTCAAATGTGCCTCTCCAAACAGAGATTGTGTAAGATACTGGACACACATTTAGGTGAGATTGATATTAAAGTATCATTAAAAAGTAGTTAACATGGCACTTTTTAATGAATAAACTGCATTCCTAACAAGGCTTCATTCTATAGTACAAATGATGCTGCAAGGTGCTGTCCTACTGCATTCCCATGATTAAGACATTTCTGTGTTAAGACTTGTATGGTCATTTTAGCTGAAGCTTTTATCCGGAGCGACTCAGTTAACACATATAGTATGTGCCCCTTGTGAAAATCAAAACAACAACTCTGGTGTTACAAAGCCCCATGTTCCAATAAACAGACCAGTACATTTCAGCATGTGCACCTATTGTGAAGATATGTAATTATTCATTTCTATCATCATACTGCTTAATACCATAAATAATTGCAGATTAAAAACCGAACACTGTTAGTAGTACTTGTGTTAGGTTACTTGTGTTACTACAATGAGAAAAAATAAAGTAAATTACCTTAAAAATCAAATCAAAGGAAATATACAGAAAATTAAGAAATTTGACAAAAAAAGAAAAATGACCTTGAAATTTTTTTACAAATTAAGTGTTATTCAGCAGAATTAGTTGATTATTGCAAATGCTAATTATTTCTCCATCTGTTTTCTAAACCTTCATCAATTAAAGTGTTTTATTATTTAATATGTTAAAGGCACAGGTCATATTTATTATTAAATATATTTTGGGTAAAAAAAATATAAAATACCTTGTATATACTGTACATCACAGTGTGAGTATTTGCTTTAACACCTTAAAATTAACAGACAAAAGTGTTGGCCAAATACATCAAACCAAACAAATAATAACTTTTCAAAATACAATTGTATTCACTGAAAAATAGATTTAACATCTTTATTTGACATTCTTGTACAGGTATTTGGGAAATGATAGGGCAGAAACAAAAGTTTTGGTTAAAATGACCGAGGTACCAAAAGTCATAATTTCATATGAAAAAACTACAATACATTTTGAGAATCCTGTTTTTGGAGTCATATTTCAAGTTTGAAGATACAGCTGAGAACATTGTTCGCCTTTTTTGTTGCAATTGAACACTGCAAAGTGCAGATTTGATTGGAAGAATACAACTTGAATAAAAAAAGGCATAAAAATACGAAAAGGAACATATTTATTAAATTACTTTCAGAGGACTGAAAGGTATATTTTTGCGAGACGGAGTTTTATAGACTTATTGTTATCTTACACATTGCTACCTATCTCTTAGGCTATTTCATTCTCAATTGATCTCAACTATATATTACAAGGGGTCTGCTTCCACAACTGGGCTTACATCCATAAATGGGCCCAAAACTTTCAGCTCAGGCTTTGGTGATTGTCTTGCCAACAATAGCTATGATTTCTCAGTCAATACATTCCAGGTTATCATCATCAACATCAATTAAATTGACTGCTATATTCGTTCTATCATCATCTCTTTGATTCAGTGGGCTGGGCTCAATGTGTCCCTCAGAGTCTTAGTTAGCGAGAACCCTGTCTCTGACCCAAGCCAAACATACCAAAGTTGGACTTTGGAGATGAACAAGCAGTCTCATCGTCAAAGACAGAAGACCATGATGATGCAGTGTTTATCCATTGGTTGCACTAGTTATTCAAACATCGGACTCTTTCAGCTGTGAGATACGGATTGAGGCCGGGATGACAAAGGGGGCAGAGTGCAAGATGATCTCGTTCTGAAGCTCCACAGGCAGTGGCTCTTCAGTAGTCTCCACAGGAGGTTGTGTCTCTGTCAGTTCTTTGCTCTCCCGTTTTTCATGAGAATCAATATCTACAACTGTTTCATCCACTCCGAGTGATTGTTGGCTTCCATACAGTTTGTTCATCCTGATGGCAATCATTCCCTCCGTCTCTGGCGGCGTTTCGTCTTCCTTGGTTAACGCTTTCTTCTCGCGGTACTTGTAGGAAGCGAGTTTCAATGAACGTCTCAGCAGATGCTTACGATAGGCTCTCTGAATAACAACAGCTGCTACCTCCTCCTGCTTTCGCCTCAGGGTGGTGGTGATTGGCTCGTATGACACTTTAGAGGGGTTGTTGGCCATGAACTTCTCCTCCATGCTTTCTTTCATGGCATCCATCTCCGCTGACTCTCCCAGCACCTCTGTGGTCAGCGCCAGCAGGATGTCCAGACAGTGGATCTTATCCCCAGGGACAATGGGAAGGTCCATGGTGATCAGCTTGATTGCGTTGGGTTTGGGGATCCTGAGCGGGTCTTTAAGCGTGTCACAGAACTCCGACAAAATGTCGTAGGCGATGAATTGTGACGCGTCAGGGTCGAACTTCTCCCAGGTCTCGTAGAACATATCGAAGTCTTCCTCACACAGAGGGTCGCCACTCTCCTCTGTGGCCACATTGAAGTTCTCGAGGATAATGGCAATGTACATGTTGACCACAACAAGGAAACACATGATGATGTAGCTGCAGAAAAAACAAATTCCCAAACCAGGGCTGCCACAGTTGCCTCTTACATCTGTGCCGGGATTTTCCACGTCCGGGTCACAGTCCGGAGCTCTACTATTTAGAATGGGTGAGAGGAGACCATCCCAACCGGCTGAGGTTGTGATCATGAACAGACAAATTATACTGTTGCCAAAAGTTTCAAAATTGAACATATCGTCTATCCCGGCCTCCTTCTTGACATACGCAAAGTTGGACATTCCGAAAATGGAGAAGATAAACATGATAAGGAAGAGCAGGAGCCCAATGTTGAAGAGAGCAGGAAGTGACATCATCAGGGCAAACAACAGTGTCCGGATGCCTTTAGCTCCTCGGATGAGTCTCAGAACTCGACCAATCCTGGCCAGTCTTATGACACGGAAAAGGGTAGGTGAGACAAAATACTTCTCTATGAGGTCCGCCAGCAGTAAACCTGGAATGGAAAGGAAATAACAACATTTTAGTGTTCACTGTAATTACTATGTTCTTCAATCATGTTTCGTTTCAGAAAAAAAATCAAGAATTCTGTAGCTACATGACTAATGAATACAATAATTTCTTCATATTTACCAACGATGGAGAGAATGACGACGACAAAATCAAAAATATTCCATCCGACGGAAAAAAAATATTGCCGCAGTCCGATCAACTTGAGGATACACTCTGTGGTGAAGACGATGATAAACACCAGGTTGATGAGGAAGAGTATATCCTCCTTCTCCTTGCTCTGGCCGTCCGTCTCCACCATCATCGTTACCATGTTGAGGCAGATCAGCACCATGATGAAGATGTCGAAGAATTGTTGGGTGATCAGGTCGAAAATAAGGCCTGCAAATTTGTTCTTCAACCGCCAATCAATAGAGACCAATAGAAGGAGTGGGTAAAACAGACTGAATTAGAGGTATGTTAGGTCAATGACATGCACATGAAAACAACAGTATGTCTCTATACTTTGGAAGGAAAGATATTGTCATGGGGGAGGAACAGAAGTGGACAAGAGCAGATAGTGATAAAGTCTGGGCAATACCTTCTCATTGAGTGGTACTGTATTTAGCTGAATGTTGCCCTCTTAAACATTGGTGATGATACACTTGTATTTCAACTAAGAATACTGTCAATGAAATGATGTGTAGGGGCGGGTCATGTAAAGTAGTACAGTAGATGCTATGGAATATACATTATTTTGTTCTTAAGGCAATTAGCCAGTAGCCCAAGCAGGTGCTTACCTGGGGTCTAGGAATGGGTTTCTGTGGCTTCTTGGAACCAAGCTTTTTCATGGCATTGTAGTATTTCTTCTGTTCCTCTGTCATGAAAATGTCTTTCCCTCCAAAGTATAGAGACATACAGTTATTTTCATGTGCATGTGCAAAATATTAGTGATTTATACGTGCATCGTATTGTTGTGGTAATGTGTTTTAGAAATGTATTTCATGCTGCGTTTGGTATTTAGTGATATTAGGCTGTAGGACAGCTACTTATCTTCTTTTTTTGTTGGTTGAAGTTGTCGATAATGACACCAATGAAGAGATTCAGGGTGAAGAAGGACCCAAAGATGATGAATATGACAAAGTAGATGTACATGTAAACATTATCCTCATATATGGGCTGGTCTTCCACCTTGTTGGAACAGAGAGTATACAATCATAATAAATTAGTTTGTTTTCATACTCCTTTCAAAGTGTATAATTATTATTACAGGATTAAGAAGGAAGTGTCTTACAAAACGTGAATCCACAGCGCCATACATTATATCCATCCATCCTTTAAACGTTGCCTGGACATGGGAAAAAAATGTATGCTGTAAGAAACTGCAGTGGTGTAAAGTACTTTAGTAAAAAATACTTGAAAGTACTACTTAAGTCATTTTTTGGGGTATCTGTACTTTACTTTACTATTTATATTTTTGACAACTTTTACTTCTACTTCACTACATTCCTAAAGAAAAGTATGTACTTTTTACTCCATACATTTTCCATGACACCCAAAAGTACTCGTTACATTTTGAATACTTAGCAGGACAGGACAACGGTTCAATTTGTGCACTTATCAAGAGAACATCCCTGGTCATCCCTACCGTCTCTGATCTGGTGGACTCACTAAACACAAATGCATCTTTTATAAATGATGTCTGAGTGTTAGAGTGTGCCCCTGGCTATCCGTACATTTTAAAAACAAGAAAATGGTGCAGTCTGCTTTGCTTAATATAAGGAATTTGAAATGATTTATACTTTGACTTTTGATACTTAAGTATATTTAGACTTTTACTCAAGTAGTATTTTACTGGGTGACAGCAGCTTTTACTTGAGTAACGTTCTATTAAAGCATCTATACTTTTACTCAAGTATGAGAACTGGGTACCTTTACCACCACTGAGAAACAGTAGTTTATGTACAGTGAGGGAAAAAAGTATTTGATCCCCTGCTGATTTTGTACGTTTGCCCACTGACAAAGAAATGATCCGTCTATAATTTTAATGGTAGGTTTATTTGAACAGTGAGAGACAGAATAACAACAAAAAAATCCAGAAAAAACGCATGTCAAAAATCTTATAAATTAATTTGCATTTTAATGAAGGAAATATTTGACCCCTCTGCAAAACATGACTTAGTCTTGGTGGCAAAACCCTTGTTGGCAATCACAGAGGTCAGACGTTTATTGTAGTTGGCCACCAGGTTTGCACACATCTCAGGAGGCATTTTGTCCCACTCCTCTTTGCAGATCTTCTCCAAGTCATTAAGGTTTCGAGGCTGATTGTTTGGCAACTCAAACCTTCATCTCCCTCCACAGATTTTCTATGGGATTAAGGTCTGGAGACTGGCTAGGCCACTCCAGGACCTTAATGTGCTTCTTCTTGAGCCACTCCTTTGTTGCCGTGTGTTTTGGGTCATTGTCATGCTGAAATACCCATCCACAACCCATTTTCAATGCCCTGGCTGAGGGAAGGAGGTTCTCACCCAAGATCTGACGGCACATGGCCCCGTCCATCGTCCCTTTGATGCGGTGAAGTTGTCCTGTCCCCTTAGCAGAAAAACGCCCCCAAAGCATAATGTTTCCACCTCCATGTTTGACGGTGGGGGTGGTGTTCTTGGGGTCATAGGCAGCATTCCTCCTCTAAACATGGCGAGTGGAGTTGGTGCCAAAGAGCTCCATTTTGGTCTCATCTGACCACAACACTTTCACCCAGTTGTCCTCTGAATCATTCAGATGTTCATTGGCAAACTTCAGACGGGCATGTATATGTGCTTTCTTGAGCAGGGGAACCTTGCGGGCGCTGCAGGATTTCAGTCCTTCACGGCGTAGTGTGTTACCAATTGTTTTCTTGGTGACTATGGTCCCAGCTGCTGTCACGACTCCCACCGAATGTGGCTCCTCTTCCTGTTCGGGCGGCCCTCGGCGGTCGTCGTCGTCGGTCTACTAGCCGCCACCGATCCCTTTTTCCTTTTCTGTTTGTTTGGTGTTATTGGTTGCACCTGTCTCTTAGTTTGATTATTGATTTATGTCTATTTAAGCCTGTTAGGCCCGCCTATGTTTGTGCGGTATTGTTCCTCTGTTAGTTTGTGGAAGTGCATTTTGTATTTTATTTTCTCTGGACTGTTGGAGTCCTGTGTTTGGGCCGGTCAGTTTTATGCACCTAGTGTTTTGGCGTGACTGTTTGTACCGGAATAAAATACGATGGAACGGCGGCTGGGTGCCAGGGGTTCCTACTACAGCTGGAGCTGTACCTGGCTACCATTTGTCCGACTCCCTCGGGGGAGGAGAGCGTGAGCGTCCTCGTCTCCTGTCTGACGGGTCGAGCCCTGGAGTGGGCCAACGCAGTGTGGAATGGCCCAGAGTTCACCTGCCGGTTCCAGGCCGCGTTCGACCACCCACCGGAGGGCCGAGCGGCGGGCGAACGGCCGTTTCACCTGCGACAGGAGACGAGGAGCACACAGGACTTTACGCTGGGGTTCTGGACCTTGGCCGCCGGGGCGGGTTGGAACGACAGGCCCTGATGGACCACTATCGCTGTAGCCTCAGGGAGGATGTCCGCAGGGAGCTAGCTTGTTGGGACACCACCCTCTCCTTCGACGAACGTATTGACATGTCCATTCGACTGGACAACCTGCTGGTTGCCCGCAGGCATCCAGAACGGGCCCTGATGGTTCCACATCCAGGCCCTCCCGCTCCAATCCCCATGGAGTTAGGGGGGTCGCATTAAGGGGGACCTGAGGAGGAGGCTCCTCCTGCACCAGGTGTGGTCAGAGAGGACACACTGCCGATCGGTGCTGGAGGAGCTCGTCTGGGAATCGGGATGGTAGGCAGAGCACTCCTCGTTCACCCCAGGTGAGTCAGCACCAGACTCACCCAGAGCTCCCTGTTGGTCATATGTTCTTACGAATGTATTTTTCTGAGTTTTCTCCCTCTCTACAGCATAAGGCGCAGCTGGGAACTTTATGGATCGTGGGCTCGCGTTAAGGCTAGGGATTCCCCTGGTGTCGTTAGACCAACCTTTCTCCGTGCACTCCTTAGATAGCTGACCATTAGGGTCAGGGCTGGTCGGGGATGCCACGGTTCCACTGGACATGGTAACGCAGGGGGGTCATAAGGAGCGGATTAGTCTCTTCCTTATTGATTCACCTGCGTTTCCAGTGGTGCTGGGGATTCCCTGGCTGGCTAATCACAATCCTGAGATTTCATGAATTTCCTGGCGGGCTAATCACAATCCTGAGATTTCATTGGCTCTCCGAGTGTGGTCAGAGGAGTGTTCAGGCAGGTGCATAGGAGTTTCCATCGGTGCGACGACGGTGGAGAGTCCAGACCAGGTTTCCACTGTGCACATTCCCTCTGAATATGCCGATTTGGCTATCACCTTCTGTAAGAAGAGGACAACCCAATTACCAACTCATCAACGAGGGGATTGTGAGATAAACCTCCTGGTAAACGCTGCACTTCCCAGGAGTCACGTGTACCCATTGTCCCATGAGGAGACAGTGACTATGGAGACATACGTCACTGAATCTCTGGGACAGGGGGTACATTCGGCCGTCCACCCGTCTCCTCGAGCTTCTTTTTTGTGAAGAAAAAGGAGGGAGGTCTGCGTCCGTGCATTGATTATATAGGTCTAAATTCCATCACAGTGGGGTTTAGTTTCCCGCTACCTCTCATCGCCACGGCGGTGGAATCATTTCACGGGGCGCGTTTCTTCGCAAATCTGGACCTTAGGAGTGCATATAATTTGGTGCGTATCCGGGAGGGAGATGAGTGGAAGACTGCGTTTAGTACCACATCTGGCCATTATGAGTACCTTGTCATGCCATATGGGTTGAAGAATGCTCCAGCCGTTTCCCAATCTTTCTTAGAAGAGATTCTCAGAGACCTGCACGGGCAGGGTGGGGTAGTGTATATACTGATCTACACTGCCACACGCGCTGCGCATGGGTCTCTGGTGCATAGGGTACTGGGGCGACTGCTGGAGCATGACCTGTACGTCAAGGTTGAGAAATGTATGTTCTCCAAACAAGCTGTTTCCTTCCTGGGTTATTACATTTCCACCTCTGGGGTGGTGATGGAGTGTGACCGCGTTACAGCCGTGCGTAATTGGCCGACTCCGACCACGGTAAAGGAGGTGCAGCGGTTTTTAGGGTTTGCCAATTACTACCGGAGGTTTATCCAGGGTTTTGGTCAGGTAGCTGCTCCCATTACCTCACTGCTGAAGGGGAGACTGGCGCGCTTGCGCTGGTCAGCAGAGGCGGGCAGAGCTTTCAGTTGCCTGAAGGAGCTGTTCACCGACGCTCCCGTGCTGGCTCATCCGGACCCCTCTTTGGCGTTTTACGATTTCCTATCGACCAGGCTCCCTCAATACGAAGGCTGACGCGCTGTCCCGCCTATATGACACTGAGGAGCGGCCCTTCGATCCGACTCCCATCCTCCCAGCTTCATGTCTGGAAGCACCGGTGGTATGGGAGGTGGACACAGTGTCACACCCTGGCCAGAGAGAGGCTTTTTATTCTCTTTTTTTTTGGTTAGGCCAGGGTGTGACTAGGGTGGGCGTTCTATGTTCTTTTTTCTATATTTTTGTATTTCTTTGTTTTTGGCTGGGTATGGTTCTCAATCAGGACAGCTGTCTGTCGTTGTCTCTGATTGAGAACCATACTTAGGTAGCTCTTGCCCACATGGGTTTGGTGGGTAGTTGTTGTCTGTTTTGTGTTGCTGCAGGACTGTTTCGTTTTTTTAGTGTTTCTGTTCCTAATAAATAACATGAGCACTTACCACGCTGCGCATTGGTCCGATCCTCGTCAGAAGAGGAGGAAAATCGTTACACGCGGAGATCGAGCGGGCGTTACTGTTGGAGCCTGCACCTCCTCAGTGTCCAGCAGGTGTTCAGTACGTGCCGCTTGGTGTCCGTGATCGGTTGATTCGATGGGCCCATACACTACCCTCTTCGGGTCATCCTGGTATCGAGAGGACAGTGCAGAGTCTTAGGGGGAGGTACTGGTGGCCCACTTTGGTCAAGGACGTGAGGTTTGATGTCTCCTCCTGCACGGTGTGCGCTCAGAGCAAGGCTCCTCGTCACCTGCCTAGAGGGAAGTTACAGCCCTTCCCCGTTCCACAACGGTCGTGGTCGCATTTGTCGGTGGATTTCCTCACCGACCTTCCCCTGTCTCAGGGAAACACCATAATCCTGGTTGTTGTGGATCGGTTTTCTGCCATCTCATCCCATTGCCCGGTCTCCCTACGGCCCTACGGACTGCGGAGGCTCTGTTTACCCATGTCTTCCAGCACTACGGGGTTTCTGATCAGTGTCCCCAGTTCACGTCCAGAGTTTGGAGGGCGTTCATGGAATGGCTGGGGGTCTCGGTCAGCCTGACCTCGGGTTTCCACCCCGAGAGTAATGGGCAGGTGGAGAGAGTGAACCAGGATGTTGGTAGGTTTCTGCGGTCCTATTGCCGGGACCGGCCTGGTGAATGGAAGAGGTACGTCCCATGGACGGAGGTGGCTCAGAATTCCCTCCGCCACTCCTCTACTAACATGTCACCGTTCCAGTGAGTGTGGCATCAGAGCCAGACCGAGGCTCATACGGGGGAGGACGACTCCCACCGAAGGTGGCTCCTCTTCCTGTTCGGGAGGCGCTCGTCGCTCGTCGGTCTACTAGCCGCCACCGATCCCTTTTTCCTTTTCTGTTTGTTTGGTGTTATTGGTTGCACCTGTCTCTTAGTTTGATTGTTGATTTTATGTCTATTTAAGCCTGTTAGGCCCGGCTATGTTTGTGCGGGATTGTTCCTCTGTTAGTTTGTGGATGTGTATTTTATTTTCTCCGGACTGTTGGAGTCCTGTGTTTGGGCCGGTCAGTTTTATGCGCCTAGTGTTTTGGCGTGACCGTTTGTACCGGAATAAAATACGATTGTCCGAACCCTCTGCTCTCTGCACCTGACTCCAGCCCACTACTCCTAGAAGACGTGACAGCTGCCTTGACAAGATCCTCCAGTGTATTTCTGGGCTGATTCCTCACCGTTCTCATGATCATCGCAACTACCCGAGGTGAGATCTTGCATGGAGCCCCAGGCCGAAGGATCTTTTGTGTTTCTTCCATTTGCGAATAATCGCACCAACTGTTGTTACCTTCTCACCAAGCTGCTTGGCGATGGTCTTGTAGCCCATTCCAGCCTTGTGTAGGTCTACAATCTTGTCCCAGACATCCTTGGAGAGCTCTTTGGTCTTGGCCATGGTGGAGAGTTTGGAATCTGATTGACTGATTGCTTCTGTGGATAAGTGTATTTTATACAGGTAACAAACTGAGATTAGGAGCACTCCCTTTAATAGTGTGCTCCTAATCTCAGCTCGTTACCTGTATAAAAGACACCTGGGAGCCAGAAATCTTTCTGATTGAGAGGGGGTCAAATACTTATTTCCCTCATTAAAATGCAAATCAATTTCTACAAATTTTGACATGCGTTTTTCTGGATTTTTTGTTGTTATTCTGTCTCACTGTTCAAATAAACCTACCATTAAAATTATAGACTGATAATTTCTTTGTCAGTGGGCAAATGTACAAAATCAGCAGGGGATCAAATACTTTTTTCCCTCACTGTACATGTAACACAGGCCAACACCTGTATTACCACTTTAAACAACTTCAACTATAGAATGGTAGGAACCTGTTTTGAAACTCACTATTTGCAGGAGGGAGAGGTAGCCCATGGCCACGTTGTCATAGTTGACCTTTGCATTCATCCAGCGCACGTCATCATTACCCTCCATTAGTTGATAGCATTCGGTCTTGTTATTCACAACGTCAGCAGAGAACCTCTCCTCAGACGTGGTGTTGAAGCAGTAGTAGTACTTCCCAGCAAACAGGTTAACACCCATGATGCTGAAGATGAGCCAGAAGATGAGGCACACTAGAAGCACGTTGAAGATGGAAGGAATAGCCCCTACCAGAGCATTCACCACCACCTGTGGAAAGGTTTAGGGTTCATTTTAGAAAACCTACACATTTGAGGAAACCTACAAGTCAAATCCCTAGTAAAAGAAGAGCTTGTACAGTATGTGAAAAGGGATTCATGTTGAACAGCTGAGACCCATTGGAGTGAAATACTCTTTGGATTGTTGATCCATTCTCAAAAATGTATCAGCAAATGCATTTCATTTCTAGGGCCACAGATTTACATGTTTGAGACTTGTCAAATACACCAGCTCTCTTGTTTCGGTTTTCTCGACTTATGAAAGACTACTCACTCACCCTCATTCCCTCAAATCTGGACAGGGCGCGGAGGGGCCGCAAGGCCCTTAAAGTTCGAAGAGATTTGATTGGTCCAAGTTCAGAATAGCCCAGGATGTTAGCCGTTAAGCTAATCAAAGACACCTAGGAGATTTGGGACGCAACAACAACATGTGAAGATTAGCTTTCTCAAACAAACTGAAATATCGCTCATTTATATTGATTAAATATATTGATTAAATATGACATATAAATGTTGATAAAATAAAATATAGCTTATTATGACGAGGATGCACTACACAGATGGGCTGGGGTTAATACTTTGACTTACATCCACAATGAGGAAGTCCAGCCAGCACCATGCGTTTGTGAAGTAGGCCTGGAATCCGTAAGCCACCCACTTCAGGAGCATCTCAATAATGAACACGTAGGTGAAGACTTGATCAGCATATTCCAGGATGATTTTTATGGTCCTGCGCTGCTCAATGTATATGTCTTCAAAGGCCTGTGAAGAATGGAGCAAAAGATTATGGACAGCTGTTTCAAAATAACTTATGTCGGTTAGTTGCGTTGCACTGAAAGAAGGCATCACTCGATCTCACCAAAGCGCCGCTGCTCATCAGGATCATGAAGATGATGAAGGTCTCAAAGTAGTTGTGCTCCACAATGAGGAAGCATGTCTTCCTGAAGTTCCACCAAGTCTTTCCTTTGCCCGCGGTGATGTCAAAATCAAGGCACGGGCATCGTCCAATGCATTCTACCAGAGATTTGAGGAAGGAGAACATATTAGTAAGAATAGGCAAAACAATCCTTGCACCCCATCTACCAGTACTATCCACATTGGTCAAGTCAGGGATTTCAGAACTACAATCAGTGCAGGTGAAAAAATACAATTAATTCAAGGAGATGAGTGGGGTGCTAATGAATTCATATTCACTTAAAATGTTTTCTACCATTTGAACCATACAGGGAACCTCCATTTAAATAGGCAGTATAGCCATTGTCATATCAACCAGGGAAACGCAACATGACTGAAACAAATCTACACTAAGTAAGCGAGCCCTGCTCTCTCTCCCTCCCTCCCTCCTCCTGGATAACTGAGTAAATCATTGGAGGCTGATGTAGCTGAACTACAGTATACTGAACAAAAATAGAAACGTAACATGGAACAATTTTTAAGATTTTACTGAGTTACAGTTCATATAAGATTAACGACACGGCAATGGGCCTCAGGATCTCGTCACAGTGTCTCTGTGCATTAAATTGCCATCGATAAAATGCCATTGTGTCCGTTGTCCGTAGTTTATGCCTGCCCATACCATAACCCCACCACCACCTTGGGGCACTCTGTTCACAACGTTGACATCAGAAAACCGCTCGCCCACATGATGCCATACATGTGGTATGCGGTTGTGAGGCCAGTTGGACAATTTCTCTAAAATGACATTGGAGGCAGTTTACGGTAAAGAAATTAACATTCAGTTCTCTGGTAACAGCTCTGGTAGACAGTCCTGCAGCCAGTATGCCAATTGCAAGCTCCCTCAAAACTTGAGACATCTGTGGCATTGTGTTGTGTGACAAAACTGCGCACATTAGAGTGGCCTTTTATTGTCCATGTATTGTCCACAGCATAAGGTGCATCTGTGTAATGATCATGCTGTTTAATCAGCTTCTTTATATGCCACACCTGTCAGGTGGATGGATTATCTTGGAAAATGAGAAATGCTCACTAACAGGGACATAAACACATTTTGTGCACAACATTTTAGAGAAATGTGTTTTTTGTGCATATGGAACATTTCTGGGATCTTTTATTTCAGCTCATGGAACATGGGAACAACACTTTACATGTTGCGTTTATATTTTTGTTCAGTGGATATTGACTCTCAAGGCAGCATCAAGCCTGTAAGAGGGAGATCCCCTTACTCTCGGTCCAGCAGTTCTCAGGGTTGGTGGTGTCTGCCTCTTCTTCCTCCTCTTCTTCCACTTCAGGGGGATTGTCCACTGTGCTGCATATTGAAGAGGCATTGTCCGGTGCAATAGGTTTCTTTAACTGTAGTGGGAGAGACATCTGTGTTAGATAATATGCGATATCCCATATGTAGCTAATCTTATAGCAAAAAAATATATAAAAAACATAAAATGTGAACAATCCCTTTAAATAAATTGTATCTTGAAATCCGAGGTTAATCATGCCCACTGGGTTGGATTGAGAGACATGAAATGTAATTCTATATCATCAACTTACTATGACCTTTATTTACTCACTGTTTTGAGCAGACTGTATAAAGATCGAGACGCTTTTGCTGAGACACAGCACAAAATGATTTGGTTTTAGTAAGAGGAGGAATGACTTAAGTTACCTATGTGTCTATAACTCGTTGCCCAGTCACAGATTCATATGGTATCACTCTTTCACATACAGTGCCGCTTGTCACATTAGACTAATGAGTAAACACACTGTGGGAAAGAAGTAGGACATAGCAACTGTCGCTCTACAGTCTCTTTAAAGTTTGTAAACATGTCAGCTCCAAAGAATTATTCAACCCCTGCACTTGAGAACATAAAATGTAACTCAAAACGGAAAAAAGACTGGCTTTGTTTATTTATACCGTGCGTCAATATGCTATATGATAATTTGACAAGATGTGGTGTCTTATTTCATGTTTTGTTTATGTGATCAAACGATTTATTTATCCTTTTATAATTTATTTACACCATATTCTGAGAAATGGGTCTCAGCTGGGGTAGCTAAAGCAGAGGTCAGAGTTGAAATGCCATGGGTTTAGCCGTAAGCGGAGCTGTCATGTGAAACATGTCATTTGATCCATTTTAGAGGCACGCCAAAGGTATGCATTACTCAATCGTTCAGGCTTCAGCTCCTGAATGAAACAAATGTTATATGATTTGGCCTGCTGAGGAACTGACAAAGGCATGCTCTGTATTTACAAGACACTAAAACAAATATATGAGGTATATATATATATATATATATATATATATATATATATATATTTACCTCGTATAATTATATACAGTACCAGTCAAAAGTTTGGACACACCTACACATTCAAGGGTTTTTCTTTATTTTTACTATTTTCTACATTGTAGAATTATAGTGAAGAAATCAAAACTATTAAATAACACATATGGTATCAAATACAGTACATTATACATTTGAGATTTTTCAAATTAGCCACCCTTTGCCTTGATGACAGCTTTGCACACTCTTGGCATTCTCTCAACAAACTTCATGAGGAATGCTTTTCCAACAGTCTTGAAGGAGTTCCCACATATGCTGAGCACTTGTTGGCTGCTTTTCCTTAACTCTGCGGTCCAACTCATCCCAAACCATCTCAATTGGATTGCGATCATGTGATTGTGGAGGCCAGGTCATCTGATGCAGCACTCCATCACTCTCCTTGGTCAAATAGCCCTTACACAGGCTGGAGGTGTGATTTGGGTTATTGTCCTGTTGAAAAACAAATGATAATCCCACTAAGCCCAAACCAGATGGGATGACGTATCACTGCAGAATGCTGTGGTAGCCATGCTGGTTAAGTGTGCCTTGAATTCGAAATAAATCACAGACAGTGTCACCAGCAAAGCACCCCCACACCATCACACCTCCTCCTCCATGCTATACGGTGGGAACCACACATGCGGAGATAATCCGTTCACCTACTCTGCGTCTCACAAAGACACGGCGGTTGGAACAAAAACTCTCCGATTTGGTCTCATCCGACTAAAGGACAGATTTTCACCGGGCTATTGTACATTGCTCGTGTTTCTTGACCCCAGGAAGTCTCTTCTACTTATTGGTGTCCTTTAGGTTTCTTTGCAGCAATTAGACCATGAAGGCCTGATTCCCGCAGTCTCCTCTGAACAGTTGATGTTGAGATGTGTCTGTTACTTGAACTCTGTGAAGCATTTATTTGGGCTGCAATCTTAGGTACGGTAAACTCCAATGAACTTATCCTCTGCAGCAGAGGTAACTCTTGGTCTTCCATTCCTGTGGCAGCCTTCATGAGAGACAGTTTCATCATAGCGCTTGATGGTTTTTGCGACTGCACTTGAAGAAACGTTCAAAGTTCTTGAAATGTCTTAAAGTAACGATGGACTGTCATTTCTCTTTGCTTTAGTCATATCACCTCCACCTTACATCATATCACCTCCACCTTACCGGCCATCCTAGACCCACTTCAATTTGCATGCTGCCCAAACAGGTCCACAGACTAGACTATGCAATCGCCATCACACTGCACACTGCCCTATCCTATCTGTACAAGAGGAATACCTATGTAAGAATGCTGTTCATTGACTATAGCTCAGCATTTTATTTTTTATTTTTTCACCTTTATTTAACCAGGTAGGCTAGTTGAGAACAAGTTCTCATTTGCAACTGCGACCTGGCCAAGATAAAGCGTAGAAACACACACATACAACAACACATGGAATAAACAAAACATACAGTCAATAATACAGTAGAACAAAAGAAAACGTCTATAAAAGTCTATATACAGTTAGTGCAAATTAGGTAAGTTAAGGCAAAATATAGGCCATGGTGGCGAAGTAATTACAATATAGCAATTAAACACTGGAATGGTAGATGTGCAGAAGATGAATGTGCAAGTAGAGATACTGGGGTGCAAAGGAGCAAGATAAATAAATAAATACAGTATGGGGATGAGGTAGGTAGATAGATGGGCTGTTTACAGATGGGCTATGTACAGGTGCAGTGATTTGTGAGCTGCTCTGACAGCTGGTGCTTAAAGCTAGTGAGGGAGATTTGAGTCTGCAGCTTCAGAGATTTTTGCAGTTCGTTCCAGGTATTGGCAGCAGAGAACTGTAAGGAAAGATGACCAAAGGAGGAATTGGCTTTGGGGGTGACCAGTGACATATACCTGCTGGAGTGCGTGCTACAAGTGGGTGCTGCTATGGTGAGCAGTGAGCTGAGATAAGGCGGGGCTCTACCTAGCAGAGACTTGTAGATAACCTGTAGCCAGGGAGATTGGCGAAGAGTATGAAGCGAGGGCCAACCAACGAGAGCGTACAGGTCGCAATGGTGGGTAGTGTATAGGGCTTTGGTGACAAAACAGATGGCACTGTGATAGACTGCATCCAGTTTGTTGAGTAGAGTGTTGGAGGCTATTTTATAGATGACGTCACCAGTCGAGGATCGGTAGGATGATCAGTTTTACGAGCGTATGTTTGGCAGCATGAGTGAAGGATGCTTTGTTGAGATATATAAGAAGCCAATTCTAGATTTAATTTAGGATTGGAGTTTAGGACTTAATGTGAGTCTGGAAGGAGAGTTTACAGTCTCACCAGACATCCAGGTATTTGTAGTTGTCCACATATTCAGAGCCGACCAGAGTAGTGATGCTGGATGGGTGAGTAGGTGCGGGCAGTGATCGATTGAATAGCATGCATTTAGTTTTACTTGCGTTTAAGAGCAGTTGGAGGCCACGGAAGGAGAGTTGTATGGCATTGAAGCTCGTCTGGAGGTTAGTTAACAGTGTCCAAAGAGGGGCCAGAAGTATACAGAATGGTGTCGTCTGCGTAGAGGTGGATCAGCGAATCACCAGCAGCAAGAGCAACGTCATTGATGTATACAGAGAAGAGAGTCGGCCCGAGAATTGAACCCTGTGGCACACCCATAGAGACTGTCAGAGGTCCAGACAACAGGCCCTCCGATTTGACTCACTGAACTCTATCAGAGAAGTAGTTGGTAAACCAGGCAAGGCAATCATTTAAGAAACCAAGGCTGTCGAGTCTGCCAATAAGAATGTGGTGATTGACAGAGTCGAAAGCCTTGGCCAGGTCAATGAATATGGCTGCACAGTAATGTCTCTTATCGATGGCGGTTATGATGGCGTTTAGGACCTTGAGCGTGGCTGAGGTGCACCCATGACCAGCCCTGAAAGCAGATTGCATAGTGGAGAAGGTACGGTGGGATTCGAAATGGTCAGTAATCTGTTTGTTAACTTGGCTTTCGAAGACCTTAGAAAGACAGAGTAGAATAGATATAGGTCTGTAGCAGTTTGGGTCTAGAGTGTCACCCCCTTAGAAGAGGGGGATGCCGCGGCAGCTTTCCAATCTTTGGGAATCTCAGACGATGCGAAAGAGAATTTGAACAGGCTAGTAATAGGGGTTGAAACAATTTTGGTAGATAATTTTAGAAAGAGAGGGTCCAGATTGTCTAGCCCGGCTGATTTGTATGGGTCCAGATTTAGCTCTTTCAGAACATCAGGTATCTGGATTTGGGTGAAGGAGAAATGGTGGGGGCTTGGGCAGGTTGCTGTGGAGGGTGCAGGGCAGTAGGGGTAGCCAGGTGTAAAGCATGGCCAGCCGTAGAGAAATGCTTATTGAAATTCTCAATTATAGTGGATTTATCGGTGTTAACAGTGTTTCCTAGCCTCAGAACAGTGGGCAGCTGGAGGGAGGTGTTCTTATTCTCCATAGACTTTACACTTTACCAGAACTTTTTTTGAGTTAGTACTACACGATGCAAATTTCTGTTTGAAAAAGCTAGCCTTAGCTTTTCTAACTGCCTGTGTATTTGTTCCTAACTTCCCTGAAAGTTGCATATCACCACAGTACCCTCCAAGCTCATCATCAAGCTGGAGGTCCTGGGCATCAACCCCGCCCTGTGCAATTAGTTCCTAGACTTCCTGATGGTCCGCCCCCAGGTAGGAAACAACATCTCCCCCTCGCTGAGCCTTAACACTGGGGCCCCACAAGGGTGCGTGCTCAGCCACCTCCTGTACTCCCTGTTCACCCACGACTGAGTGGCCATGCACGCTCCAACTCAATCATCAAGTTTGCAAATGACACAACAGTAGTGGGCTTGATTACCAATGACAAGCGGGGTTTTTTTTTGTTCAGAGGTGGGCATCCATTCTTTCCATGCGTGCGCTCTCTCTGAGGGCTGAATGACCAGTTAAGAATCGCCGTCTTTCCTCTTATCGACAGCCTACAGGGAAGAGGTGAGGGCACTCGGAGTGTTGTGTCCTCAAAACAACCTCTCACTCAACGTCAAAAAAACAAAGGAGAATGATCGTGGACTTCGTGAAACAGCAGAGAGAACACACCCCTATCTACATTGAAGGGACAGCAGTGGAGAAAGTGGAAAGTTCTAAGTTCCTCGGCGTTAACATCAACAACAAACTGAAATGGTCCACCCATACAGACAGTGTGGTGAAGAAGACGCAACAGTGTCTCTTCAATCTCAGGAGGCTGAAGAAATGTGGCTTGTCACCCAAATCCCTGACTAACTTTTTGCAGATCCACAATCTCTTCATCCTGCTGGTCGGGCTGTATTCGCAGCCTCTTTATGGCAACTATTTCCTCCGTTCCCTCAACCGCAAGGCGGCTTTCTCCAGAGGGTAGTGCGGTCTCTGCACAACGCATGACCGGGGGCAAACGTCCTGCCCTCCATGACACCTACCTCACCCGATGTCAGAGGCAGGCAAAAACGCCCACGCTCGTCCCTCCCCCCGGTCTATCTCCTTTTGACGGGCGCGCCCATCGCAGGTTTCATAAGCTGGACCGAGTTTCGTTATCCGCTCCTCTTATGTCCTAAGATAGGGCGCTGACTGTGAATGAAAGACAACAACCACCCGAGCCCCTGCCTGTTCACACCGCTACCATCTAGAAGGATTTAGGTCAGTCCTGCATCAAAGCTGGGAAGAAGAACAGCTTCTATCTCAAGGCCATGGGACTGCTAAACAGCCATCACTAACTAGAGAGGCTGCTGCCTGCATGGAGAACAAATCACTGGCCACAAATAATGCCACTTTAATAATGTTTACATATCTTATATTACTCATATCATATGTACAGTATATACCTGTCACGTCCTGACCTTAGTTCCTTTTTTATGTCTATATGTTAGATTGGTAAGGGCGTGAGTTGGGGTGGGCATTCTATGTTTTGTTCTTGTGTTTATCTTGTGTTTCTATGTGTTTGGCCTGGTATGGTTCCCAATCAGAGGCAGCTGTCTATCGTTGTCTCTGTTTGAGAACCATACTTAGGCAGCCTGTTTTCGCCCTTAAGTTGTGGGTAGTTGTTTTCTGTTTCGCATCTGTACCAGACAGAACTGTTTCAGTTTTGTTTGTTCACGTTGTTGTTTTTGTATTTTTCAGTGTTCTATTAAAATAATTATGAAAACGTACCACGCTGCACCTTGGTCCTCACCTTCTTCCACCAACGACAACCGTTACAATACCGTATTTTCTACCATCTATTGCACCTTGCCTATGCCGCTCGGCTATCGCTCATCCATATATTTCTATGTACATGTTCTCATTCACCCCTTTTAGATGTGTGTGTATTATGTAGTTCTGGGGTAATTGTTAGATTACTTGTTAGATATTACTGCACTGTCAGAACCAGAAGCACCTGCATTAAGCTACACTCACATTAACTTTTGCTAACCATGTGTATGTGACCAATAACTTTTGATTTGAGCTGTTCTTGCCATAATATGGACTTGGTATTTTACCAAATAGGGCTATCTTCTGTATACCACCGCTATCTTGTCACAACACAACTGATTGGTTTAAACGCATTAAGAAGGAAAGAAATTCCACAAATTAACTTTTAACAAGGCACACCTGTTAATTGAAATGCATTCCACGTGACTACCTCATGAAGCTAGTTGAGAAAATGCCAAAAGTGTGCAAAACTGTCATCAACGCTACTATGAAGAATCTCAAATCTCAAATATACACTGCTCAAAAAAATAAAGGGAACACTTAAACAACACAATGTAACTCCAAGTCAATCACACTTCTGTGAAATCAAACTGTCCACTTCGGAAGCAACACATTTGACAATAAACTTCACATGCTGTTGTGCAAATGGAATAGACAACAGGTGGAAATTATAGGCAATTAGCAAGACACCCCCAATAAAGGAGTGGTTCTAAAGGTGGTGACCACAGACCACTTCTCAGTTCCTATGCTTCCTGGCTGAGGTTTTGGTCACTTTTGAATGCTGGCGGTGCTTTCATTCCAGTGGTAGCATGACATTTGGCATTTGCCAGAGAACACCAAGATTGGCAAATTCGCCACTGGCGCCCTGTGCTTCTTCACAGATGAAAGCAGGTTCACACTGAGCACGTAACAGACGTGACAGTCTGGAGACGCCGTGGAGAACGCCTGCAACGTCCTCCAGCATGTTTGGCGGTGGTTCAGTCATGGTGTGGGGTGGCATTTCTTTGTGGGGCCGCACAGCCCTCCATGTGCTCACCAGAGGTAGTCTGACTGCCATTAGGTACCGAGATGAGATCCTCAGACCCCTTGTGAGACCATATGCTGGTGCGGTTGGACCTGGGTTCCTCCTAATGTAAGACAATGCTAGACCTCATGTGGCTGGAGTGTGTCAGCAGTTACTGCAAGAGGAAGGCATTGATGCTATGTACTGGCCCGTCCTTTCCCCAGACCTGAATCCAATTGAGCACATCTGGGACATCATGTCTCACTCCATCCACCAACGCCACGATGCACCACAGACTGTCCAGGAATTGGCGGATGCTTTAGTCCAGGTCTGGGAGATCCCTCAGGAGACCATCCGCCACCTCATCAGGAGCATGCCCAGGCGTTGTAGGGAGGTCATACAGGCACGTGGAGGCCACACACGCTACAGAGCCACATTTTGACTTGTTTTAAGGACATTACATCAAAGTTGGATCAGCCTGTAGTGTGGTTTTCCACTTTAATTTTGAGTGTGACTCCAAATCCAGACCTCCATGGGTTGATAAATTTGATTTCCATTGATCATTTTTGTGTGATTTTGTTGTCAGCACATATGTAAAGAAAAAAGTTTAGAATTTTTAATAAGAATATTTCATTCATACAGATCTAGGATGTGTTATTTTAGTGTTCCCTTTATTTTTTGAGCAGTGTATTTTGATTTGTTCAACACTTTTTTGGTTACTACCATATGTGTTATTTCATAGTTTGGATATCTTCACTACTATTCTACAATGTAGAAAAAATAAAGAAAAACCCTGGAATGAGTAGGTGTGTCCAAACATTTGACTGGTACTGTATATACAGAATAAAACATCTAGCTTTCACAGATTTTTATTTGTACCCCGACGCAGTAAGAGTATGAGTGGTGTGAAGTGTTTCCTTTAGGAGTGTGTGTGAGTATGCAGGTAGCTCTGTGTGTGTCAGGTTTGCTAAACATGCTGCGCTGGTCTTCTTTCCCACGCTCCGTCTTACAGTCACATGGTCTCTCCTCTCTTTGCAACCAGACGATCAGAGATAGATGGATGTTCTCTCTGGAGCAGAGGCAGTATGTGATCTTTATGAGCTTCTATCTGGGTCTGATGACACTGATCCCAGTAAGTTGTTTTGCAGTCTTTACAGCAGTATTCACTGAAGTGTTTTTGTGGAGCAAAGTCTGCTGAAACTATACAGTGAATACTGTAGTATATGCAGTTAACTATAGTATAATTAATGTAGTTAAAGAAAACTGTAGTATATAGTATAGTAATTTAATGTAGTGTTTTTGCGGATTGTAGTATACTGTAATATTTACTGTAGTGTTTTACTTTTATCTTTAACATAGAAGTGAAGGCTTTCTCCTTGAGGAAACCTACTGGAGAAATACTAAAAGAGCAAATTTCCCATAACCTGCAGGTAGGTCGGTAGGACTGGGGTCTGAATGGATAGTTCAGAGCTTCTGCTCTTTTCTATAACTTATAGTGAACATAATATATGACCTATACTTGGCATGTAGGTTTCTCACTTGTCACAAATTGGGATATGGGGGAGGGTATGCAAATTAAATAATGTAGTATTTACAATAATCGTGTTTTTGCGGACTGTACTGTTTTTGAGGACATGACTGGAGTATTTACTATTTGGGATCCACGGTATATCGGTGAACATATCGGAATCGGACGATATTAGCTAAAAATGCCAACATCGGTATCGGCCGTTGTCTACTTCAACGGCGATGTTAGAAACCTATGTCAAAACTACCATGCATTCCTATATGACGTAGATACATGACGTAATAACGCCACATAGAATTTGGCGTTACACATGCAACACAGCATTCCTAACCTAGCCCACACAATGTCTGCTGTGCGGATCGAGCAATCAACAAGCGAGACAACTCAAAGGCAAAATCCATTAAAGATAAGATAATGGAATTCATTGCCCTTGAACGGCAACCATTCTCTGTCGTGGGTGATGTTGGCTTTCGCCGACTGGTCGAGCACCGGTACACAGTACCAAGTGCGCTATTTTTTACATGTTGCCATATCGGAGTTTCACAATAATAGCGTCACTGCTATTAGCTTCACGACATACATACTATGGAATGCCGTTTGGGTCTTTGCATGTAAAACAAAATACAGTAGCACTGTCAAAGCTGTACAAAAAAGTCTGCAAACAAGCAAACACCGGCCACGAACGATGTGTTTACAATACCACTTTGGTAATAAAGCATAATTTGTTCGACCGCAACTTCTGGGGTACCTAGCTTTAGCTTGGTACCTAGCTAGCACTAATACAACCAGCCTGAAAACAATGACCAGTAGAAACTGCAGTCATTTGGATTATTCTTAGCAATGATTTAGGAATCTTTGTGAGTAATATTAGCTAGGTTGTCACTTGTTGTTCGCCTATTGAAATTGAACTTCAGTTCATGAAAATAAATCGCTAGCCAGCTACTTAACCCTGTTGCCCGAAGCTAACATTATAAGCAGCCAGCTAGCTTCATCTGGCTAGTGAGGCTCAACCAGACAGGGTTATGTGTTGTGAAGCTAGCCATAATAATGATTAGGCACAGTAGTGGCATTTGCAGTTTGCCTTCAAAATAAAAGAATGTCATTGACAGTGATGCAAATAAATACAAATAGTAGAATTATGCCATACTTTTATTTTGAAGGCTAATAGATGGGACGGACCACCATTAATCAAATAAGAACTGTCTCATAAATTAGGGTTATTTTAGATGATGACACCTAGCTATATAGTTTGCTAGCTATCTAAAGCTACTGAAACAGATGCCGTGTCATTTGACAAGTCAAAAACTGTTATTTGATGTGTATCTTTTTTGACACGGAAAGACCCAAACGGCGTTCCATAGAAATCCTGGTTGAGAATGAAAAGACTGAACAAATGAACAACGAAGCAGCACAGCAAGTAAGTGAAAGAAATTGGTTTTGATTATGTTTTACTGCTAATGGGGAAACACGCAAATGCCTCAAAAATAACTTCTTGGTCATGTGGTGTGTGTGTGTGTGTGACCTTTATTTAACTAGGCAAGTCAGTTAAGAACAAATTCTTATTTACAATGACAGCAGGACGATGCTGGGCCAAATGTGCGCCGCCCTATTGGACTCCCAATCACAGCCGAATGTGAAACAGCCTGGATTCGAACCAGGGACTGTAGTGACGCCTCTTGCACTGAGATGCAGAGCCTTATACCGCTGCATCCATGTGTGTGTTAACTATTTCACTGTACTAGAATGATTAAAAGGCTGCAAAAATGTAAAATATTGGTTATCGTAATCAGGTTTTTTTTTTGCAAGGAAAATATTGGATTTCGGTATTGGACAAAAATGTCATATCGGTGCATCGCTATTTACTATAGTATTTTTTGGTGGATAATATTGTAGTATGTACTATAGTATTCTACAGTATACAGTGCTACAACATTCTATAGTAAGTACGACACATGATCGAGGGATACTACAGTGTGCAGTACAGCATTCAACAGTATAATACATATTACTACATAATTCTATAGTAAGTACTGTAGTATTATTTAGTAAACTGTAGGATTTTTTATGTGGGTAGTCTACCCTGCATGTCAGCAGCAGACAGAATTATTTTGATTGTCACAGCAGAACAAAAATACTGTAGTTTGCTTAGGTGATTTGCGTATAAGAAACCAAAGACCCCATAAAACGTACCAAAAGGAAAATGTTCTTTATCTTATCCGTATTACAATAATACTGATACTGAATAGAATAATACTAGTACTAATAAAATTGGCAATTGATAACAATATATGATGTGCATGTGCTTGTATATTGGTTATTTCTCTTGTCAGTATGAAGCCTTAGTCTTGATAACTCTCTATATTGCTTGTAATAAACGCTAAAAAAAATAACCCCACTGGGCACAGACATCAATTCAACATCTATTCCACGTTGGATCAACGGAATTTAATTGAACGGACATGGAAACAATGTCGATTCAACCAGTGTGTCCCCAGTGGGAACGGATGTCTGTGTCATGTTTTACTCATCAATAATGCAAAGGTCTTACCTCAGTATCCTCTTTAGCATCTCCATTTGCACCTTCTCCTTCTTCCTCTTCAGAGATGTCATCCTCATCATCATCCGACTCCATTTTGGCAATAGGTACATCCAGGGTCAAATTGTCATTTGTAAGAAATCCACTTGGGTTAACATCGTCTATCCAAACGTCAAGCATTGTCAGCTCCAAATCAGCCTTTGGGTTGTCACTGGAGATTATATTTTTCAAAGCCAAGCTGCCCTTTGGGAGGCCGTCCACATCCCCATTACTACCCCCATTACCGTCAGCCCCGTCTCCATCCTCCTTAGGCTGCTTCCCTATGATAATGCAGAACTGCTGGATGACGTAGGCCTTGGCCCAGTCGATGCCTCTGGTGATCCTGCCGGTGGCGATCTGCAGGTTGTTCATCTCCCCATCCTCCTCTGGAGCCGCCAGGTTGTCACCGCTGAACGAGCTCAGCAGCAAGGCCAAGAAGAGGTTCAACACCTGGATGGATAGTTAGAACAACTGGATTTTTTTAGCACACGGTATTTGTTATTATTGTCCCCCATGCTCTTGAACCAGGGTAGTGAAATTATAATTTACCAAATTCTTTTCTGGTTAATATTGTCAAAAGTTTTCTAAAACATTTTCCAGAGGTCAGTCAGACAGGGACTGTCTAACTTTACCTCTCAATAGTATCTAACAGTGGTATTGGACTGACCTCAAACGCCTGTTACATCATCAGTAGACTTAAGGCTGCCCCCTCCATGATTCCTGTAAGCCCTCTGCTATTTTCTCTATGCCACCTGCCCCAGTGGATCCCCAAACACCCCAAGGTCAGAACTGCTGGCGAATATCATGGAGCTAATAATAGCCCCTCCATTGAGTGAATGGTGTGTATCCTATTCGATGCCCTTGTTAGTCTATGGGATTCTCCCGGGAGTTCAGACAGAAAGCCCTGTTTGTCTTTGGCACATTGTTTGTTGTCAGGCTTTCGCTACCTCAACTGACATAGCTATTTCCTCTCTTCGTCCTATGAATAACCGAAGAGGAAACACAACCAGTTTCGTTTACAGTGAAGTACCGCCTGGTATCCATCAAAAGAATGGAGCTGGCATAATCGACTCAACATCTCACAGCAACATAAGCGCTGCATCTGTGGTATGTGCACTGTACGCATGGAGCGCTCCACCGAACACACTCCCTGATCTCTCATTGCATGTATATTACTCCTTTTGAGAAATCCATGAATGAACTAAACACCAAAATAGTTCAATGCCCACCCTCCAGTGCCCACATCCCATGGTTCAATGCATCACTCACCACTAGGTTACCGATGACCATGACCATCATGAAGACAACGAGACACATGCCCTGTCCGGCCACCTCCATGCACTCCCACATGGTCTCGATCCACTCTCCGCACAGCACCCGGAAGATGATGAGAAAAGCGTGAAAGAAGTCATGCATGTGCCAGCGGGGCAGCTCGCAGTCCAAGGAGATCTTGCAGACACACTCTTTGTAGCTCTTGCCGAAGAGCTGCATGCCCACCACGGCGAAGATGAAGACGATGATGGCCAGAACCAGCGTGAGGTTACCCAGTGCGCCCACTGAATTACCGATGATCTTGATTAGCATGTTGAGTGTGGGCCAGGATTTGGCCAGCTTGAAAACACGCATCTGCCCCCAAAACAATCAGAGACATTATTAGGTTACAACGGGCTGGTTTCCCAGAAACTTGATTTTACATTGAGCTGTGTCCAGAAAACTGCCCAATAATTAGGTTTGTAGAGTTAGTATCACTGCCTAATGTGATGTTAATCTTGCATAGGGTTGCAAAGGGAGGGCATATTACGGGTCACTTTTAAAGTTTACCAGTAAACGACCAACGTTTTTTGTAACTTTCTAGTTTTTTAAAAGTTAAAAAAAATCATATGACATCTAGTGAAAGTCCACCAGAGCTGTTGCCAGAGAATTTCTCTACCATAAACCACCTCCGATGTCGTTTTAGAGAATTTGTCAGTACGTCCAACCAGCCTCACAACCGCAGACCACGTGTAACCATGCCAGCCCAGGAGCACAACATCCTTCATTCTTCCTCTGTGAGATGGTCTGGGACCAGCTACCTGGAGAGCTGATTAAACTGAGAAGTATTTCTGTCTGTATGTAATAAATCCCTTTTGTGGGTAAAACCTCATTCTGATTGGCTGGCCTGGCTACCCAGTGGGTAGGCCTATGGCCTTCCAGGCCCACCCATGGCTGCGCCCCTGCCCAGTCAATGTGAAATCCATAGGTTAGGACCTAATTAATTAATTTAAATTGAATGATTTCCTTATATGAACTGTAATTCAGTAAAATCATTGAAATTGTTGCATGTTGCATTTATATATACAGAAGATTTAAAACATGCAATATACCTGCAATGAAGCCTCTCAACAACTACATCACATTAGTAATCTAACAGACTCACATCCAGAGCGACACACAGAAGCAACCAGGGTCAACTCCCTGCTCAGGTGCACGTCGACAGATCTCCCAAAAGGTCAAACGGGCACCCGAACCAGCAATCCATCAGCAACCAGCCCAAGCTTCCAACCGCCAAGGTCACCAGCCCGTTTATATATTTTTTAGTATATATATATAAAATAATAAATAAGATGCTTTTTAAAATAAATAAAAATGTAATGACAAAGCTGCAAAACATTATCCTAAATATAAACCATCAACTTAGTGAATGCAATTGGTGTTTGATATGAGGGTGTCAATATGTTTACAAAAGATTTTCACAACTATTTATTTGACTATGTCCAATACATAGTGTTTTACTACGTCTTCGTTGTAAATGTTGTAGCGTCAAACTGATGGCAGTTGTGAAAAAATGGTCAATAGTTGGAAGTGTTGCAGAGTTGACTAAAAATAATGCCATTGTGTATTAGACGCTTCTATCATTAATTAGGCTCTTTTCTATTCAACCATATAGTCTATCCACTAGACATTCATGGACAGTATGGACACAGATATACAAAATGAGTCATATGAATACATAATATACATGCTATTCAAGTATAAATGATCAAAGTTACCACAGATTGCCATAGGTGACCTGCTAATTACCCAAATTACAGAAGATTCCCATAACTTTGGTAAATTACCCAGCAGTTTGCAACCCTACTCTTGCAACTATTTTATGAGAATGCTTTAATCTATCGGGATCCATTCTCACTGCACAGTTACACTGAGAGAGTATGTTCTAAACCTTGGGTGGAGTTACTCTCACCAGACGGAAGGAACGTAGCACGGATAGACCTTCAACGTTGGCCAGCCCCAGCTCCACCAGGCTCATTGTCACAATGATGCTGTCGAAGATGTTCCACCCGACCTGGAAGTAGTAGTACGGATCCATGGCGATGAGCTTCAGCACCATCTCTGCTGTGAAGATTCCTGTGAAGACCTGTACAAGAGATGAGAGAGGGGAGCCTCGTGACTTATATTGAAAACTGTGCCATGTCTAGATATGCACTGTGAACCTGCATTTTTAACATGATCATTTTGAGCGAGAGATTTCTAAGGTATCCCTATCATGGCTTCAGAAGAGGTGAAGTGGAAGAGCATCATTAAGGAAGGTAAACTCACCAAGTTCCCCACACTCAGCACTTCTTCAAACTCTGGCGTCATGGGGTAGTGCTCCATGGCCATGAACATGGTGTTGAGTACAATGCAGATGGTGATACCCAAGTCCACGAATGGGTCCATCACTATGAAGTACATCCACTTCTTGAAAGTCACCCAGGGCACACAGCAGTTCCATTTCAGGAAGATGTCTGAACACTTGTACCAGCAAGGCGGACAAGGTCTCAGTTCCTCCTCCAAATCTGTTGGAATGAGGGTAAAGGAGGAGGGTGTTAGTTATTTTGTACACATCCCTTCACGATAAGGATTTTTAAAATTGGTTCAGGATTTGTTTTCAACCTTTATTTATTGTTTGCAGCACCTAAAGTTCAAAAATATTATTAAAATCTATGTAGGTCTTGAAAGGTATTACTTATCTTGAGCACCTAAAGTTAAAACGTGTAAGGCCTTGGTTTGTAGGTCTTATAGCTGAAGAAGCTGACACAATATGCCATCAGTGCATTAGATGGGAAACTTTGATGCTGAAACTCTGCATAACTCATAAAATAATATAAAAGAAGCCCTTGCTCTAACACAGTGGCCAATTGGAACACGGGTATTGGTGGATATCACAGTCATATACATCACATTCCAGTCCCACACAAGGATTCCTTAGGACATTTAATTTCTCGTATACAGATCCATTGCGATTTGTGACAGTTACCGTCCATGTCATCTTGGCTGTAGACACTGGATGAACTGGATGTCTTCTTCTGCAGGCCTACTACTTCCAGCTGGTCCTTACTCCCCTTGGCTCCACTGGCCCTCTTCAACACAACAGCAGACTGTAGAACAAAGAGAAACAAGACACACTTATCCATCAGGCACATAGCAACACACTTAAAAAAATATATCTATGTTTTACCCCCTTTTTTTCTCCCCAATTTCGACTTTGTCTCATCGCTGCAACTCCTCAACGGGCTTGGGAGGCGAAGGTCGCGTCATGCATCCTCCGAAACATGACACGCGAAACCAGGCTTCTTAACACTCGCCCGCTTAACCCGGAAGCCGGCCGCACAAATGTGTCGGAGGACCTGACGACCGAGGTCAGCTTGCAGGCACCCGGCCCGCCCCAAGGAGTCATTAGAGCGCAATGAGTCAAGAAAGCCCCCCCGGCCAAACCCTCCCCTAACCCGGATGACGCTAGGCCAATTGTGCGCCGCCCTATGGGACTCCCGATCACGGCCGGTTGTGATACAGCCCGGGATCGAACACGATACAGTGCCTTAGACACTGCTGCGCCACTCGGAAGGCCAGCAACCCACTTTTTCAGAGCCAAACCGAGCCTCACCAAACCAAACTGTACTGAGTTGGTTATGCATTCATTGATTATGCATTCATCAATGTTCCTGAAACCACCCTGAAAAGGAAAATGTGATTAAACAATATCCGAGCCAGCGCAGTTTGGTTCAGGTCGGCACATTAGTGTGAAAAAGGTCATAACTTCAAGAGCACAGCAACCCATCTGAGCCATGCAGCTCACCTCCTGGTCTGTCAGGACCTTGTTGGCGTTGGCACTGATCATGAGGCCTCCATTGGAGTCCTTTATAGCCTTGCTGGAGGATGTACACGCCTCATCATCAGCAACCTCTTCATCTGCCTTTTCACCTTTCTCTTTCTTAGATGTTCTACTGGACAGTGACGTCTGACTGCCAACAATTTCAGCGTGTTCATGGTGTTCATGATGCCTGTCATGTCTCTGTCAGTCAAATAACCAGAATCAAACAAACCAAGGACGAGAACGACCAACATGAGCAATAATCTGCAAGTTAACACTTAGTATGATTACTAGGTATTTTTTGAATTCATCAAGTTCGTCAGACATTTGAATTGACTAACGAAATCTTTCTCTATCAACCATCATCTGATCAAAGAGTGCAATTTATTGTTTGTTGATTGGATTTATATATAGGACCTTTTCTTCCCAGATGCTCAAAGCACTTTACATACATAGTAAGTTGATCACACCTCTTTGACCTCTGCTTCTCTCCTTTCCTTCAGCTGCACCATGATCATGGCATACTCCTCCTCCTTCTCCTTGGCCTCGGCCATGGTGGCCTCGTTCTGCTCGGCATACGCCATGGCCACCACAGCCAGGATCAGGTTGATCAGGTAGAACGAGCCCAGGAAGATCACCACCACAAAGAAAATCATATAGGTTTTCCCTGCTGAGCGAAGAGTCTATGGGTAAGGGGGGGGGGGGAAACGGCCAGTTAACTCATCAGGAAACCGAGTGAGTACTCTTTCTATATCAATATCCCTGGTGACACATAATTGCAATCTCTCAAATTCAATCCCGGTCTACCGGCTGATGTTACAGATGTAAATTTCAGGAAATGTTAGGAGCAAACACAGCTCTATGTCATTGTCATCGAAGCACATGACGTATACGCACCAGCTGGAATAGATTTTCCCAGAAGTCCTGTGTCATGAGCCGAAACAGGGCAAGGTAGGCCCATCCAAAACTGTCGTAGCTTGTGTATCCATAGTTGGGATTCCCTCCGGCCTTCATACACGTGTATCCTTCAGGGCAATTTCTGTCAAAATGCCAATGAAGTGGCACAACAAATTGAATGGGACTTATGATCTTCAGCATTCAAAGATATGTTATATTTGAACTATGTTGAAATAATTTGCACCATATATTGCATTATCAACAGAGACAAGGCAAGACTATAAAGCTACCCAGATGCTCAACTCTGATATCCCAAAAAACCTACCCAGCATCAGAAGCGTTTCCACAAAGAAGAGGGTCTAACATTCCAGGAAGGAAGTAATGGTTCACTGGGGTAAAACAGAGAAGGGACCTCCATTAGAAAGTGCACCAAGTTGATATACAGTGCATTCGGAAAGTATTCAGCCTCTTTGACTTTTTCCACATGTTGTTAATTAACTTACAGCCTTATTCTAAAATTGATTCAATTGTTTTCCCCCCTCATCAATCTACAAACAATATCCCATAATGATGAAGCAAAAACAGGATTTTTGATTTTTTTGCTAATTTATAAAAATTTTAAAAATATATCACATTTACATAAGTATTCAGATCCTTTACTTTGTTGAAGGCCCTTTAGCAGCAATCACAGCCCTGAGTATACTTGGGTATGATGCTACAAGCTTGGCACACCTGTATTTGGGGAGTTTCTCCCATTCTTCTCTGCAGATCCTCTCAAGCTCACATTCAAGCTCTGTCAGGTTGGATGGGCAGCGTTAATGCACAGCTATTTTCTCAGCTAACTCTACCTCGTTTCTGACTAATCTCCCAGTCCCTGCCGCTGAAAAACACCCCCAAAGTATGATGCTGCCACCACCATGCTTCACCGTAGGGATGGTGCCAAGTTTACTCCAGACATGATGGTTGGCATTCAGGCCAAAGAGTTTAATCTTGGTTTCATCAGACCAGAGAATCTTGTTTCTCATAGTCTGACAGTCTTTAGGTGCCCTTTGGCAAACTCCAAGCGGGCTGTCATGTGTCTTCTACTGAGGAGTGGCTTCCGTCTGGCTACTCTAGCATAAAGGCCTGATTGGTGGAGTGCTGCAGAGATGGTTGGCTTCTTAATGTTTCTCCCATCTCAGCATAGGAACTCTGGAGCTCTGTCAGAGTGATCATCGGGTTCTTGATCACCTCCCTGACCAAAGCTCTTCTCCCCCAATTGCTCTATTTGGCCGGGCGGCCAGCTTTAGCAAGAGTCTTGGTGATTCCAAACTTCTTCCAGTTAAGAATGATGGAGGCCACTGTGTTCTTGGGGACCTTGAATGCAGCATAAAGGTTTTGGTACCCTTCCCCAGATCTGTGCCTCGGCACAATCCTGTCTCGGGGCTCTACACACAATTCCTTCGACCTCATGGCTTGGTTTTTGCTCTGACATGCACTGTCAACTGTGGGACTATATAGACAGGTGTGTGACTTTCCAAATCATGTAATCATGTAATCAAATCATCAGAGCAGCTCACAGATCACTGGACCTGTACATAGCCCATCTGTAAATAGCACATCCAATTACCTCATCCCCATACTGTATTTCTTATTCAAATGTGTATACTACTTATAGAAATATTTATACTTATACAGATTTACATACGTATTTAAAACTATCATACAGTAAGTGCCATGATAAATTCCCAATTAATATAATGTAATGGTTCATTAGGCCACTATCAACTCCCCTTCCACACATCAATGTGCCATCAAAAACCTGTCAATACCTTTATCGTCGATGTATGCCTTGAAGTCCCACGTACTGTTGCTGCTGTTTGTGCCATTGTAGTCCATAATGTCATTAAAACCACTGGTGTCATTGAAGGCCATAGTGATGTTGTCCATGTTGGTAGAGTTTAAACGCCATTCCACAGGGGGCCAGTAAACACACTTCTGCTTCAGGTTTCCCATGAACAGTTGAAGGCCGACCAGAGCGAACACAGCCAGGCAGAACACTGTTAGGATCATCACATCAGCCAGCTTCTTCACTGACTGGATCAAAGCGCCCACAATGGTTTTCAGACCTTAAAATAACCCAAAAAAGCATTCAAATAATCTGTGATCTGAAAACTATTTGTCGAAGAATGAATAACATATCGTTGAGAGTATTTGATTGTGCTTGATATCCTTGTTCTCTGTATGGTGTCATTAATAACCCATGTTTTATTGTGTAGCTTGCAGCGCATTGTGCTTATAATATAATAATAACAGATGCAATTTAGCAGATGCTTTTTTTAAAGGTGACTTACAGTACAAAACAGTGCGGGAATACAACCCAAAACAACCCTAGGGTTGCTAGCACCACACACTTACCAACTGAGCTACACAGGACCCAAAGCAGGTGTTCAAAAGCAGGTGGTGCAGTAAACAAACACACCCCAGTGGGATTTTGGACCTTCTTATGTGACACGTACCGGGAATTACAGTGATTGTTTTAAGGGCTCGGAGCACACGGAACGTCCTGAGGGCAGACACGTTGCCCAGGTCAACGAACTCTGTGAGGTACCTGCCGAGCACAAAACATGACAACACAACCAGCACATTAGAATAGAGGAGTTGACAGTTGACGTGTCAGTTGAACAAAAAGAATATGTTCAGATTCATGGACTTTAAATGTACATTTAATTCAATACCATTGGCTCAGTTGTTATTCTAACATAGAGGATCAGAGGGTCGCTATGGTATAAAGATATGGTTTAGCGGAGGATATGTTTAGCTCGGGGTAACTGTCCACTTCTAGAGCCAAATGGCAGTGTTATCTGTAAACTGACTGCAGAAGGCAGGCGTGCGACTCGACCAGTAAGACACCATATGGAGATTTAGTTATGAAGTGGCATACGTCATGATGTGGCTGGGACTCACCAGCAAAAGTCTCAATGTTTGAAGAAGGATGACACTTACAAAAATACATTTGAAAGAAACTAGATCACATTGGGCTCCAGAGAAACAAGCTCTGTTTCAGATTTTGATAGCAGGATCCTTAACCCACTTCTATGTACGGTAACTCAAATATTTGTAATCTTATATTTACATGATTGAAACTAGCTGGATGAACTGTATGGTGTTACTTTTCATCGGGGCTCCAGGGCCATATATAGTACAGTCACAGTGCAGCATTTTGGACCGCCACAGAACTTCAGCCATTTGGTACTGGGACAAACAAAGCCCGGGAAGGAGGTGAGCACCTATAAATAGACCCAGAGTGTGGTGTGTGACCATCCATTGCAAGTGGACAAATATTTTCATTCATTTGGGGCTCCATGATAAAGCGAGGCAAGTGGTGTAGAAGGGCATTATGGAGAGAGAAAGGGATGGAGAGATATATTTTATATTTATATTTGAGTCATTTTGCAGACGGTCTTATCCAGAGCGATTTACAATTAGAACTCCTTAGCCAAACGAAATGAAAACTTAGCTGCTTTAAAGAAAAGGAAATACATGCAAGCTTTTTACTGTTTACAAAAGACTAGTCGATCTGAGTCACAGAGTTCACACTTTTAGCAAACTTCTGACCCTGGACGAGACACGGGGCAGGGAACATGTCCACAGTAATGACAGGGAAGTGTCTTGGTGGCAGAGTGTTCCATTTCAGTCCAGTCAATTCAGGAAATGGATTGACATTCCCGTCATGAATTAAACGTTTCCCAATATTTCAACTTTGGTGAATAATGAATTTCACCTCACATTCTGAATTGACTGAGTTGAAATAGGACTCGACCTAAGGTGAGTGCACAGGTGTGACGATCGGAGGCAGGGGGGACTAGCCCTTTCTAGGTGGTATTGAGCGAATAAAGTTGTATTCTAGGTGGTTTTGACCAGGTCGTGGACGTGGAAGTCATCATCGTCGTAGTTGATGTGGTCGACAGAGGGTTTAGAGAGGGAGTGAATGGGGAGAGAGAAAGAGTACATGGGGTGCTGGGGCCTGGGGGGAGGAGAGATAAGGAAGCAGACAAGGCCAGGGTCAAACTCATTAAGCCATTGGAGATGTCCTTTTACCTTCCTGACCTTTGACCTTACTCCTTCACTAATGCACACAGACACACAAAGAAACACAAACACACACACACTCTAACACCTGCCCCCGTGTCTAATGGTACTGCGCTGACGACTGACGGCAATCACTCTCCAAATACTCACGCCATGCTGATCACCATAAAATCCAGCCAGTTCCATGGATCTCGAAGGAATGTGAAATCTCCAACACAGAAGCCTCTGGACAACACTTTAATTGTTGCCTCAAAGGTATAGATACCAGTGAAAACATATCTGTAATGCAAAAAAAAGGGGAAGAGAGAGACGCTTTATAAAATAGCTTTTGGTGAAACTTTGTAGTGGTCAAAATGATTCTCAATAATGTTATGACCAACCTTTTTAAATAAATACAAAAAATCACTGATATTTATATGAACATTTACATGTTCTTTTAAAAGTGCCCCCACCCCAAAACATTAATAATCTCCTACGTAGGTTGGAAACTTACTCAACAGTTTTACTCCATGCCGGAGGGTCACTCATCGTCATGAACACACAGTTGGACATGATTGTTAACATGATGAACATGCTAAATAATGTACCCATATTAAGGAAATAACATGGCATTATAATGGTATTCAAATCTAATTCTATGGACCAATTTAATTAGTACATTTTTTATTAACAATTTTTATTTTATTTACATTGTTGATTCATATTAATATAGTAATCGGTAGTCGCTAATGGGTGACATACTGGATTGTAAAAATCTTTAATATTTCTAAAACCACATTATAAAATCACTACCATTTCCCATCGAATGGCGGCTTCTGATACGAGTAGGGGGAGAGGTATGTTTCCTCATCAACAATTCACGGTGTTCCCGAAATTGAAAACATCTCGAGCTCCTGTTCACCGGGCCGTTAGTTTCTGATGCTAAAACTCATTCTAATTAGATCAATTAGGTGTGTTGCAACTGTTGCCAAATAATGACATTAACATATATTGCTAAGGACATGTGAGTAGGGCTACTCACCTAGGTCTCAAACCTGAGCCACCAGCACTAATGACGAACACCCTAACCACTGTCCCAAGAAGGGATATCTCTAAGGCATGTGCTTATTGGGCCAGTGTAGTTAGGCCCTGTCCAGAACAAACCCTAACCCCTCCTCCCTACGTAGATCTGAAAGAACTTAATATGCATAAATAATAAGGTGAATCCACTTTGAAGTAAATCTCATCTCTGTTAAAAGTACAAACTTTCATTGATCCTAGTGATTCCAGAGTATCCTTAAAACAGGTCAATATGCCCCACCAACATCAGACAGCTACGCAGAAAACCATTACATTCTGAAATAAGTCAATCAAATCAATAATGAGAGAATAGTCAAATTAACTGATAACTGACACAGACATGATGGTGTAGCAGGAATATCTGAATGCCGTGAACCATGAGATTCAAATTCCAGGTGTTGAATAATAATTACTGTATACACTGAGTGTACAAAACATTATGGACACCTGCTCTTTCCATGACATAGTCTGTCCAGGTGAAAGCTATGATCACTCATTGATGTCACTAGTTAAATCCCCTTCAATCAGTGTAGATTAAGCGGAGGAGACAGGTTAAAGGAGTTTTAAGCCTTGACAATTGCGACATGGATTGTGTATGTGTGCCATTCAGACAGTGAATGGGCAAGACAAAATATTTAAGTGACTTTGAACAGGATATGGTAGTAGGTGCCAGGCACACCAGCTTGTGTCAAGAACTACAACGTTGCTGGGTTTTTCACACTCAACAGTTTCCTGTGTGTATCAAGAAAGGTCCAGCACCCAACATACATCCAGCCAACTTGACACTGGGACAACTGTGGGAAGCATTGGAGTCAACATGGGCCAGCATCGATGTTGAATGCTTTGGACACCCCGTAGAGCCCATGCCCTGATGAATTGAGGCTGTTCTGAGGGCAAAGGGGCATTCCCATGAAACGTGTCTAGAACATTAATATTGTATATACCATGGCTTTGTTCAATACACCTTTCTGGTTGGCTTGAAGGACATTCTAGAGCATTTATTATTTCCCTATAACGCACTATATATTTGCACGGTAGAATTCAATGGCTATAGTTCATTCTTACATGTTCTATGTTTGAGCTGCTTTTGAAAGCAAAAGTCGAACTGGAAACTGTATTGGTATTGTTGAATTAGATTTTCAGAATAATAAGCTAGGACTGATTGTTTGGTTAGCTAAACTAGCAAGTCTGTTCGGTTACCACGCAACAATTGCAGCTATGTAGTTGACTTGCTAGCTACTTCAGTGAATGTTGAACACATTTCGAGTGGCAAATCTGTTAAAATATAGCCAGGGTATAAAAAGGATCTCTGTCATCAAGGCAAAGGGTGACTATTTGAAGAATCTCAAATAGTTTTGATGTCGTCAGTATTATTCTACAATGTAGAAAATAGTATAAATAAAGAAAAAACATTGAATGAGTAGGTGTTCTAAAACTTTTGACCGGTAGTGTACATCGTCAGTCACAGGCTTCATTTGGAAATGTGTTGATGATGTTGTACCCACAGTAACAATCCGGACATACCCAAACCAAAAACCCTGGATGAACAGAGATATCTGTACCATGCTGAGTGTCCGTACTGCAGAATTCAATGTCAGCAGAACAAACCCAGATGACTTGGTGGCTTGCAACACGTACAAGGCAAGAAGATAAGAGCTCCGCAAATCCATTAGGGAAGCAAATAGACAATACAGAATCAAAATGGAATTGATGCTTGACAACTCAGACTCGTGAAACATGTGACAAGGACTAGACTATCACAGACTACAAAGGCAAATCCAGCAGTGTGGTGCCCACCGAAGCCTTCCTCCCAGATGAGATTAACACATTCTATGTTTGCTTTGAGACAGACAATATCGATCCATCCAGGAAGAGTCTAGCTGCTCCGGACGACCAAGTGCTTTTGCTCTCCGAGGCTGACGTGAGGAAAACTCTCAAAAGAGTGAATATTCTGATCCAGATTTCATTCCTGGGAGTGTGTGCTGACCAGTTGGCGGGTGTCTTCTCTGACATCTTTAATCTTAATCTCAGGCTGTAGTCCCCACCTGCTTCAAAGAGAATTCCATCGTCCCAGTGCCCAAGAAAAACAAGATAAAATGCCCAAATGACTATAGCCCCATCACGCTCACCCCGGTCGTCATGAAGTGCTTCGAGAGGCTGGTCATGGACCGCATCAAGGCCAGCATGCTAGGCACAGTGGACCCACTCTAATTTGCCTACCGTTCCAACAGATCGACAGAAGATGCCATTTCCATTGCAATTCACACGGCCTTAACACATCTGAACAAAAGGAACACCTATGCAAGGATGCTGTTCATTGACTACAGTTCAGCATTCAACACTGTTGTTCCCTCCAAACTTAACACCAAGCTCAAAACTCTGCATCTGGATACCACTCTCTGCACTGGATGCTGGACTTCCTGACGGGCAGACCACAGACTGTGAGGATTGGCAACAACACCTCCTCCACACTGATTCTTAACACAGGGGCCCCCCAGGGGTGTGTCTTCAGCCCTCTGCTGTACTCCCTGTTCACACACGACTGTGTAGCTTTGTACAACACCAACTCCATCATCAAGGTTGTAAGCCTGAACCAACAACGACAAGTCAGCATATAGGGAGGAGGTAAGTGAACTGGCATTGCGGTGCCAGGACAACAACCGCTCCCTCAAAGTCAGCAAAACAAAATAGTTGATTATTGACTACAGGAAGCAGAGGTGTGCACATGTCCGATCAACATCAACAGAACTGCAGTAGAGAGACTCAGCAGTTTTCAGTTCCTCAGTGTTCACATCACCAAAGACATGACATGGACCAACAACCCCACCACTCTTGTCAAGAGGGCGCAACAGTGGCTCTACTTCCTAAGGTGGCTGAAGAAATTCACAATGCCACCCGGGTCCTCTTCATATGCTGAACACTGCTGAACTGGACTAACGACCTGCTCTGACTCTCCACACCTTTGCACACATGCACACACGCACACAGGCACACACACACACACACACACACACACACACACCGTAGCACATTTCTTGGATTCTGAACATTCAGCAGGATCCTAAGTTATATTTATATATAATGTAGATCAGTGAGATATTTGTATTGCAAGGATATGAATGTATGAGAATTTTGATGGATCCTCTCCTGAGAATACTGAAGGGTGTTAGAATATAGCAGGCAGGCTCAGCATTGAACCTGAAGATTGTATTCCCTTTGGTGATGACGATAAAGGTCTGAAAAACAAGAAGTAAAGATCAGTGAAGAAATATTTGAAGTCCAATATTATCTGTACTTTAATTGAATGTATTGATGTTTGTCTCAAGGATATTAGCAACATAGAGTGTGTAGTAATTGTTGTAAATCAGAGGGCATTTACCCTCTGAATAATAACAATATAATAATATTACTTGGAATGTGTAAATCCACCTCTGATTTGAGCTTAGTGTAAAGGAAATGACTTTGTGATGATGTCTGGTTATGTGGACACTCAGCCCTCAGGCCACTAAGGGACATGGGCTGCAGTGCTCACTTTGTGTGATTTGTAGAAAGGATCCAGTTCCTCCAGAGGCGTGTTGAACAGCTCAGGTGGCGGGTCTCCGTAGATGAATGGCAGGGCCTTTCCAGCCTCCAGGTCGACGGCTGGCTTTGGCAGGTCCTCCTCTGCCACCTCCGGAAAGGTTTGAAAAAAACATGATTACAAACACTTTACCATTTCTTACGAGCACTGATTTTGCGGATAGCTGCTATTTTGAAAGCAAGTTTAACTTACAATGGCTTGACTGTGATATATGGACATTTGAATTACCTTACTTAAATCCACTGATTGTGAAGTCACTCTGGAATCTGGATAAGTGTCTGCAAAATGACTGAAATGTTAAATGTACCTCAATGTTCAGGGCCTTTTTTCTCTCCTGCTCCTCTGCTTCCTCGGCCATCCGCCTCTCGATCTCCGCCAGCGACTCAAGGGTGAAGCGGCGAAACACTTCGGTGCCTGTGGGAGGGAGCAGGGCGACCATCTTGGCATTCTGCTGGGCGAGAAATGCAACCACACCGGGGTCTCTCAGCAGGTTTTTTAAATTAAATGTAACCTTTATTTAACTAATGTGCTGTGAGTTGGAGGGATGGATCAGGAAGATGAAAAGATATTAGGCATGAAAATGGAAGTTGAAAAAATACATCTTTAAAATGCATGATTTAAAACATGTTTTGGTATATTGTTTCATTAAGGTATTTCATGGAGAGGGACAGGTACAAAGAGAAAAGACTGGGTGAGGACACTGTGCGACAGCTTCAGCTGAAATGTGAACTCAGACATGTGGGTCCTTTTCTGTGTTTTTGAGCAGCCAAGCTGCTCTTTTTACAACAATCTGCTCTGCACTTTTTACAACAATCCGTAGCCTTGAAACCACTTTACAGAATCCTCTTCCCTTTCCTCAACGGAAACTCCTTTACAATGACAAGACAAGACAGGACGGGCTTTGAGTGCCACATTTTTTGCCAAATGTTTTTATCCCCCAAAAAATATAGACATTATTTTGGCGGGGGAGGGGGCTTGACTGTTTTGCATGTTATTTTGGCATTCATCCGTGTCAAATATCAGTTTGCAAACAATGTAAAAGATATATACAGTGGGGCAAAAAAAGTATTTAGTCAGCCACCAATTGTGCAAGTTCTCCCACTTAAAAAGATGAGAGAGGCCTGTAATTTTCATCATAGGTACACACCACAGTTGATTTCTTCAAACCAAGCCTTCCCAGCCTGGTGCAGGTCTACCATTGTATATCTGGTGTCCTTTGACAGCTCTTTGGTCTTGGCCATAGTGGAGTTTGGAGTGTGACTCTTTGAGGTTGTGGTTGTGTCTTTTATACTGATAACAAGTTTAAACAGGTGCCAGGTGCCACAGGTAATGAGTGGAGGACAGAGGGGCCTCTTAAAGAAGAAGATACAGGTCTGTGAGAGCCAGAAATCTTGCTTGTTTGTAGGTGACCAAATACTTATTTTCCACCATATTTTGCAAATAAATTCATAAAAAAATCCTACAATGTGATTTTCTGGATTTTTTTTCCCTTTGTCACTGTTATAGTGCAATTAATGTATTGATTAGTCTTGTGTTGTGGCTTTGCTGGAATGCATCCCACTTTTATTTTTAATTATTTGCTCCACCAAGATTTACAGTTGAAGTCGGAATGTTACATACACCTTAGCCAAATACATTTAAATTCCTGACATTTAACCCTAGTAAAAATTCAGTCTTTGGTCAGTTAGGATCACCACTTTATTTTAAGAATGTGAAATGTCAGAATAATAGTAGAGAGAATGATTTATTTCAGCTTTCAATTCTTTCATCACCTTCCCAGTGGGTCAGAAGTTTAAATACACTCAATTACTATTTGGTAGCATTGCTTTTAAATGGTTTGACTTGGGTCAAACGTTTCGGGTAGCCTTCCACAAGCTTCCCACAATAAGTTGGGTGAATTTTGGCCAGTTCCTCCTGACAGAGCTGGTGTAACTGAGTCAGGTTTGTAGGCCTCCTTGCTCGCACACACTTTTTCAGTTCTACCCACAAATGTTCAATGGGTTTGAGGTCAAGGCTTTGTGATGGCCACTCCAATACCTTGACTTTGTTGTCCTTAGCCATTTTGCCACAACTTTGGAAGTATGCTTGGAGTCATTGTCCCTTTGGAAGTCCCATTTGTGACCAAGCTTTAACTTCTTGACTGTTGTCTTGAGATGTTGCTTCAATATATCCACGTCATTTTCCTTCTTATTTTGTGCACCAGTCCCTCCTGCAGCAAAGCAACCCCACAACATGATGCTGCCACCCCCATGCTTCAGAGTTGGGATGGTGTTCTTCGGATTGCAAGCCTCCCCCTTTTTCCTCCAAACACAAAGATGGTCATTATGGCCAAACAGTTCTATTTTTGTTTCATCAGACCAGAGGACATTTCTCCAAAAAGTACGATCTTTGTCCCCACGTGCGGTTGCAAACCGCAGTCTGTCTTTTTTTTTTGGATCAGCGGCTTCTTCGTTGTCGAGCGGCCTTTCAGGTTATGTCAATATAGGACTCGTTTTACTGTGAATATAGATACGTTTGTACCTGTTTCCTCCAGCATCTTCACAAGGTCCTTTGTTGTTGTTCTGGGATTGACTTGCACTTTTTGCACCAAAGTACATTCACCTCTAGAAGAAAGAACGCATCTCCTTCCTGAGCGGGATGACAGCTGCGTGGTCCCATGGTGTTTATACTTGCGTACTATTGTTTGTACAGATGAACGTGGTACCTTCAGGCATTTGGAAATTGCTCCCAAGGATGAACCAGACTCGTGGCGGTATACAATAATTTTTCTAAGGTCTTGGCTGATTTCTTTAGATTTTCCCACGATGTTAATCAAAGAGGCACTGACTGTGAAGGTAGGCCTTGAAATACATCCACAGCTACAGCTCCTTATTGACTCAAAGGATGTCAATTAGCCTATCAGAAGCTTCTAACGCCATGACATCATTTTCTGCAATTTTCCAAGCTGTTTAAAGGCACAGTCAACTTAGTGTATGTGAATTTCTGACTCACTGGAATTGTGATACATTGAATTATAAGTTAAATAATCTGTCTGTAAACAATTGTTGGAAAAATTACTTGTGTCATGCACAAAGAAGATGTCCTAACCGACTTGTCAAAACTATAGTTTGTTAACAATACATTTGTGGAGTGGTTTAAAAACTAGTTTTAATGACTCCAAGTGTATGTAAACTTCCGTCTTCAACTGTACATGCTAAAATCTCCACTGATGCACGCACACACACAGACGTCACGCTAGGTTACTGAACAACTAATAATAATAACATTTTAAAGTTATGTTCCAGTTGATTAATCAAGGAAATACAAATTTGTATCATATAATTTCTCAAAACTTCTAGTTGCAATAATTGTAAAATAATGTGTTAAAGATTGTAAAATAATGTGTTAAAGATGGTAGAATAATGTGTTAAAGATGGTAAAATAATGTGTTAAAGATTGTAAAATAATGTGTTAAAGATGGTAAAATAATGTGTTAAAGAATGTAAAATAATGTGTTAAAGATGGTAAAATAATGTGTTAAAGATTGTAAAATAATGTGTTAAAGATTGTAAAATAATGTGTTAAAGATGGTAGAATAATGTGTTAAAGATGGTAAAATAATGTGTTAAAGATTGTAAAATAATGTGTTAAAGATGGTAAAATAATGTGTTAAAGATTGTAAAATAATGTGTTAAAGATGGTAAAATAATGTGTTAAAGATTGTAAAATAATGTGTTAAAGATGGAAAAATAATGTGTTAAAGATGGTAAAATAATGTGTTAAAGATTGTAAAATAATGTGTTAAAGATGGAAAAATAATGTGTTAAAGATTGTAAAATAATGTGTTAAAGATGGAAAAATAATGTGTTAAAGATGGTAAAATAATGTGTTAAAGATTGTAAAATAATGTGTTAAAGATGGTTAAATAATGTGTTAAATATCTGCTTTGCTGTACTCATCACAAAATATTGACAAAATCCAGGATAAAATCATCACAATAGAATATATGTAGATAAAATGTTACTTAGCACAACAAAACCTGTCGACTTTGGCTGAGACAATCATACCCATTCCCTCTTGCATACAACCACCAATGTGGTCCATTCAATTTAGGACATTATTAGGAATTGAATTGTTTTATTTTATTAAAGTTATTTTCTGAGTGTACCAACCATGTCGATAATCGAGCACTGACTACCATCACATCTATAAGGACAAACAGAGAACTTCTAACTCGCAACCTAACATTGAGACTGTGGATCCCCAATCACCACCCTCCTCCTTAAATGTGAATATCCACAAGGGCATCTTTTCAGGTCTTTAGCTTTCTTCCTCAGAAAGGTCCTGTGCCTCTCCCAGGCTTCCACTAGTGTTACCTTTCAGGTCAACATGACTGCAGAGCCCTCCGCTATACTTTCACTCTATGGTTGTGCCTTTCTTTACACATAGACAGGTTCTGAAGGAACCCCTTTTTAGACTGCTGGGCATTTTGCTGGATTAAGACAAAAGTTCCACCTCCAGCCCCATGCAGGTCGGAAAAAAAGTTCACATTCTAGTTGCACACCTGCCCCCATAGTCTAACTTCTGTACCCTTGTGGATGTGTCGTAGCAGGGGGCACCGGGACATTGTTCTACTGAATGGAGCCACTTCATGATGGGTAGTTCTTAGAGAAATCAAGGCCAGTGGATCACTGGGTTACATTCAAGTCACTGAACAGACACGGTCTGGAATGTAAAGAGTGAATTGTGCAGAAAGCTTCCAATATTATGGCTAGTTAAGTTGTCTTTGATGTTTATTACTGAAATGACAATTTCTGTTAATTGCAGCTGCAAGACTTATTGGACATGGCAACAAAATGTGTATAAAATCTCAATATTATCTCGTTCAAGGGAAACTACATGTTCACGACCGCAGCACTTTGAGGTGACTGTGTGAGAAGTAATTACAGAGCTGTCAGACTGTCCCATATTGTCCACAACTCGAGGACAGTGATTTTGTCCTTACTTGGACTGTCCCTAATACTTCCTATTGACTTCACAAGTACGTGATTCTATCCACACAAGGGCTGTGCTCAGTGTAAAAGCCTGCTCTGCTCTGCGCCAAGCTCAGCTTTGGATCACAGGAGGATCAGAGATCAGAATTGCAACACTACTGGACGATGAGTTAAATCAGTCAGCTAATTATTTTATGCAGTTTGCATAGCTATAATGACGGATGATGAGCTTGTTCTACATCATTATTCTAATAGTTGTTTCATGTATAATCTTTAGACGACAGACCGATAATTTGATTATCTCCCCAAATCTATTTACCAGTAAGCATGTTAGGAAGATAACAATTGTGTGAGGTTAAATCCAAAGCCCCAAGTCTTTGCAGAAAACCTCAATAATAAGATTCTGTCCCTCTTCAACAGGGAGGCTCATGGTTCTTCCCCCCCCCACCCCCCCTTCCATCGACTTACACAATAATTATTAAAACCTTCCCGGAGGACGTCCAGCAACCTATCAGAGCTTTTACAAGATGAACTGACATGGTATACACCCAATCAAAGGATCAGATAATGTCTAGTACTGACAGCATAAGATAAAGCTAGCTAGCACTGCAATGCATAAAATATGGTGAGTCATTGACTCAAACAGAGAGAAGGACAATAGTTTTGAACAAATGAATTTCTTCCAAAATTAAGGTGAAGCAAGAGAGAGAGAGAATAGAGAGCTAGCTATATTTTGTAGTATATATACACTACCGGTCAAAAGTTTTAGAGCACCTACTCATTCAAAGGTTTTTCTTCTACATTGTAGACTAACAGTGAAGACCTCAAAACTATGAAATAACACACATGGAATCATGCAGTACCCAAAAAAGTGCTAAACAAATCAAAATATATTTTTAATTTGAGGTTCTTCAAATAGCTACCCTTTGCCTTGATGACAACTTTGCTTACACTTGGCATTCTCTCAACCAGCTTCACCTGGAATGCATTTCAATTAACAGGTGTGCCTTCTTAAAAGTACATTTGTGGATTTTCTTCCCTTCTTAATGCGTTTCAGCCAATCCGTTGTGTTGTGACAAGGTGGGGGTGATACAGAAGGTAGTCCTATTTGGTAAAATACCAAGTCCATATTATGGCAAGAAAGGCTCAAATAAGCAAAGAGAAACGACAGTCCATCATTTCTTTAAGACATGAAGGTCAATCAATACGGAACATTTCAAGAACTTTGAAAGTTTCTTTAAAGTGCAGTCGCAAGAACCATCAGGCGAGATGATAAAACTGGTTCTCATGAGGACCGCCACAGGAAAGGAAGACCCAGAGTTACCTCTGCGGCAGAGGATAAGTTCATTAGAGTTACCAGCCACAGAAATTGCAGCCTAAATAAATGCTTCACAAAGTTCAAGTAACAGACACATCTCAACATCAACTCTTCAGAGGAGACTGTGTAAATCAGGCCTTCATGGTCGAATTGCAGCAAAGAAACCACTACTAAAGGACACCAATAAGTAGAAGAGACTTGCTTGGGCTAAAAAAACATGAGCAATGGACATTAGACCTGTGTAAATTTGTCCTTTGGTCTGGACTCCATATTAGAGATTTTTGGTTCCAACCGCTGTGTCTTTGTGAGACGCGGTATGGGTGAATGGATGATCGCAGCATGTCTATTTCACACCGTAAAGCATGGAGGAGGAGGTATTATGGTGCGGGGGTGCTTTGCTGGTGACACTGTCTGTGATTTTTTTAGAATTCAAATTTAACTTAACCAGCATGGCTACCACAGCATTCTGCAGTGACACGCCATCCCATCTCGTTTGGGCTTAGTGGGACTATCATTTGTTTTTCAACAGGACAATGACCAAACACACCTCCAGGCTGTGTATGGGCTATTTGACCAAGAAGGATAGTTATGGAGTGCTGCATCAGGTGACCTGGCCTCCTCAATCCCCCGACCTCAACCAAATTGTGATGGTTTGGGATGAGTCGGACCGCAGAGTGAAGGAAAGGCACCCAACAAGTGCTCAGCATATGTGGGAACTCCATCAAGACTGTTGGAATAGCATTCCAGGTGAAGCTGGTTGAAAGAATGTCAAGAGTGTGCAAAGCTGTCATCAAAACATATTTTGGTTTGTTTAACACTTTTTTGGCTACTACATGATTCCATGTGTTATTTCATAGTTTTGATATCTTCACTATTATTCTACAATGTTAAAATAGTAAAAATAAAGAAAAAACATTGAATGAGTAGGTATTCTAAAATGTTTGACCGGTAATGTATGTTGTAAACTTTCATTCGTGGGCTAGGTTGTAGAAACCTTGTGATGGGTAAAGGGAAAATTCAAGTATTGAGCTGGGTGAATGGAATATGAATGACAGTCTTCCAATATGATGTAATAGATAAGGCCATGGCCATAAAAACATAATTCTGTCCTCCCTCATCTTAAACAGCACCGACCACCAATGATTGGGATGTTGTCATGATGAGGGTGAGTGACTATCCAGATTTGCATGATTTTTTACCCCTGAGGTCAATGTAGGGACCCCACGTTAGAGGATGGAGTGGGCCTGCCTGGATCATATCATGGCTGGCCTAGGAAAGTAAATGGTTCCAGGGGAGCGTGGTTCTCCAACCAGTACCCCTCTCTACATGGTGGCCGCCCAGCTGCTACAGACAATCATGGTAAGGCGTCGGGTTACAGTACCGGCGATGACTCTGCTCATTCCTAGCTCCTCACCCGCTAGCCCTCCGCTCCCTCCCTGCCTTACATCGTGCCGATAAACAGGCCGTTGGCATTCCGGCTCAGAGCTTTCTGACAGCTCAGAACTCTGCCACATTCTATTTCGCATGGGGTTAAAATCCTATCCACTCTGTTTACACGTTCTAGCCCCCTCCACCCCCCATTTACCCCTGCCCCTCTCCTAGCACTTGACTGCTTCCTTCAACACACACACATGCCAACCCCTCCCTCCTTAATGTATGTGCCTGGCCTGTGACAACCCCTCTATCCTCCCCTCCCCTCGTCCTTCCAACATGTCGCTCCCAGTTTGTCTTGCGTTTATCCTGGCAGAGATGGATGGCTGCCTCTGGTTTCCCACAACTATTAGGCTACACTCTCCATTCTGGTCCTGGTCTACTGCTATGAAACAGGCCACTTCCAGATCATTCACTCCTGTGAAGTCTGCAGCACGCACCCAGCACAACAACAAGACATTTAACATAATCAAATCAAACATGCTTTCTAAAAGAGTCCTATCGGTCTGTGGTTCTGTCTGTCTGCTTGCCACCCTGTCTGTCTCTGTTTGATTCTCTCTCTCTCTCTCTGTCTGTCTGTCTGTCTGTCTGTCTGTCTGTCTGTCTGTCTGTCTGTCTGTCTGTCTGTCTGTCTGTCTGTCTGTCTGTCTGTCTGTCTGTCTGTCTGCCGTTCTTCCTTTCTGTCTGTCATTCTATGGAGCCTACAACACACTCTGCACCCAACCAGACCTTTAAATAATTCAAATCCCGTTTTCTTAAAGAGGTCTGTCTGTCCACCTGCCTGTCTGTCTGTCCGTCTGTTCATCTGAGAACGAGCAGTGCTGATGTAAATCGTGTGAATTTTTTCCCAATACCATGAAAACCGCAACAATGCACCCATGCAAAGCCCTCACTCTGTCACTCAGATAGGTATTCCAGTGTCCGCCTGCCAGCTGAAAATCTTTTCCAGCATGTGTGATTGTGTAGGCTACCTGCACCTCCCAACCTCTCTCGCTCTCTTCCTACCCACCAAAGTTCAGCCGCATCTGCGCCCTGCACTTTCTTTCCAAAGCATATAAACATCTATAGCTTGCAAGCTCCATAGCAAGCTGCTTGAAGTAATTCATTGTCAAGCTAAATGTAAAACAAAAAAAAGTTTAAAAAGGAACAGAGAGGAACGATATAAACCATAACTTTTTTTTAGTTTGAACCAGTTCAGAACTTCTTTTTACTGGTCGGAACATTGAAACAAAAAAATATATATAATTTGGGTTCCAACCCCTACTACATAGTATTACTTTTGACCAGAGCCCTATGAGCCCTTTCTGTGTCAGGAGGCCTCTTTCGCGGAGTTGTTAACATGTGTAACTACCCTTTAGTTGTAAAGCCCTGGGCCCCAATGTGTGACCTGCAGCCCAGAGTGCCAGGGGGAGGGGTGGGGGGCCGTAGACGAAACTAAAGTCATCCAAACTGGGCACTATTTGATACCACAACATTTGATACTGTATGTAACAGCCGAGCAACAGGCAATAAGACAAACAGTGCAACAACGTCTCTGCCGCTCAGCATCAGTTATCTGGGGCCGTCAGCATATGCTATAACAGGAAGAACAGGCACCCTGCAGAGAGCTTAGACTTTGTGTTCTACAGGGTGGTATTTATGCTTGAGTCAGCCCAGTACTCTAGAGATGCGCTTGTATGAAGTGTTGTGTCTCTCTTGTTGTGATGTGTGTTTTGTCCTATATTTATATATATATATATTTTTTAATCCCAGGCCCCCCGTCCCCGCAGGAGGCCTTTTGCCTTTTGGTTGGTCGTCATTGCAAATAAGAATTTGTTCTTAACTGACTTGCCTAGTTAAATAAAGGTTAAATAAATAAAATACAATAAATTAAGGGAGATGTTTACACCGTTAGCCAAACGCTTGCATGCTCTCCATATAGTCCCTCAAATAGACTCAAGATTACAGAAACCAATTTTCCATCCAACGACTTCATGCGATCGAATTACCTGACGCATGAAAAAAGTCATGACGGGGCCGAAGAAACAATTTTATAAATGCTGACAGACAATTTGTTCCTTCGATATGGTGGGATCTTTTGTGTCGGTAAAATGTATTACGCGAGAAATGGCGTGGAAACACCTTTATACACAAATATTGATATAATAACCATCAGAGTCACGCGATGATATGTTGTGTGGTTCTCCCACTACGGCTCGGGAAACCATGCAATTTATTAGGATACAGATGAAATAAGTTATGATGCGCTTCATAGGGTGGTGAATGTGCAAAGTGATGAGCTTAATGCTCCTTTCCAATAAATATCGAGGGTCTTATTCTGCTGACATGACGATGGACGCTTGGCTGCCATTTGACAAATACAAATAATATTGCTTTTATCCATAATAATCTCATAATGTACATAGCCTACTCGCACTGTATCTGCGAGCTGTTGGCTAGAGCACATGTGGCAAGACCAGAGTGAGCACGTTTGCTATATAACGCAATAGTGTTGGTAGTTTACTGGTAAACGTCAACGGTTTCCAGTAATATACCCTCCCTTTGCAACCCTAGCTCCATACAATGTGGCCTATAAACTACTTTCAAGCTAAGAAAATGTATGTAAATGTGTAATTTGAATATCATACCTTTAAGATATTCTAGACTCTGAACGTCATCTCAAGCATGGGCTAAGCACGGACGTTTGCCTAAGCTATTATATAAACTTCACCTCAAGCGTGGGGCTAAGCAGTAAGCACGGAAGTGCACTATACGTTGTGCATGTCAACATGCCGCGGTCTACAGGACTATTCTGACAAGTGACATACCAGAGGGATAGAAGCGGGTGGAAGAGAGGATACAGAGACCCGATGTGTGTTACACTAGCCAGCCAGGGAATGCAGAGTGATGGTATTCCTATCCGGAAACTAAGTTACACAGCTTTAGGCTTCTGGCTCCTGCGCAAAGATAATTTGGTAGACATTAAAGGCTGCCGGCGCTGACACGCAAGAGCGACAGGGGTGGGGGAGAGTGGGGGAGTTGCTCTGGAAGGACTGGGTACATATCCATGTTTCTGAGGCACGGGAATCAGGGTCAAATTCAACCACGTCCAGAAATATCATCCACCAGCCAAAAAAGTTTGATGTTTTCCTCAGGAGCAGCGCCAGCGCCAGCGACTGACCCATTTAATACCAAGAAAACCTTTTGTTAACATTTGATTGGACCAAATGTAGAAGACACTCTCCTAGCTTTTGTCTGTCCTTCCTAACTGTCAAGCGCCAAGTCATCTCATGGCACCCACTCCAGACCCACAAGCCCTCGCCACGCCAGATAACGCATGTGAACTCCATGAGATCATGTCGTCCCCGTTGTTCCACCGCGTGATATGAAATACAGCAGGACCGTCATCTCACAGAGAGCCACTCGTCACCGACATGTCAGAAATCCACTTATCGCTGCGATAAGGGACGCCACACACCATGCCGGGGAGCGTGTCGTGTCGGCCCAGGCTGTAAAGGACACAAACACTGGGAACTATGTTCCTTCTCTCTGTCCCCATGGCTGGCTGGCAGTACTCCCCCCAGAGGGTACACAGCACAGGGGTGGCGTTTCCTGATCCCCCCCCCCCCCCCCGTGAGTTCTCTTTCTTTTCTCCTGCTCTCATGGGGAGCCATATCTCATACCTCTCGTCCCTCTCTTCAACGCCCTGTCACCCACTAGTCAACCCCACTCAGCCTCCTCACCCAGCAGAATGTGTTCATCTAGACTAGATGTAGCTGAACGACCAGCTCCAGCACACTCAGGCCAGAGGACACTGAGGCAGCTGCGTGCTGTTCTCGAAGCCCTTGCCCACCAGGGATTTTAAGTCCCTTCTGGCCTCTTTAATAATGCTGTACTGTACTGTATAGTAATACCTGAACTGTTCTGTGCTGGTGCAGACATGATCTTTTCACATTTGCCTTTCCAGCCTGTTTCCAGCAAATCTGACGCCTGTAAAAATGTGTAATAACATAACCCTCAAACAGGTATCACAGTCATAAACAGAACATACACACATCAAAAAGAATAACGAGAATAGCACATGGTTGAGTTTGAAAAAAGTAGAGCCATGATGTGTGTGTAGTGCACATTATACTGAAGGAGGAGCCATTCATAAATAGGTACAGTAGGTGTGAGGTTTAGACCTCGTCTTCAGTTGGTAAACCAATTCTCAGATTCCCCCTTTTTCTATGGGGAGCTGACCAGAAGAGTATACTGATTCCCTAACAAACTCTCACACACTCTGGGTCCAAGTGTACATGAGGCATCTGCCACTCTCCATGGCGCCTGCCTGCCTCTCCCGTTACCCCCTCTGACCCTCATCCTCCACCCAGGGGACACACCCTGTTCCCACTACTGAGCTGAGCCAAACCAAGCTGTACTGCACCAGCCTGGTTATGCATCTACCATAGTTGCTGGAACCATGCTGGAAAGGACAATGTGAAAGAAAATATAATCAAGCCAGCACAGTATTGGTTTGGATTGTCATGAAAGCACGAATTGCATAAGTATCTTTTCTACTCTATCCCACAACAGAGACCAACAGCTATAGGAACCTTAGAAACACATCAGGTTATCCCCAAAACCCAAGTACCCCATAACAGCACAAGTCAGATGGCCTTCTTTAACTGTCACACACAGCCCACACTCAACAGAGAACAAAAAGTCCCCCTCGGCCCTCCTCGACTCCACAACTGCCAAATAGTTTTCCCTTACAAACTGACCAAAAACTCCATGGATCCACACAGGATCCTCTTTCCCCCGCCAGTGACCTCCAACAGGAAAGCCGCCAAATGACAAAACGACGTGTTTTTGCCAACATCGTCCCCTGGAGGGAAGGCGAAAGGGAGGTTGGCGCAACACAAGAGGCAAGGCCGTAGGACAAGGCCCAAGGCCTCTCCACCAGCAATGTGACTTCAACGGAGGGGACAGTGCTGACAGTTAATAATACAGAAAAAGAGTTACAACCTGATCTACTGTACATGTCTAATGAGGGCAATCGAGGAGCGGAGCAAGGCCCCCGGAGACGTGCCTCCTCCGTCTGTCTTGGACGCCAGAGGCTCCGATTTGCATGGTTTGGCATAGAGGGCTGGAGGAGCAGCGGTCAAAGCTTAGACACACGTATGCAGCATCTCTTCACCCCCCTCCCCTTGTGGCTGGAAATGAAGCCATCATCTCTATAAATAAGACAACTGGGCCTAGAGGGGCAGGTGAGACAGGAGCCAAGCTGGGGGAGACAGGTGCAGGTGTCCTCTAGGCCCCCCCAACCCCCTCAACACCTCCTCCTCTCCATCACATGTACCTGTTTGTGGGGGCATCCCGCCAAGCACCAGAGACTTCTGAGAAGATCTTACTCACCCATACCAACTTCTGACACTGTCATACTCACTCATACCGCACGCAGACATTTTGTGCGTTTTCATCTTTGAATAACTCTGTCAGACAGACACACACACGCTCGCACACACACACACACACACACACACACACACACACACACACACACACACACACACACACACACACACACACACACACACACACACACACACACACACACACACACACACACACACACACACACACACACACAGACAAGCCCCATACGCTTAACTTTCACATCTAACTCTTCTAACCTGTTGCACTCGCAAAGAATCACTCTCAATTTCACTTGCTGTTATCACTCTAAGCCATTGCTGTCAAAATCACTCAAACCCCCATACTTCTGCCTGTAACAGAAGTACTGCACAGCACTAACACACAAACACAGTCTAATATGTGCCTCCCTCTGACACCGATGAGATGCACCAGCATGGCAGCACGGTGGGCCGCAACACAAAACCAAACCACAGAATGCCCGGCAGACAAAGCCAGCTGAGAGGCATTTCCCCTGATGCAAATAGCACCACTGAGATGGACAGAGATTGGATATAGGGTTGTCAGGATATAATGGTATCATTATCAAAGGGAATTCCCCTCCAACCACACACACACACACACAGTGAGATCCTCCAGCGAGATGAGATACAGTGTCCTGTGTTTTTAGTGCGCTCCTCTCCCTTCTAATCTGAGAACACACACAGAGACACACACACAGACAGACAGACAGACAGACAGACAGACAGACAGACAGACAGACAGACAGACAGACAGACAGAGGCGGACATGTCTCCTTCTCCTCCAGTCTGAGATAAAAAATAATAATAATAATAAATCTGATGGAGCGCCTACGCAAATAAAGCCCAGCTAGCTGCCTACTGCAACAGGATGAGGCGTTAAAGACTTCAAACGACGGACACTGTGTTCTAATGTTCAGCTTCTGATTCCATCTTTCACATTGCAGAAAGAAACGCGCATGTGACAAATTGGGATTATGCTGTGTCCTTTGACTCCTGACCTGTGAATTTGATAAGACCTTGATTGTTTTGATAGAGGCCCCGGCCTGGGATGTGTCATTGAATTCAAGTAGAGGAGATTGAAAAGGAAGTAGACATTTTAAATCCATTTTGATGATCTATACCAGGGGTATACCCTATGAGGCCCGGAGCCTGCTAGTTTTCTGCTGATAATTAATTGCACCCACCTGGCGTCCCAAGTCTAAATCTGTCCCTGATTAGAGGGGAACAATGACAAAAATTAGTTGGAACTGGCTTTGAGGTCCAGAGTTGAGTTTGAGGGATCTATACTATACTGGAAGTTCCGAATCACAATGTGGCATGCAGTCATCCATCATCTATGACGTACTCTGTAAAACAAAGGTGAAAACCTAACAAACGGTACGCGCTCACCATATGCAAGTTAAGATGCACTCTAAATTGAGCACGGCTGGCCAGACAACGTTTCCACCATTGCCTGCTCTACATCACATTAAAGGGAACGTTCTGGTTATTCACTGACGCCAATCTTGATGCTTTTCACACACATACCAGTAGTAAACGCCTAATTAATTTTCTGTAAGGGACATACACAGTTGTCCCCTGTGTCACATCAGTGGCTATTGCGTAAACGTCGCGCTATGTCCATGGCATGTTAACCTGCTGAGCATGCCATTTCTACAAATCACATCTCACAGCAGCCAGTACAGTACTTGTGTTATGGTATCGATATTTTGATCCAAGTTAAGACGTCCCCCATGAGTTTGTGTGTGTTGCTGTATGTTTACATCCAAAGGGAGATTTGTCTTCCTGGTAAATGAGAGAAACTGCAACAGAATCTCAAATGACGGATGATTTACGGAACGGACAGAGAAAGATGGTTTAGCTTAATAATAGGCTATCAATTGTAGGCTATTGCTGGAAATTCTTGGCTAAATCCAAAAACCTCTGAACTTTGTGCCATTTGGCTTATAGAGAGAACCGTTTGTTGTATTTTTGATAACACAGACAACTATGACGCATGTTGAGAGAAAAAAACACGATCAAGGATATATCATAGTCTTAATCTTTGTTGATATCCACGCAAGTGGGGTCAGACCAAAAATGTCCATATATCCAGTGTACAAAACTGTGTTGGGAGGACCTCCTGATGACAGCTGAAATACCATGAAACACATCAGAAGACTATGAAATTACATCACAGAGCAAATTTATACTCCGTAAAGTCCAATATGGTTTCACCCCATGCTTATAAACTTGTGTTCACGATATCCCATAATTAATCAGCAACTGCAGCAACATGGTTAGACTATGAAGCACTGGGGAAGTAATGACCCGTGGATGACTCCTAACGTCTTTAGCTTAATAATATACCTGTTCAATATAAATGACCAATGTGTCAGTAATTTAAATCATGATATCATAGAACTGGATCACAAGACGAGTAAACGAATCGACTGTAGCCTTTCTTGGGTGAGACAGGTGTAGGCTTGGCTATGTAGGAAACCGGCAATAGCCAAGGCACTACACTTGTTTCTATAGATAGGCTATAAAAATAACTTCAAGATGTCAGTGATTCAATTATTTACTTGGCAGGAATAAATTCAATCTTGTAAAGCCACCGGCCATGTTGTCATGATCGCACCACACTGTAAACATAGCAAGAAGATTATGTGAAGTTCAAAGCCCCAACTGACAGACTGACTTCAAAAAGTCCAACGCAAACGAACCGCTCAAGTGCCCCACCGCGGCGCTAAAAGATTACGGACAACTCGGTGTTTTTGTTTACCCAACCTGGTTTACCTTGTCCTGTCAACAACAACAACAAAAAATGTATTCCCACAAAAGCCAAGTAACCCGGTGGTAAGTCTTCTTTCAAGCCTTCGCTGATAACCTTTCCTCCTTCTCAGAGACCGTCCACGCTGCAGGACAGCTGTTGCTGACGCATGGTGTGTCTTGAATGAAACCCGAGAGTTCGTTCAGGTAGGATCATCACTTAGTCCAAACTTCTCACACTTTTTAACCGCGGCTCGTTTCTCGTGCTTTAGTAAAGATAGGCTAATGCACTACGAAACGTTAATTTTTGTAATTTTATATACAATTGAGGACATGACAGCAACATTTACTACAGGAATAGTGAAATAGTAATGCAGTCATGACTTGTGGAGTATTTTAGCCCGCTCTTCCAAAACGTGGTGGAATGCAAGAGAACATTCAAGACTATCCATTTCTGAGGTCGTCATTTAAATATACTTAAAAAAAACTCTACAGGCGAGGAATATGCTGCTGCCTACCACTCTGACTGGCCTGTTCTGCTTTTCCTCTAGAGTGGCCTAGATAGATTGTCAATGCCAGTTTTCAAGTGGTAGACTTTCTAAAGCTTCTTTTTTTTAAATGGTGTTATACAATTTAAGGGAAATTTGAGTGCCTGGCACTTGAGTTAATGCAATGTTATAACCTACACATGCATGCATATAGGCTACCTGCACTCTAACCTATATAAAATAGCACATGCAGTCAATCACTGCATCCTACATTACACAAATATTATAGAGATTTCGTAAAATGTTATTCATTTTAAGAAGGCATTATATAACTTTGAGAACGGTGTAAGGCCTAAAACTCTTCAAACGAAGGAGCACTTGTAAAGGCATCTCCCCGTAGTTGCTATCTGAAAGAACGACTGTCTTGTTGTGAAGTTTGTCTGCCTGGCTGGGTGCACAGTGGGAGCCATAGCCAGACCTAAATGAATAAACATTTACACTCTGAACTTGCTTCAGATGGCTGTCATTAAATCTGAAGTATAGCTTTAGTTCCCAGGTTTTGTATAGCACACATTTTGAATAATCATCTTAAATTGTAGTTAATTATATCAATTACGGCATGTCACATTGTGCATAAACACATGTTTGACTGTATGAATTTACATAAAGTTGCTCTATAAATGTACTCAAAATGTCATCAAAGTCTTGATTAATTAACAAAAAAAATTGTCTATTGCACAAGCATGTTTTTCCATATTGCTAGCATGGTAAATGAGTAGTTTGAAGATGCAGTCTTTTTCTGTGCAAACCGATAGTATTTCATCTCGCGACAAGACAAAGTCACATTGTAACGTAGCAATTATCACCAAGCGATCCAAAAATTATGACATAATAATCTTAAACCAGAAATCTAAACACAATATTTATTTGGATCGAGTTGATTTATAAGGAGTCTATTTGTGGATATGTTCTTTGGCTTACATAAATCCTTCTGGTTTGTCAATAACCAACAACTATTCCCTTGGTCAGTACAACTCCAGTAATATGATCTACCAACATTCGGGTGAGAACAAGCCCAGTTTCTCACCCAAGAGCAAGACAGAAGAAAACCCATCAATGGACCTTATAAAAGAAAGCAGTCCAGATACATAAACGTCAATGACACATTTTTATTCCATTTAGTAATGGGTCATGACTGTCCATATTTACCCTTAACCTGTACTGTGTCAGTACTGTGCCAGTATTCATCCCATTATCAATTAGTATGAATGAGACAATTAGTATGAGAGAATGGGGTGCATTGTAAATGGACTGGATGAATTCCTTCACATGGATAACATGTATAACCCATGTATCATGCATCGAATCAGAACAGGGTGCCTCATCTTGTTTTCTCTTCCAACTGAAAAGTCTTTGAAGGTCAAATGTTTTCTGCATCTCACTATCTGTTAATGTAATTCTCTCTCGCTCTTTCTCTCTCTCTCTCTCTCTCTCTCTCTCTCTCTCTCTCTCTCTCTCTCTCTCTCTCTCTCTCTCTCTCAGAATCTTTGAGAGTGCTAGAATCCTCCCCCGGCTCCTGCCACAGATAAAGCAGCTGAGCAGAAACGTAATCCTGCCCACCATCTCTCCACATCTGATAATGTTGCCATATCGTAACATAATGAGCATACATATTCTCAGAAGGCCTGGAGCATTCCTGCATTGACACTTGCTCTTGAAAAGACAGACTCTCTCTGTGTGTGTGTGTGTGTGTGTGTGTGTGTGTGTGTGTGTGTGTGTGTGTGTGTGTGTGTGTGTGTGTGTGTGTGTGTGTGTGTGTGCGTGTGCGTGTGCGTGTGCGTGTGTGTGTGTGTCTGCTGACTCTCTGCCTCTCTCTGGTTGCACAAAGCTGCTGCAGGCATCATGTTCCGAAGAGTAACCGTCTGGCGTCGTGTTGAATACAGACCCATGTATTAGATACAGGCAGACATGTCCACAGGAATTGTGAAGCTGTCACACTACTAGCTGAGGGGTGCTGATTGCCTGAGATTTATAGAAAACATTTTTAAATGTTATGCCTATTGCTTTAAGTTAGGAACATGACTAACACGTCAATCTGGTAATGCTACATGTGTGTTAATCTCATTCAAAGTTGCATCACTGCAATAGGGAAACTTGTTAGAGCAGTTTACAGCACAGACAGAGCATACTCAAAATAGCACAACTCACTGGTGACATTGTAAAGTGCCCTCAGAAAATATTCTAATCACAGCAGAGAGAAGATTTTTCTCCCTATAAATTTCAAAGTCTCGAACTTTCAGTTGCATCAGATCCAATAGCTTGATCATACAGATATTTTCTGACTCACTATTACAGGTAATAGATTTAAGCTTTTACATTTAAACCTGATTTCCTACCTCCTGTTCATAGCATATATTTCTTTCTTGTTTAGAAAGTAATTTAAGTCATATAAAAGTCATTGTATACATCCCTTTCCTGCAGTCGATCGCCCTCTAGTGGCCTCATAGGTGGAATGTTATTCATACTCTTCATAATTAATAAACTATGTCGAACTGTTGTGTTATATTTCAGTCTTCTGGGATGTATATAAAGTATAATATTGGGATGCAAACTCAAAATTTAATACATTTCAACTCTATATCTGACATGGTACAGGTGTCTTCTTGTTTTAAACCCATAACCAAGTGTGTGAGATGTATACTTTTGTTTCAAAGTAGATTTGTTTAAGACTACCAAAGAACACTCTGTATGACCCTGATTTAGCCCACTGCAGTAAAAGGTTTAACCAACTTTAATCCATTAACTCTGATGGAACAAACATGTCGCCCGGATAAACGCTGGCCCATGGTGGGTTGAAGCATGGGGCTGGGCCCGGTGGGAGATTTATGGAAATTTACGGTGAATCACATTGCTTGGTGTCTCCTGGGATGGCCCGACACGTCCGCCCCGTTACTGGCCTGTTACCTGGAGCTGATCCCAGAACCAGCTGGAGGGCCAGATCTGACACAGAGCCCACATGCCAGGACCCCAGGAGCCAAACAGAGACTGAGTCTCAAATAGCACACTATTCCCTACATAGTGAACTAAAAGTAGTGCACTATATAGGGAATAGGGTGCCATTTGGGACTCAGCGAGAGCGGCAACTGGTGCACCCCGACCCTGCAAGCCGGATAAACAGATGGCTGGATCTCTCACACCTTCCATCCCAGCGGGTCAAGCAGACACGCATACAACCTTTAAAGAGAGCAGAGAGCGGAGATCAGTTCTGTCCCAAACATCATGCAATGAGAGGAAACCATTTAAGAGTATTGGCAGGATGGTAGTCATAGTTTGTAACGATCATGTGAGATATTTAGGAGCCACGAATGGAACAAATTCCATATTGATTGTAGTATCCCTTACGGAAAAACCACATGAGTTTCACGTGATCACTTGACAACATGTAAAAGCACATGTGAAAGTGCAAATTCGATTTTCACATGAACGTTTTTCCACAGAGTAAAATGCAATTCCACAGGAGAGTTAGGTTTTCACGTGAAAGTTCAATATTTAAATTCAATATTCATGTGAAAATTGTTCACGTGACGCTGCAAATTCCATGTGAGTCTGCAATTCATGTGAGGTGAAAACATGTTATTCTCACATGAAAATTGTGGTGTTAACATGTGAACTCTAGATTGAATACATGTTGAACACGGTTTAACATGTGTAAAGATATAATGGCGCCAGAGGGGATGGCTGCCGATTTATTGGCTCTTAAACAACCGTGCTATTTTGTTTGTTTTTTCGCATTGTTTGTAACTTATTTTGTAGATAATGTTGCTGCTACCGTCTCTTATGACTGAAAACAGGTTCTGGACATCAAAACAGCGACTACTCACCTCTTATTGGAGGAAGAATTTTGATTTAATGAGTCAGAAGAGAGGGATTTACTCCAGACACCCGACGAGGCCCTCATCCCCAGCATTCGCAGGAGAAAAATATGGAGATATCGTGGAAGGAGATGGGGGTGCCTTGGAAGGACCCGGCAACGAGTGGCTAATCTGCCTTCGCCATCAGTACTATTGGCCAACATACAATCGCTGGTTAATAAAGTGGACGAACTACAAGCACGTACAGTGCCCTGCGAAAGTATTCGCCCCCCTTGAACTTTGCGACCTTTTGCCAAATTTCAGGCTTCAAACATAAAGATATAAAACTGTATTTTTTTGTGAAGAATCAACAACAAGTGGGACACAATCATGAAGTGGAATGACATTTATTGGATATTTCAAACTTTTTTAACAAATCAAAAACTGAAAAATTGGGCGTGCAAAATTATTCAGCCCCTTTACTTTCAGTGCAGCAAACTCTCTCCAGAAGTTCAGTGAGGATCTCTGAATGATCCAATGTTGACCTAAATGACTAATGATGATAAATACAATCCACCTGTGTGTAATCAAGTCTCCGTATAAATGCACCTGCACTGTGATAGTCTCAGTGGTCCGTTAAAAGCGCAGAGAGCATCATGAAGAACAAGGAACACACCAGGCAGGTCCGAGATACTGTTGTGAAGAAGTTTAAAGCCGGATTTGGATACAAAAAGATTTCCCAAGCTTCAAACATCTCAAGGAGCACTGTGCAAGCGATAATATTGAAATGGAAGGAGTATCAGACCACTGCAAATCTACCAAGACCTGGCCGTCCCTCTAAACTTTCAGCTCATACAAGGAGAAGACTGATCAGAGATGCAGCCAAGAGGCCCATGATCACTCAGTATGAACTGCAGAGAGCTACAGCTGAGGTGGGAGACTCTGTCCATAGGACAACAATCAGTCGTATATTGCACAAATCTGGCATTTATGGAAGAGTGGCAAGAAGAAAGCCATTTCTTTAAGATATCCATAAAAAATGTTGTTTAAAGTTTGCCACAAGCCACCTGGGAGACACACCAAACATGTGGAAGAAGGTGCTCTGGTCAGATGAAACCAAAATTGAACTTTTTGGCAACAATGCAAAACGTTATGTTTGGCGTAAAAGCAACACAGCTCATCACCCTGAACACACCATACCCACTGTCAAACATGGTGGTGGCAGCATCATGGTTTGGGCCTGCTTTTCTTCAGCAGGGACAGGGAAGATGGTTAAAATTGATGGGAAGATGGATGGAGCCAAATACAGGACCATTCTCGAAGAAAACCTGATGGAGTCTGCAAAAGACCTGAGACTGGGACGGAGATTTGTCTTCCAACAAGACAATGATCCAAAACATAAAGCAAAATCTACAATGGAATGGTTCAAAATAAACATATCCAGGTGTTAGAATGGCCAAGTCAAAGTCCAGACCTGAATCCAATTGAGAATCTGTGGAAAGAACTGAAAACTGCTGTTCACAAATGCTCTCCATCCAACCTCACTGAGCTTGAGCTGTTTTGCAAGGAGGAATGGGAAAAAAATTCAGTCTCTCGATGTGCAAAACTGATAGAGACATACCCCAAGCGACTTACAGCTGTAATCGCAGCAAAAGGTGGCACTACAAAGTATTAACTTAAGGGGGCTGAATAATTTTGCACGCCCAATTTTTCAGTTTTTGATTTGTTAAAAAAGTTTGAAATATCCAATAAATGTCGTTCCACTTCATGATTGTGTCCCACTTGTTGTTGATTCTTCACAAAAAAAATACAGTTTTATATCTTTATGTTTGAAGCCTGAAATGTGGCAAAAGGTCGCAAAGTTCAAGGGGGCCAAATACTTTCGCAAGGCACTGTATCTAAGGAAGTCTCAAGGTTTTGCTCGCCTGAGGTAGAGTATCTCATGATAAACTGTAGGTCGCACTACTCTACCAAGAGAGTTTTCATCTGCATTTGAAGTCGGAAGTTTACATAAACTTAGGTTGGAGTCATTAAAACTTGTTTTTCAACCACTCCACAAATGTCTTGTGAACAAACTATAGTTTTGGCAAGTCGGTTAGGACATCTACTTTGTGTATGACACAAGTAATTTTTCCAACATTGTTTACAGACAAAAGTCAGCCAAGACCTCAGAAAAATAATTGTCGACCTCCACAAGTCTGGTTCATCCTTGGGAGCAATTTCAAAACACCTGAAGGTACCACGTTCATCTGTACAAACAATAGTACGCAAGTATAAATACCATAGGACCACGCAGCCGTCAATCATTCCTAGAACAGCAGCAAAGGACCTTGTGACGATGCTAGAGGAAACAGGTACTATATCGACATAACCTGAAAGGCCGCTCAGCAAGGAGCAAGCCACTGCTCCAAAACTGCCATAAAAAAGCCAGACTACGGTTTGCAGCTGAACATGGGGACAAAGATCATACTATTTGGAGAAATGTCCTCTGGTCTGATGAAACAAAAATTGAACTGTTTGGCCATAATGACCATTGTTATGTTTGGAGGAAAAAGGGGGCGGCTTGCAAGCCAAAGAACACCATCCCAATCGTGAAGCACGGGGGTGGCAGCATCATGTTGTGGGGTTGCTTTGCTGCAGGAGGGACTTGTGCACTTCACAAAATAGACAGCATCATGAGGCAGGAAAATTATGTGGATATATTGAAGCAACATCTCAACACATCAGTCAGGAAGTTAAAGCATGGTCGCAAATAGGTCTTCCAAATGGACAATGACTCCAAGCATGCTTCCAAAGTTGTGGCATAATGGCTTAAGGACAACAAAGTCAGGGTATTGAATTGACCATCACAAAGCCCTGACCTCAATCCTATAGAAAATTTGTGGCCATAACTGAAAAAGTGTGTGTGAGCAAGGAGGCCTACAAACCTGACTCAGTTACACCAGTTCTGTCAGGAGGAATGGGCCAAAATTCACTCAGCTTGTGGAACCTGAAACGTTTGACCCAAATTAAACAATTTAAAGGCAATGCTACCAAGTCCTAGAGTGAGTGTATGTAAACTTCTGACCCACTGGGAATGTGATGAAAGAAATAAAAGCTGAAATAAATCATTCTCTCTACTATTATTCTGACTTTTCACATTCTTAAATAAAGTGGTGATCCTAACTGACGTAAGACAGCGATTTTTTTACTAGGATTAAATGTCAGGGATTGTGAAAACTGAGTTTAAATGTATTTGGCTAAGGTGTATGTAAACTCAACTTTATTCTTCATTGCTGTCTATTTACCACCACAAACCGATGGTGACCCTGAGACCGCACTCAATGAGCTGTATATGGCCATATGCAAACAGGAAAACACTCATCCAGAGGCGGTGCTCCTAGTGACCGGGAACTTTAATGCAGGGAAACTTAAATCCGTTTTACCTCATTTCCACCAGCATGTGAAATGTGCGACATTTGGAAAATCTTACCATAATTCGATCCTCCTGATTCCTGCTGACAAGCCAAAACTAGAGCAGGAAGCACCAGTGACTCAATCGATAAAAAAGTGGTCAGATGAAGCAGATGCGAAGCTACAGGACTGTTTTGCTAGCACAGACTGGAATATGTTTCAGGATTCTTCCGATGGCATTGAGGAGTACACCACATCAGTCACTGGCTTCATCATTAAGTGCATCGATGACTTCATCCCCACAGTGACTGTACGTACATACCCCAAACAGAAGACATGGATTACAGTGTCGTGTCTTTGGCTATGCCAGATTAAGTGATATGACATGCTATTCTATGAAATCATATCTCCTTAATTAATATTACCTGATTGAGCTAATCATGTAAATGTAATTAACTAGAGAGTCGGGCACCACAAAATAATATTCATAGAGTTGTTATCTTCCGAATAAACTCTTAAAGACCTCGTAGTATTTTACACCAATAGCAGTCAATATTAATCGTCATCTTAATTCAGTCTCATCTGAAAGTTGTAAATTCTTGGTTATCTGCACAAACCCTGGCTAACAATTTTGAATCAGTAATACAAAATTGGGTTTAATCATTTATTTACTAAATACCTAACTAATCACACAGAATTACACATACACGTAATTAAATCACAACTTGATTACAAATTACATCATAAAGGAAAACGTCCCTAGCGGGCGGAACAGATATGACAGCTTGTTACACAAAAGAAAAGGTGCTGGGTTTGAGTGAAGGAGCGGGAAGACTGAGGACAAAGGCCGAAGCTGTGCTGTCGTAAATACAGTATCTTATGCATTCTAAATTACTGCCCATTTGGAAAAGGAAAATGCAATAAATATTTACTCTGAGCTGCGCTTCGGTAGGTTGGTGGTAGATGGAAGCCCATGTCCCTTCACAGGGGCGGGCCACTGATTGAGCAGAGCCCTATCTTATGAAAACCCAAATCTCACATTTTATAAGCTAAAATTACATTTCATCCCATCACAAATAATTTCATATTCAAACATTTAAAATGAACAACAATTCCATGTGAATCCGATAACTCTGATGTGTAGACTTTCCACTGTAGAGTGTATGTCATCTTATCATTGATGAGAATGTCTCAGATGACAACTGAACTGACATCATATTCATTAAGTACCATATGTTCAGTTGGTCAGATTACCAGAATATAGTTAATTTCCCCTCACCTTCTTATGTTCCCAGAATCTTGTTAACCAAGGGTTTTGCAAATGTAACATCAGTAGGGTAGAGAGAGGAAAAAGGGGGGAAGAGGTATTTATGACTGTCATAAACCTGCCCCCCAGGCCACCGTCATGACAACAGGCAACATCTGCATTAAAGGGTATAGCTGCCACTTTCAAGGAGCGAGACTCTAACCCGGAATCTGATAAGAAATGCTTTTATGCCCTTTGACGAACCATCAAACAGGCAAAGCATCAATACAGGACTAAGATCCAATCGTACTACACCGGCTCCGACGCTCGTCGGCTGTGGCAGGGCTTGCAAACTATTACAGACTACAAAGGGAAGCACAGCCACGAGCTGCCCAGTGACACGAGCCTACCAGATGAGCTAAATTACTTCTAAGCTCGCGTTGAGGCAAGTAGTAACACTGAAACATGCATGAGAGCATCAGCTGTTCCAGATGACTGTGTAATCACGCTCTCCGTAGCCAATGTGAGTAAGACCTTTAAACAGGTCAACATTCACAAGGCCACAAGGCTAGATGGATTACCAGGACGTGTACTCCGAGCATGCGCTGACCAACTGTCAAGTGTCTTCACTGACATTTTCAACCTCTTCATGTCTGAGTCTGTAATACCAACATGTTTCAAGCAGACCACCATGTTACTTTTATTTATTTTGTTGTTGTATTTTTCTTAAAACTGCATTGTTGGTCAAGGGCTTGTAAGTAAGCATTTCCACTGTAACCTGTTGTATTCGGCGCGTGTGAGAAATACAATTTGATTTGTGAATCTGCAAATTTCACATCTTTTTTTTGTCAGGGAAGTAATGTAATGGAATGGCCGTGTAAGGTAAGTGGTACGCTGTTCAGCTAAAATGTGACTTTTTTTAAAGTGTGGGAATCGTTCATCAATATGATCCCTTAGTACTGACAATATGGCTGCATCTGGAATTTGAACTCATAACCTCTGGATTTTGATTACAGTGATATTACTGTTGCACCACAAAGTCTGTAGAATTCCCAGAAGTCCCCTACAGATGTTTAACCGATATTTTTTTGTGCACTGCTATTTTAGTCTTCGGTTTAATGAACTATTTTCTCATTATTGGTTAGATTTAGTTATCTCAGCAATTTGAGGGTTTTCTGTATACTTGTCTAATGTTGGTGGGGCATATTACTCTGTTTTAATGTTACTCCTGAATCACTATGATACACATAATAGTTTTTCTTGAGCGTATTTCTACAAAGATAAGATTTACTTTGAAGTCCAAAGTGTAGGAATACAGGTGAAATCAGTAATCGACACAGACATGGTGGTGCAGCAGGAAGATCAGAATACCCTGAACCAAGAGTTCTGAGTTCAAATCCAAAATGAGAACATATTGAATAATTACTGTGTAAATAAATGTGCATAATGTGAAATATGTAAGTGGACAACACTGTGGATGTTTTGTGACATTACGGGGACATCCTAACGACTTCTTGATTGCAGGGAATCATGTGACAATTTGTATCCACATGTGAAATGTTATGTGATTACGTGAAGTGTTCCAAAACCGAATTTTATGTGACAGGTTGTGATCACGTGAAAATCCAAATGGTTTTGGAACACATGTGATGATATTTCACTTGTACAAAACATATGGACATTTCACATGTGAAATCATGTGATTTTCCACATGTCAAATCATGTGGTTTTTTTCTGTATGAGAGGGAATAGTTCCATAGGTGACAGGCGTTTGCAAAACGAGACATTGTTGTATTTCAACAAATACAACTGGTTTCAGTGATGCCCTGATAACAATGCAACAAAACCAGATTCAGTGATATTCAGGTTTATGCATGAATATTTGTTTCACCTGTTTTATTTTGTATTATTAAAATAATTATGTCACTTCAAGGGATCTAGTTAGTAAGCAGTCTGAGACCAAGGTTACTCCAGATTTGCTCTATAACTGGGTAACACTGTTCCTCACAGATGCAGTGCTCTCCAAGGTGCTGGAAAATGCTTCTTCCAGGCATCACTTTCCTTGAACCTTTACTCCAATTAACATCTCATACAAAATGAATGACAGAATGTTGAGTTTCTTATCGATCCTCACACAGCAGCCTCCCACCTGGAGGGTAGAAACAAACCATTAATCAATGTGAAATATTGGTCTACAGCACCCCCTTGTGATGAAAGATGTTCAGTCCAAAAACGAAAGCGCCAACATAAATGTCTTAATAGGGTGTTGGGCCACCACGAGCCTCCAGAACAGCTTCAATGTGCCTTGGCATATATTTTACTTAGTGTCTGTAACTATTGGAGGGATGCGACACCATTCTTCTATGAGAAATTCCATAAATGTTCAAATGGATTGAAATCTGGTGACAGACAGACAGACAGACATACAGACACACATTTTTATACATGGGCCTAATCATGATGGGATGTTAATTGTTTGTTTAATTAACTCATGAACCACACCTGTGTGGAGCACCTGCTTGCAATATATACTTTGTATCCCTCATTTACTCAAGTGTTTCCTTTATTTTGCCAGAACCTGTACGTTGTACTTGAAGATCTTTGAGTTGTACAAATACAGTGAGCTCCAAAAGTACAGGGACAGTGACAATTTGTTTTGTTTGTTTTGGCTCTGTACTCCACCTCTTTGAATGAAATGATAATGACTATGGAGGATAAAGTGCAGACTATCAGCTTCATTTGAAGGTATTTTCCTCTATATCGGGTGAACCATTTAGAAATTTCAGCACTTTTTGTACATCCCCCCCATTTTAGGGGACCAAAAGTATTGGACAAATTCACTTATATGTGTATTAAAGTAGTCAAACGTTTAGTATTTGGTCCTATATTCCTAGCATGCAATTATTACATTAAGCTTGTGAATCTACAAACCTGTTGGATGCATTTGCTGTTTGTTTTGGTTGTGTTTCAGGTTAATTAGAGTCAGTTTTATTGTAAATAAGAATAAAATATGTTTCTAAACATTCTACGTGAATGTGGATGCTACCATGATTAAGGGTTATGGTTAAGGATAAGGGTAGGTGTTAACATTAGGGTTTAGGGTAGTGACTTCCCAAGGACATGTATAACACTGACCCTAACACATGGGGTGACGGGAGTTTATAGTTACTATGAACACTCTACTGGTAGCATACTTTCTAGTTTCTATGCACTTGGTGGACTTAAGTGACTCAATTTAGAATCAGCTGTGTACAGCAAGACCACATAATCTTTCTCAATCCTCTAACATGAGCATACCACAGAGAAAACAGTAGGTATAAAAGTAAACTATAGTCTCTCTCACCATAAAGGTTAGAGGTCAGTTATCAGAGTGATGCTGTCCCCCTGTCCATCAAAGCTGCCACAATAACACTGTATTGAGTAATGTCATTCTAGATAACAGACTAGTTATAATCTACAAACCTGATTGCTTGGACAGTGAATGGGGATTCCAAGACCTTCACATTCTCTCCAAAGGGGGAACTCAAAGCCTGTTGGATTTTCCACCAGATGGCAAGAACACAGCCTTTTGGGCCGGGGGCATGGGAGTGGGAGTGGAAATTATTTTTGTCTTTGAAATGTATTGCTTTAATAAAATAATCACGTTAATAATGGAATCAACGCAGCCCTGAACAATGCATGGGTTTAGAGCTGAGACTCTAGGTGTCACGTCCTGACCTTATAGTTTCTTTTTATGTCTCTATTTTATTTTGGTCAGGGCGTGAGTTGGGAGCGTTCGTAAATTCACTCTGGCTAACTACTCTGATTTCAGGGCACTCTCTTCTGAGTGTGCCAGAGCGCAGAGTAACTGATGAATTTACGAACGCTCAACACGGGTTGAATATGGCCGGTGTCAGTAAATGTCGGCAAAAAAAACGTAATTACATTGTTGCCAGCAGCACGGTTTACAGTCACCAATGCTCTGGATAACATGATAACAGCGTTTGTTTTGATATTTCAACCTGAGTGTCCTGATGGTGTCTGGTTTGGGTGGACAAAATCAACATGAGCGCAACCGGTCTGGTCAGCATGTGTAAGGATCAACTGTCATAACAGGCTGCCTCTTACTGCCAAGTCTCGACCGCTAACGTTATAGCTAACGTACAACGGTCATGAGAAGCCACTGGTTGGGGTATAGAGAGAGGAGCTAATAGTTCGAATGGTAGGAGAATGCTACATTTCTATCAAAATGTTTAAAATATGTACAGTTGAAGTCAAAAGTTTACATACACTAAGTTGACTGTGTCTTTAAACAGCTTGGAAATTTCCAGATAATAATGTCATGGCTTTAGAAGCTTCTGATAGGTAATTGACATCATTTGCTTCAATTGGAGGTGTACCTGTGGATGTATTTCAAGGCCTACCTTCAAACTCAGTGTCTATTTGCTTGACATTATGGGAAAATCAAAAGAAATCAACAAAGACCTCAGAAAAAAAAACATTTTAGACTTCCACAAGTCTGGTTCATCCTTGGGAACAATTTCCAAACACCTGAAGGTACCACATTCATCTGTACAAACAATAGTACGCAAGTGTAAACAGCATGGGACCACGCAGCCGTCATACCGCTCAGGAAGGAGACACGTTCTGTCTCCTAGTGTCACACCCTGACCATAGTTTGCTTTGTATGTTTCTATGTTTAGTTTGGTCAGGGTGTGATTTGAGTGGGCATTCTATGTTACATGTCTAGTTTGTCTATTTCGACGTTTGGCCTGATATGGTTCTCAATCGGAGGCAGGTGTTAGTCATTGTCTCTGATTGGGAACCATATTTAGGTAGCCTGTTTGGTGTTGGGTTTTGTGGGTGATTGTTCCTGTCTCTGTGTTTGCACCAGATAGGGCTGTTTTGGTTTTTTCACATTTCTTGTTTTGTTAGTTCATTCATGTATAGTGTCTATATTAAAGAACCATGAATAACCACCACGCTGCGTTTTGGTCTGCCTCTCTTTCACCACAAGAAAACCGTTACACCTAGAGATGAACATACTTTGGTGCTGAAGGTGCAAATCAATCCCAGAGCAACAGCAAAGGACCTTGTGAAGATGCTGGAGAAAACAGGTACAAAAGTATCTATATCCACAGTAAAACGAGTCCTATATTGACATAACCTGAAAGGTCGCTCAGCAAGGAAGAAGCCACTGCTCCAAAACTGCCATAAAAAAAGCCAGACTAAGGTTTGCAACTGCACATGGAGACAGATATCATACTTTTTGGAGAAATGTTCTCTTTTCTGATTAAACAAAAGTAGAACTGTTTGGCCATAATGACCATTGTTATGTTTGGAGGAAAAAGGGGGAGGCTTGCAAGCCTGAAGAACACCATCCCAACCGTGAAGCACAAGGGTGGCAGCATCATGTTGTGGGGTTGCTTTGCTGCAGGAGGGACTGGTGCACTTCACAAATAGATGGAATCATGGGGAGGGAAAACTATGTGGATATATTGAAGCAACATCTCAAGACATCAGCCAGGACGTTAAAGCTTGGTCGCAAATGGGTCTTCCAAATGGACAATGACCCCAAGCATACTTCATAAGTTATGGCAAAATGGCTCAAGGACAACAAAGTCAAGGTATTGAATTGGCAATCACAAAGCCCTGACCTCAGTCCTACATTTGTGGGCGGAACTGAAAACGCATGTGTGAGCAAGGAGGCCTACAAACCTGACTCAGTTACACCAGTTCTGTCAGGAGGAATGGGCCAAAATTCACTCAACTTGTTGTGGGAAGCTTGTGGAAGGCAACCTGAAACGTTTGACCCAAGTTAAACAATTTAAAGGCAATGCTACCAAGTCCTAGAGTGAGTGTATGTAAACTTCTGACCCACTGGGAATGTGATGAAAGAAATAAAAGCTAAAATAAATCATTCTCTCTACTATTATTATTATCATTATTGGTTAGACATTTCACATTATTAAAATGAAGTGGTGATCCTAAATGACCTAAGACAGTGAAATTTTATGCGGATTAAATGTCAGGAATTGTGAAAACTGAGTTTAAATGTATTTGGCTAAACTCTATGTAAACTTCCGACATCAACTGTAAGTCGTGAGTCACAAACAAAAGACGTGCTATGCAAACATAGAATGCAACTTTTAAATAAACTCATTCTGTAAATATGCCCATATAGTTTCACAAACATATGCCATGATCCAAAAGCAAAAGTGTCCTCATGAATAGATTTTACGTCCGGTTCCTTAGCATAAACATAACAATAAATGTGAATAACACTTTTTTCATGTACATGCGCAAATACATTTTATAACGTCACTATTACTATTGTACATAGTCCCCACCCATTTTGCGTAATTTAAAGTTATGTAACTCTCTCACCAGTGTAAATAAATGTAAATATATACTGTGTATAAGACAGTAGATTAGGAATTGTTAGTTAGATTACTTGTTGGTTATTACTGCATTGTCGGAACTAGAAGCACAAGCATTTCGCTACACTCGCATTAACATCTGCTAACCATGTGTATGTGACATAAAATTTGATTTGATTTGATTTGACATTTAGTTAAGGATCCCTGTTCACCGTAAGGACAGAGAGGAATTTGTTGCTTTGTTACTTTCTCGGACTGAGAGGATCAACTGTCATCAACCGGCTGCCCCTTACTGCCAAGTCTCAACCGCTAAAGTTATAGCTACAACAGACAGACAGAATCACAATATGCTTAAAGCTCAAGCTGAAGTTGTAACAAGTTTGAATGGCATCTCTGCATCACTCAGCAATGTTAGGGAGAAAATTCTCTGTCATCAGTTATATTAAATAGTGCCAATATTTCATGTTTATTTACAATTATAAGACAGGTGATATCTTATGATAAGTTCTTTGAAGCTGAATAAATTCGGCTTGGCCCCTAAGACCCTCACGGATGTCTACAGATGCACCATTGAGAGCATCCCATATATGCCTACAGCGCACCAGGACCCATATAAGCCTACAGTGCACCAAGACCCATATAAGCCTACAGCGCACCAAGACCCATATAAGCCTACAGCGCATTTTATTATTCAAAGACATGACAAAACACTGTGTAACACAGTACGTTATGAGAGTCAAAATATTTACTGTGTATTTACTGTAACTGTAGAGTTTAGATCATTCAAATGTTTATGCTTCGGTGCCTACCAGGCCAAGAGCTCAGTCAGTTCATTTCAGTTCACTGAGCACACCAACGGTCAGGCCATTCCTTCCCTCATCATCAGTGTCTCCCCTCCTTTGTCCTTAGTCAGCTGTTCAGACTCTGCATCTGCCCTCCCACAATTCTTCCCCCTCTCCAACTCCAAACAGTCCCATCAGGCCTCTCCCCCCGTCTCTCTCTCTCTCTCTCTCTCTCTCTATTGGGAGTTGTGGGCAACTAAGTTAAGAGAGGAAGATAGTTTAAACATCTTTAAAAAAGACCCCTTCCTCCATACTCCCTTGAGTAATGTCCTGCTTCTCTAAGTGTAGCTAAGCCACTGCCCCTCCATACCGGACAAACATACTGAGAGGGAAATAATACTTATTACCCACCAAAGTCCTTAACCCGACATGTCACAACTGATGTGCTAAATAGTTACGCGTTGACTGGGACCCGAGTTCTGATAATATTGGCCATTATGAGACAGGAAACCCTGTTTATGTCTTAGTAGCCATGTAGATGACTGCGAAGATGAATTCCATGCCACAGGTTCTTCAGGGAAGTCTTGTGAAGTTCTATCCTCAAGACTGTCTTTTTACCCTTCCATAGAATGCGATCCTGGCCCATGTGGGCTAATCCAACCCTTCTGTCTCAGTGGGGACCCCAAAGCTGGGTATATAACTCTTCTAGAGATGGTCCTCTCTCAGCCTCCACCTCGACACACACACACTCTCGCTTACACACTCCCCCGTCCAGGACAATGGCCCCCAAGAAGCCCGAGCCGAAGAAGGAGGCGGCAAAATTGAACCCACCAGCTCTGGAGCCAGAGGAGCCCAGGGAGCCCGAATTTGTCCCCAAAAGCATTGCGGTGAGTGTCCAACTCGTAGAAATAGAATGCATGTTGTAATTGTATGGTCTAACCTCTCTGTGAGTCTTTGCTGCCATCTCCTCACATCCACCTGTGTTTGTAGTAGAACCTATGACTGTAAGTATGAAAGAAGGGGATGCTATCCTTAGCTGACGAGTTAGTGCTGTGTTAGTTGTACAGGGATGTCTGTCAAAAGTTGAGGAATTTGCCTTGTGAAAAAACCCATTGTTGTATTAGTTGGCAAAGTTCTATTGGCAACATTTCTTGGCGTGGCTATCCTCTGAAAATAATTTCACATTTCAGCTTAGTTATGTTCAGATCATTAAACCATCTCTGCTTTGTACAGCATTACATGGGCTTGCGTCACCTATCGCTCCGATTTGGTCCTGCCGTACATACCTACACGTACGCTACGGTCACAAGACGCAGGCCTCCTTACTGTCTCTAGAATTTCTAAGCAAACAGCTGGAGGCAGGGCTTTCTCCTACAGAGCTCCATTATTATGGAATGGTCTGCCTATCCATGTGAGAGACGTAGACTCGGTCTCCACCTTTAAGTCTTTATTGAAGACTCATCTCTTCCGTAGGTCCTATGATTGAATGTAGTCTGGCCCAGGGGTGTGAAGGTGAACAGAAAGGCATTGGATCGACGAACCGCCCTTGCTGTCTCTGCCTGGCCGGACCCCCTCTTTCCACTGGGATTCTCTGCCTCTAACCCTATTACGGGGGATGAGTCACTGGCTTACTGGTGTTCTTCCATCCTGTCCCTAGGAGGGGTGCGTCACTTGAGTGGGTTGAGTCACTGACGTGATCTTCCTGTCCAGGTTTGACGCCCACCCTCATGTTTGTGCCATGGGGGAGATACTCGTGGGCTATACTTGGCCTTGTCTCAGGGTAGTAAATTGGTGGTTGAAGATAACCTTCTAGTGGTGTGGGGGCTGTGCTTTGGCAAAGTGAACGGGGTTATATCCTGCCTGTTTGGCCCTGTCCGAGGGTATTGTCGGACAGGGCCACAGTGTCTCACGACCCCTCCTATCTCAGCATCCAGTATTTGTGCTGCAATAGTTTGTGTCGAGGGCTATGGTCAGTCTGTTATATCTGGAGTATTTATCATGCCTCAGGACTACCTGGCCTGATGACTCCTTGCTGTCCCCAGTCCACCTGGTCATGCTGCTGTTCAACTGTTCTACCTTCAACTGTTCTACCTGCGGCTATGGAACACCTGTTCACTAGACGTTCTACCTTGTCCCGGACCTGCTGTTTTCGACTCTCTCACTCTATCTCAGCTGCTGTCTCTAACTCTGAATGATCAGCTATAAAAAGCCAACTGACATTTACTCCTGAGGTGCTGACCTGTTGCACCCTCTACAACCACTGTGATTATTATTATTTGACCCTGCTGGTCATCTATGAACTTTTGAACATCTTGGCCATATACTGTTATAATCTCCAACCGGCACAGGCAGAAGAGGACTGGCCACCCCTCAAAGCCTGGTTCCTCTCTAGGTTTCTTCCTATGTTCCTGCCTTTCTAGGCAGTTTTTCCTAGCCACAGTGTTTCTACATCTGCATTGCTTGCTGCTTGGGGTTTTAGGCTGGGTTTCTGTACAGCACTTTGTGACATTGGCTGATGTAGAAAAGGCTTTATGAATACATTTGAACTGTGATTGATTGTTGAAGATAACATCTGAATGAGGTTATGTAGGAGGTACATCAAAGTATATTATAAGCGTTCCTAATCAATGACATATTTTTTTATATTTTCTGTTCCTTTGGCATTGGCAAACTGGCCTTCACCGTACGCTCAAAGACTTGTTGGCGTAGCAGTACACATCCTACAAAACTTTACAGACACAAATGGGGTGTCCACAGCTGCCTTATAGGTCTTCAAAGAACTCCCCTCATGTCATGTACATACACGCCTTGGATGCACCTCATCATTCACTGTAGAATTGCTAAAATGTGCTTACAGTGTTGAGCTGGGCAAAACCAGTAGCAATATTCCCACTATTGAAGTGTTCTTTTTTTCTATTTCAGATTGAGTTCACTGCAGACCAAATTGATGGTAAACTGATCTTGCTTTAAAAATCCAACATCTTTTGAGGTCAATTTTACTATTTGTTATGGGGAAAGTTTATTGGATGACCTGACCTGTTGATGGCTTGCTAGTTTCCCCAGCTAACCCTAATGATCTGTGTGCTTCCCCAGAGTTCAACGGGGCCTTCATGTTTTTCGACAGGACCCCCAAAAGCGAGATGAAGATCTCTTACGCCCAGTGTGGTGACGTGATGAGGGCGCTGGGCCAGAACCCATCCATCGAAGAGGTCTTGAGAGTCCTAGGGAAACCCAAGAGCAAAAAAGTAAACAAAACAATATGGGTATGAGGTAGGTAGATTGGATGGGCTATTTACAGATGGGCTGTGCACAGCTGCAGTGATCGGTTAGCTGCTCAGATAGCTGATGTTTAAAGTTAGTGAGGGAGATATGTCTCCAACTTCAGAGATTTTTGTCATTCGTTCCAGTCATTGGCAGCAGAGAACTGGAAGGAAAGGTGGCCAAAGGAGGTGTTGGCTTTGGGGATGACCAGTGAGATATACCTGCTGGAGCATGTGCTATGGGTGGGTGTTGTTATGGTGACCAGTGAGCTGAGATAAGGCAGAGCTTTACCTAGCAAAGACTTATAGATGACCTGGAGCCAGTGGGTCTGTCGATGAATATGTAGCGAGGGCCAGCCGACAAGAGCATACAGGTCGCAGCGGTGTGTGGTATATGGGGCTTTGGTGACAAAACGGATGGCACTGTGATAGACTGCATCCAGTTTGCTGAGTAAAGTGTTGGAGGCTATTTTGTAAACGACATCGCCAAAGTCGAGGATCGGTAGGATAGTCAGTTAACGAGGGTATGTTTGGCAGGTATGTTTGGCGGCCACTTCTACACTGTATAGTAGAAGTGGTCACTGGTTATAAATCTGCCTTTGGACAATGACTCCAGCCTTTGAACATGTGCATGGCCACACCATTGCTTAAGACGCCATCTTTCCATTATCTCTTTATTTACCTTGAACTCTGTAGAGGCTTGTATGTTGATGGGTTGGGTTGGTTTCATTGAAAGGAACTCCTTCCCTTGCTCACCGTGCCACTATAGAAATGAACACCAAGCTGATTGGCTTTGAGACCTTCATACCAATGTTCCAGCACATCTTCAAGTCCAAAAACCTGGGTACCTTTGAGGACTTTGTGGAAGGACTGCGTGTCTTTGACAAGGAGAGTAACAGCACCGTCATGGGCGCCGAGTTGCATCACACACTCGCAACTCTTGGTTAGTACCCATATTCTATGTAGCTATAATCTCATGTTTATGATGTGATTATAGATGTGTAATGTATGCTCTATGAAGGTAATGTGAAACCTCTAAGGGTTTCTGAAAGGAGGATTGGTTTGGGGTTTGTCTTCCCTTATGGAAAAACCACATGATTTCACATGTAACATTTTATTTCACATGTGAAATTTCACATCATCACATAATCTTTCACATGTGGATTTATTATTCAACATGTCCTCACCTGGGATTTGAACTCAACCTCTTGGTTCACAGCATTCAGATCTTCTTGCTATGCCACAATTTCTGTGTCAATAACTGACTTCACCTGTATTCCTACACTTTGGACTTCAAAGTAAATCGTTAAAAATACACGTTAAAAATACACTCAAGAAAAACTATTATATTTATCATAGTGATAGAGGAGTAACATTAACACAAAATAATATGTTGCACCAACATTAGACTATACAGAAAACTCTCTAATTGCTGAAGTTCTGAGCAGGTTATAGACTTCGTGGCGAAAAAGATCAGCATAACCTAAATCCAGAGGTTCTGAGTTCAAATCCCAGGTGGGGTCATTTTGAAAAGTCAGTACAAAGTAATCATGTCAAATGGATTCATGTTGTCATTGGTTAAAAAAGACACATATAAGTTCAGCTACCAGTTATTCACTTGTATTAAATGTAGAGTTTACATGTTAACAACCCATTTTCACATTTGAAAAACTTTTCATGTGAAAATCTAATTTGCAGTTTTACATGTAGTTTCATGGTATCAGACGTTGTAATGTTGCATCCCTGTGTTGTCACATGTATTTTACGTGAGATCATGTTTTCACATGTGCTGAAATGTTTTCATGTGTAGTTTCACGTAATCACATGTTTCTTTTACATATTGTCACATTATCACATAAGTACACGTGATCACATGTCCTTATGTGAAATCACATGTGAAACATTCTCTCAACCAGCTTCATGAGGTAGTCACCTGGAATGCATTTCAATTAACAGGTGTGCCTTCTTAAAAGTTAATTTGTGGAATTGATTTCCTTCTTAATGCGTTTGAGCCAATCAGTTGTGTTGTAACAAGGCAAGGGTGGTATACAGAAGATACCCCTATTATTTAAAAGACCAAGTCCATATTATGGCAAGAATAGCTCAAATAAGACAAGAGAAATGACAGTCCATCATTGTTTTAAGACATGAAGGTCAGTCAATCTGGAAAATGTAAAGAATTTTGAAAGTTTCTTCAAGTGCAGTCGCAAAAACCATCAAGCACTATGATGAAACTGGCTCTCACGAGGACCGCCACAGGAAACGAAGACCCAGAGTTACCTCTGCTGTAGAGGATAAGTTCATAGAGCTACCAGCCTCAGAAATTGCAGCCCAAACAAATGCTTCACATTTTCAAGTAACACATCTCAAAATCAACTGTTCAGAGGAGACTGTGTGAATCAGGCCTTCATGGTTGAATTGCTGCAAAGAAACCACTACTAAAGGACACCAATAATAAGAAGAGACTTTCTTGGGCCAAGAAACACGAGCAATAGACATAAGACCGGTGGAAATCTGTCCAATTTGGAGGTTTTTGGTTCCAACTCCTGTGTCTTTGTGAGACGCAGAGTAGGTGAATGAATGATCTCCACATGTGTGGTTCCCACCGTGAATCATGGAGGAGGAGGAGGTGTGATGGTGTGAGGATGCTTTGCTGGTGACACTGTCTGTGATTTATTTAGAATTCAAGGCACACTTAACCAGCATGGCTTCTACACCATCCCATGTGGTTTGAGCTTTGTGGGACTATCATTTGTTTTTCAACAGGACAATGACCCAACACACCTCCAGGCTGTGTTAGGGCTATTTGACCAAGAAGGAGAGTGGTGGAGTGTGGCATCACCCGACCTCAACCCAATTGAGATGGTTGAGTGCTCAGCATTTGTGGGAACTCCTTCAAGACGGTTTGAAAAGCATTCCAGGTGAAGCTGGTTGGGAGAATGCCAAGCGTGTGCAAAGCTGTCAACAAGAAAAAGGTGGCAACTTTGAAGAATCTAAAATCTTTGTTTTACACTTTTTTGGTTACTACATGATTCCATATGTGTTATTTCATAGTGTTGATATCTTCACTATTATTCTACAATTTAGAAAATAGTAAAAATAAAGAAAAAACCTTCAAGGCACAGTAGTTGTGTCCAAACTTTTGACTGGTACCGTATGATCACTTGAAATTAGTGTGTTTTTTCCAAAAGGCATGTGTCTGAGGATTGTTTAACACCATTTGAAATGTCTCACACCCCTCTGTTACACCTACAGATAGAGAAGATGACAGAGAAAGAGGTCGAGGTAGTGATGGAAGGACAAGAAGACGGCAATGGCTGCATTAACTACGAAGGTGCGGCAATAGACTACTTTATGCAGTGTGCTGTGGGCACCTATTGTTAATACATTTTCTGTTTCTATCGCTCTATTTCAGCCTTTGTGAAACACATCATGGCTGGGTGAATGATCAAGTGAGTACAGCGTTTTAACCCTAAAGTACATGACCTTTTTGCCTGCACCCTGAGTCCTGCATCAAAATGTTTGAACTGATGTTAATGACAGGCGTCTCTCTCTGTTGCAGAATTCAAGATGTCACTGACCTGAATCTTTCCTTTGTTCCTCTCCCCTTTTGTTCAAATCTTTGTCCTCAATGTGTGTGACTCATTCTGTCTATGTGTGTGTGAGCGGATGTGTGTGTCACAACGTTTTTTGACAATGGAAATAAATGTTCAGGGTCAAACATCTAAGTCCAAAGCAATGTTAATCTTTATTTCCATGGTGTGGTTGAGTGACTATTGCAAAGTGACAATATTGAGAGATGGTAACTATGTCCTATATGGTGTGCACTTCCTTTGAAATAGGAGTGCGGTGTAATCCCTAAAGTGGGGGAGATCCTCTCCTCCTTTGGTGGTCCCATTGAAATCCATTACGTAATGGGTCTCTAGCGCATTTTTAGGTTTCACATGTCAAAAGCCTGCGTCTGTCACATACGCATATTTAGACTAGCTAATGGAGCAATGACGTGATGACATTCCAAACAGGTGAGTGACAACTGTGCTTCTGTTTGTTAACTCCATATCTGTGAGGGATGAGGATTTAGAGGGCGGGAGGGAGAACAGCCTATTATGTTGCTAAGTAACTGTTTTCTACTGGTTGAACATTAAATAGAAACAATTACTTTGTATCTACATAAATTCAGTCGTATGTTATGGGACCTAATTTAAACTAAGCACAATTCATAACACTGAAACCATGAACCAAACTGATTATTGCCTCAATGGTAATGCGAACTGGCACCAGAACAGTTGAAGGGTGTAGCTACTGTAAGTTAAAGTAAATTAACAATAATTGGAAAATCCCTAGCTTTGCTGGTAAGATGGACTGATTTGGAGGATTGAGAGGATCTGACCCTATACACAGAGGATGAGACAACTATTAAGAGCTCTCCCTATTCAGTGAGTGATGCCAGAGCCATTGGGTGCAGCTGCTGTTGACCTAAGCTGGAGCTTAGGGACTGTTGTACCGTCCAGCTTAACACTCAAGTATAAGGATGCCCAGCCCTGTAGACGCAGAATCGTAAAAGCTGACACACACACACACACATTTTCCTTAAACAACAAATATGTTTTCATGATCTAACTTCTCATTAAACATCCTGTCTGTCTGCCTCCCTCCACCCATCACCTGTTGATCATGATGAGACACCATTTTTGGCCTTTTTTCACATGACAGTAGCTAATCCACATCAGCTGTTGTTTTCTCTTTGTTACATGTAGGGTTAGATAATATGTCATAGTGTGTGAGTAAGATGTGCATACTGACATCTCTTGTCTTTACCCATTGCATACAAGAGGAATCTGGAGAGGGAGGGGAGAGGAGGGGTCTGTGACAACACAAGTCTGGAGGGAGGGTAGGAGGGTAACCTTCCTGTATTCCAGTGTTTTACTTGCTATATTGTATTTACTTTGCCATCATGGCATTTTATTGTTGCCTTTACCTCTCTTATCACACCTCATTTCCTCACATCGTATATAGACTTGTTTCTACTGTATTATTGACTGTATGTTTGTTTTACTCCGTGTGTAACTCTGTGTTGTTGTATGTGTCGACCTGCTTTGCTTTATTTTGGCCAGGTCGCAATTGTAAATGAGAACTTGTTCTCAACTTGCCTACCTGGTTAATGCTAGTGCAAAGTATTGAGTGTCACTAATACACTATGGTTAGTATGCATCAATGCATGTAACTGTGGTAAACCACACAAAATACTATATGAATACTCTACAACTGTATGTTGTTTAGTACATTAATTTATCAATTATCAAAAGTTACAGTAAATGCATGATTATAATCCTTAATCATTGATGACATGGTTATATCCCTTGATAGTACGCATATCAATTAGGCACATTCCTCATCCTTACACATGGGACAGCCCCACTCTGACACATTGCACAGAAAAATGGTTCAGGTTAATGAAGATGTCCATCTCTCTCATCCTTTGTACACCACTTGCAACACCTTCCTTTACCACGACAAGGTTTGTGTACATGAACAGCCTCATAACCATTAAGAGTCAGGTGCTGGGCCAAAGACAAGAAAACTCTTACTTAATTTAAGTCAGTTAAGAACAGAGTCTTATTCTATATGAACTGCCTGTTCAGGGGTAGAACGACAGATTTGTACCTTGTCAGCTTGGGGATTTGAACTTCCAACCTTGCGGTTACTAGTCCAACACTCTAACCACTGGACCAGCTTGCCACCCCAAGATAGTCATGAGCATATCCTCCTAACTCCATATAGGCAGTTTGGGTTTCCAAAAAGACAGTCAAGTGGTCCTCTAAGAGCATTGCATGCTTTTCCATATCTATCTGTATATTGTCCAGGAGCCCCAGGCACAGGGTTTACTATCACCGGTGGGTTGTAAAATACTTATCACCATCTGTTTTACTCCAGTTTGAAGAGATTTCAACAGAGGTAGGACACCGCAAAAAAAAAAGTTTCCCATTGCCACCAGTGGACCATTCTTGATAAACTGATAAACTGTTGATAAATCGATGCACCTGGCACCTACTACAATACCCTGTTTCAATGGCACTTAAATCTGTTGTCTTGCCCATTCACCCTCTGAATGGCACACACACAACCCATGTCTCAATTGTAAACATCCTTCTTGGATTTAACAGCTGACATCAATAAGGGATTATGGCTTTCACCTGGATTAACCTGGTCAGTTGATGTCATTGAAAGAGCATACTGTTTTGTGCGCATTGAGTAAGTCTGTGCTGGGGGATGTTATCCAGAGAAAGAATGCCACCCTGTGGCAAAAAAAATCAAGGAGCTTTTTCTCTGTTTCTACTTGACTGCCTTTAGTTGAAATCTAACATAAATCTGTCTCACCTGCCTAAAACCAAACTAGAACACACTGACATATTCTGTCTTCTTACACCTACAGTATATTGACCCTGTGATATAGTGTCTTGTCCAAGCTGCCTCACGCTATAGAAACAGCCAAGGCTAATGCAAGGCTACTTACTTACACTAATTTGGCAATTAAATGAACAGTGCCATACCATAGCCTACACACTATTATGCAAAGCTATATGGCATAACCACATAACTGCAGATGGGATTTATCTTATTGTGTTTGGCTTTGAAAGACCTTAATCAGTAGTAAAATATTAAGATTTATTTCAGGGTATGTTAAGACCAATTGTTATATATCGTTTTCAGTTTAAAATAAGGAACAATGTCAAATCACCTACAATAAAATGCAGACCAAACACACCATAATAATTTCAGACGTGTACCATCTGCCTCTTTCTCACCCTCTCCCTCCTTTGTCCCTAACTGCAGAATAAAATGCATGCTTTTTCTTGAGTGGTCTGGTTGCTAAGCAACTCCAGGGGCTAACCTCAACCCTGCCTCATGGTTAAGACTTTGTCTATAAAATGGATGACACAATGCCATGCTTTCTGGCAACACTCTGTATGCAACATGCATTACACATGCAAACCCGTGCTTTGCAAAATATCAGTATGTGTTTCTAGGAGGCTCTATCTCCTGATAAACATACCAGACCTAGGGTGAAATATGCCAAATATGTTAATGTAATAAACTTGAGGTGTGCTTGATTTAGCTTGGGGTTTACACTTTGGGGACTATTCCATTGGTTCCATAAGGAAACAAATGATATTCCATACACTGTACGTGTGTGTAGTCGAGTTACACGTAATTACACCATTGTAACCAATTACTGCCCTCTATGGTTGGTTTAGTATGGAGGAGTGTTAGATCAGTCAGTCTGCCAGAGCAGTAAAGGACTATAGATGTTTAGAGGTCGCTAACAATGGCAAGCACAGTGCTTCCCTTGCTATACCCCAGCCACAGGTTTTATGGCAAGGGGGGTATTGCTACTCCAGATCCCTCTAAGCAGATTTTACAGTAATTCTTATATAATCATTGGTAAATTGACACTAAGCCAGGCCTAGAGGAATGGAAATTCAAATATATTAGATTAGACGAGACATTGGTTTAATGTGAGAAAATAACAAAAGGTGGCCTATTGGTAAGAATTGTGTCTGTCACCTATTACATAGGGCAGAAGGCTATTTAACAAGTTAGGTCTACCATTGTGTCATTCGGTTGGGTAAGCATTGTAGATCATCTCTGAAGACCTGCAATTTGTTTGTATCAGCTAAACTAGTTTTAATGTCATTATCTTCTAACACCATCTTATCAACAGATCAGACAGAGGGGGCTGGTGGGAGGAGCTATAGGAGGATGGGCTCATTGAAATGACTGGAGTTGAATAAATGGAAAAGGCATAAAACACATCAAACATACGGAAACCACATGTTTGACTCCGTTTCATGAATTCCATTCCAGCCATTACAATGAGCCCGTCCTCCTATAGCTCCTCCCACCAGCCTCCTCTGAGATCAGTGTCGGGCTTACCTAGACACAACCCTCTTTAATTCCAAGCATCAGTGCAGAACGCTCAGGAAGAATTTCAGAACAATCTGTCTGTACTCTGGCGCCCTCCTCCCCTTAAGGCCGCCTAGCGAACTACTCGTCTCTGTCGGGTGTCCACTGAGTGACTGCAGCTGGAGAGACAATAACTGTCTGCCACACAGGTAAGAGAGAAAGACGCTTTATCTATTTATAGCAAACCTAGTACATTCCGCAAGTCATTGGTCCTAGGTGTCTTCGAATGATGAAGAATTCGAGCAGTTGGCTTTTTTTCCCGGGGCAAAACAAAAGCGCCATTCATGCTTGTCATGTAGCTTTGAGGCACCGAGCGTATCCTTTTTTTCTTCCGTTGCCTACTGTAGGTCTGGGTGTGAGGAGAGGTCGGGCCTTGGTACTGTCTTGCCTTGGCAAGCAAATTCATCGCACCAGGCAGGAGCCCCAAACAAGCCATGTGGATAATTGGATCAGAAGTGGCTAAATGGATTTGTCCATGAACACGCACTTTGTAGTTTTTAATGTTATATATTTTGACTTTTACATTCGTTATTAAAATATGACAGTTGTCATGATGCGTAAACTGAGGCTAAGCTAGCTAATTGATGTAGCCAAGGTGTGTAACTTAGCTTGCAAGCTACAAATGATCTAGCTAGCTACCAAACCTATTAGCTGAGCGTTAGCTATCTAAACTCGCCAATTATTATGGCCACGGATTTTTAGCTATGATTTTAAGATAGTGGTGCCCTTCTGTTTTCCTTACTTGGGGCCTGTCTTTACTTTGGGTAGCTTGTCTTGCTTGAGAACTGAAATAAGAAATTACACAGTGTTCCTTACAGGATAGTTAAAAAAAGAAGCTTTTATATAGTATATGTTTTGATCCATGTACAGACGGTAGCAAACTTTCATAGCTACATCGACACTTGTGTGTCAGTTTGATTTTTGTGCTGAATCATAGGCAGTAGCATTGCCTCTGGCGCCTATGAAATTGGATTTCCGCAGCTGTGCTTTCCGCTGTCAGTGGTGCTGATGTTGGCTTATCAGCTCACCACTTGCACCTTATCACCAAGTCACTTATTGCCAGTGGCTTGCCTGGCTGTAGTTACTTGCTGTCCCACTATAGAAATCCAAAAGTAGACTGTGAAATGTTATTTCACCTGCGTATTACCTCATTTGCTAACTACCTAGCTAATTATTCATATTTCAGGAATGATTTGTAATGGTTTGGTCGTGCGCTGCCGCACCTCCCTTTCCAGTGATGCATGCGATGTAAAGTATTGCTATTGCAACTTTGTAATCAAGTAGTAGGCCGGGTATTATTTTTAAGCCAATTTGTTAGAAAAATGTAGGCCTCCACATCTTGAATCAAAGTCCAATCTAATTTTTGAGGAGATGCATTCCGCGTGCCCTTGCCATGTGGTGCTTTGTCTGAAACAAATCGATTCACTGTATCATCGATACACTTTTTTCTCGTACTATTTCGATATTATTCAGCACACTTGTAATTTTCATATTGAGGTCTATTTTTGCCAAACTGAGCCATAACATGATGGCGTTTTTTTTGTCGGTGTTTTCTATGTTGCAGACACGCCTCATTCTCGCTCCGCTCCGCATTATTTCATAGCTCTTGTGCTTTGAGTTGCAGTGAGAGATGAGCAAGCATGATCTCACTCCGATTTCGCTACTTGCCGATAGGTCTGTACATTTGTTAGATGAATCAACTCTCCATTATCCCTCGACTATTTTTGCTCGAGGTCGAAAATCATAGGCAGAGTCCATTTCAAAGGAATATCGAGGGACAAAGGCTTATCTCCATCACTCTCCTATCCAATTCCTCCTCCACGCCCATCTTGTTAAATGTGTCCTGGAGAATGCTGTAAGAAATGTTCTTCCCTGATCTCATACGTTGGAAATCTGTAGAAATTATGTTGTCCTGTTTGAGTAACACTTCGAGAACTAGATCTAATTTTCATTAACATTGTATTCTATGCTCATTAGTATTGGGATATAGCCTGACTTAAGAAAATAAGGTTTATTCCTAGCCATCATTTTATGTTTTTTTTTTATACAAAAAAATGCTGACAAATGGCCCTCTGCTCTCTGACAAACCTTTTAGTTTTCAAATTTGCATGCATAATTTGATTGGACCGCCCAATTAGGGAGCTCTGTAAAACATGTCTAAAGCCTAATTGGATGAGCTGGTCTGCAGGCTACATGCTACTGCAGTGTAGTATGATAGTCATACTATATACTATGATTAAATTATGCCCCTAATTTATGGCGGTGATTTGTTGTTCTGTGTTCTTGGCAGGGAATTTACATCTGCACTCATCCATTTTGACCTCACTGAATGGGATCAGATGCAGGGACCATAATTCAGTTAGCCCTAGTTCTACAACGTAGCCCCAGTAACAATGCTTTTAGGGTTCATTTTCAAGTTAAGATTAAAGACTAAACTAAATTGACAATCGCATAACTCTTTATATAAACAATGTGCACAAAACTAGAGTGCATCATTGTGATTGGATGACGAAAAAGAGATCCTATCCAACACTAATTGGCATTGGTCCAATATTTAGCCAAGGCACTCCTTACTTTCTGCACTTCTACACATGTCAGGGTGCACTATGAATCAAAGAGTTGTCTCGGAGACCCATGCTGAGTGCGTTAGCATAGCCTGGCGTAAGCTGCTGCTGGACCCCAGCTGTAGGGAATAGGGTGCCATTTGGGACGCTGTCTGTCTGCCTGCCCTGCCACAAGCAGCTGTACACATGCCTCTGTGCAGTCATCGGCGGTCCATGCCAGCAGATGTCTCTCACACTCAACCCCTGGCCAGATGAACAGGACATGACTTGTTAACGTAACGTGATCGCTCGCACCGTGAAATAAACCTGAAATCTCAAACACGCCAGTCCATTATTCTTAAAAGGACATTGGCTGTAGAGGAGACCAATGTTACCAAGTATGTCATGATTGGCAACTCTTACGAGCTCTGTTGGTTGCCTTTGAGGGCATGATTAAGGGACTTGGTTTCAAAGCTGTCTATGTCCTTGCCTTCTCTCTTGCACTCTGTTATAAGATGTACCTACGTATAGGATTAGTATCCCACGTTGCTGTTATTTTTCCTCTGGGACATTTGCAGTACAGGATATAGGTAAATGCCAGACATTCTTTGAGGGCCACTCTCACTCTCCTGCGCCATGAGCCTCTGACATCTTAGCATATAAATACAGAATTACTTGCATGTGCTAGCTAGGGCTGGGCGATATGACGATATATATTGTGTGACGATATGAAAAACGTCTATCGTTTTCACATTATGCCCTATCGTTTATTTCGCTGTGTCGCAAATCACACTCTTTACGGCAATGTTTTTCGTCAATTGGACGTTGCTTTGCGTTCTTCCACACATGCCGTGTGGAAGGAAATTTGCAACACAAACAAACATGGAGGAGAGCGAATGTGACACAGAGCATGGAGATCGTACCTAAAAGAGGGGTTACTTCTGTCGCATGGACGTGGTTTGGGTATGAAAAGTCTGACACGGACCAGAAAACCGTCCTCTGCAAAATATGCCGCAGGCCGGTCCTGAACAACAGGCTCAAACACCACTAACCTCTTTTACCACCGACGCAAGAATCTTGTGAAACAGTACGGAGAGAGTCTACGGATGAGAACCCAAAAAGTATAGTTGCGTGCTCAAAACAAACCCCCGACTCAGACGTTGCACGAGGCTTTTGACCGCGGCACAGCATATGGCAAAGAATCCCGAAGATGGAAGGAGATAACAGCTGCCGTTACAACTTAACATCTGCAGAGACAAAGCCCCAATTTACAACGGTCGAGAAACGGGTGTTTTGTGAGTTGGTGCTAACACTTGACCCAAGGTACCAAATGCAAATTGATATGTGACACATTAATGCCAAAATAACATGCAAAACAGGCAAGTCCCCCCCCCCCAAAAAAAATAAAAAATAATAATAATGTATATATAGATATATATTTTGTTTGCAACTACGTGTTTTCTATTTACCATTTTAGATTTTATACATTATTTTATATTTTGTTACATGCTTAGTTGAAAATTTGCACAAAGGTTCAAAATAAAAGGAGGAAATAAAAGGAAAAGGAAATAATCAAATATGAGTAAGTACCTTTTATTTGTTGAGTATATTTCAAAATGTAATAAGAAATAATAATTTAAAAAAATTACATGTGGTAATTTTATCTAAACTATTTATTTATTGAATTTACAGAAAATGTGCTATATCGTGATATGTATCGTTATCGGGATATGAAATGTCTTATATCGGGATATGAGATTTTGACCATATCAACCAGCCGTAGTGCTAGCTATAAACAAACTGGAAAAGCAGGCCCACCCTTATTTATACAGTCAATAGATTCACCTAACGTTTGAGAAAGAATAGGCTACATACATTTTAGCCTGCATTTAATGTGCAATACAAAAACCTAGCAATAATATTGACTCAAGTACTTGAGGATACCTTTAGCCTAATTAATGAACCTATACCTCATGCAGGTAGGTGATCTCCAGAGCAGATGCTAGGTCTTGTCCTGACTCTCTGTCAGATCTCAAGGCCACACATACTCTACTGTAGCACAGGAGGTTGGTGGCACCTTAATGTGGGAGAACAGGCTTGTTGTAATGACTGCAGCGGATTAAGTGTAATGGTATCAAACACAGCTTCCATGTGATTGATGCCATTCCGTTCGCTCCATTCCAGCCATTATTATGAGCCGTCCTCCCCTCAGCAGCCTCCACTGTACTGTAGTGTGCTGTAGTGTAAGGATGGTATAGGTAGCAAGGTCACTGAGCCACAGCACTGCAAAGAGAGAGAGCCCAGATGAGCTTCCTTTGGTTTGACTGGCTCTCTACTAATCTGGGATGTCTTGGCTTCGTTGTCATGCTGATTCTTTGAGTTGTGGTTAAACTCTGCCTGTTGGGATGTTAGGCTGCCTAGCCTATTTCCTCTTAGTTGTTTTGAGTGAAAATACTGAACTAGGCCTAATGTTATTCGACGGTATTCATTCTCCATCACCACTTATCACGTTTGTGCATTGAGGAGATGAACATCTCCTAACGGTAGGATCAAACACACCTATGAGTAGAGGTCGACCGATTAATCATAATGGCCGATTTAATTAGGGCCGATTTTCAAGTTTTCATAACAATCAGATATCTGTATTTTTGGACACCGATTTGGCCAATTTTTTATTTTATCTTTTATTTTATTTATCTAACTAGGCAAGTCAGTTAAGAACACATTCTTATTTTCAATGAAGGCCTAGGTACGGTGGGTTAACTGCCTTGTTTAGAGGCAGAACGACAGATTTTTACCTTGTCAGCTTGGGGATTCGTTTTTGCAACCTCCCGGTTACTAGTCCAATGCTCCAACCACCTGCCTTACATTGCACTCCACGAGGAGCCTGCGTGGCAGGCTGACTACCTGTTACGCGAGGGCAGCAGGACGCCAAGGTAAGTTGCTAGCTAGCATTAAACGTATCTTTATAAAAAACAATCTTCACATAATCACTAGTTAAACTAGTACTATCAACCATGTGTAGTTATCTAGAGTGTCCTGCGTTGCATATAATCGATGCGGTGCCTGTTAATTTCTCATCGAATCACAGCCTACTTCGCCAAACGGGTGATGATTTAGCACTGTCATTGCACCAAACCTAACCATAAACATCAATGCCTTTCTTTTAAATCAATACAGAAGTATATATTTTTAAACCTGCATATTTAGTTAATATTTCCTGCTAACATGAATTTCTTACAATTAGGGAAATTGTGTCACTTCTCTTGCATTCTGTGCAAGCAGTCAGGGTATAAGCAGCAGTTTGGGCTGCCTGGCTCATTGCGAACTGTGTGAAGTCCATTTATTCCTAACAAAGACTGTAATTAATTTGCCAGAATTGTACATAATTATGACATAACATTGAAGGTTGTACAATGTAACAGCAATATTTAGACTTAGGGATGCCACCCGTTAGATAAAATACTGAACGGTTCCGTATTTCACTGAAAGAATAAACGTTTTGTTTTCAAAATGATATTTTCCGGATTCGACTATATCAATGACCAAAGGCTCGTATTTCTGTGTGTTAAGTCTATGATTTGATATTTGATAGAGAAGTCTGACTGAGCGATGGAAGGCAGCAGCAGGCTCGTAAGCATTCATTCAAACAGCACATTCGTGCGTTTGCCAGCAGCTCTTCGCAATGCTTCAAGCATTGAGCTGTTTATGACTTCAAGCCTATCAACTCCCGAGATTAGGCTGGTGTAACCGGTGTGAAATGGCTAGCTAGTTAGTGGGGTGTGCACTAATAGCGTTTCAATCGGTGACGTCACTCGCTCTGAGACTTGGAGTAGTTGTTTCCCTTGCTCTGGCTTTTGTGGAGCGATGGGTACGATGCTTCGAGGGTGGCTGTTGTCGATGTGTTCCAGGTTCGAGCCCAGGTAGGGGCGAGGAGAGGGACGGAAGCTATAATGTTACACTGGCAATACTAAAGTGCCTATAAGAACATCCAATAGTGGTCCTTCAATAATCGGTATCGCCGTTGAAAAATCCTAATCGGTCGACCTCTACCCATGAGTCCTGATTCAGCACTGGGCTAAACCTGGGCGTCTGGGCAGGAACAAGGTCAATGTTTCTCATGTATTTTTGAACCTTGGGACTAGCTGGTTCTCTAGCTCTGAGGAGTGGGAGCCTAATGCTGCACGCATGAGCGGTTTGTATATCCATTTGCAGTGGCACTCGGAGAGCATCTCTGATATGTTTCTAGCAGATGTAACAGATGTCCCACCTCCCACACATGCGGTGACCTCATGCATTACAACCAGTATGTCCAGAGATACAACCTCTCTTATCATCACCCAGTGCCTGGGCTTACCTCCGCTGTACCCTCACCCCACCATACCCCTGTCTGCGCATTACGCCCTATATATATTCTACCACGCCCAGAAATCTGCTCTTTTTATTCTTTGTCCCCAACGCTCTCGGCGACCAGTTTTGATAGCCTTTAGCCGCACCCTCATTCTACTCCTCCTCTGTTCCGCGGGTGATGTGGAGGTAAACCCAGGCCCTGCATGTCCCCAGGCACCCTCATTTGTTGACTTCTGTGATCGAAAAAGCCTTGGTTTCATGCATGTCAACATCAGAAGCCTCCACCCTAAGTTTGTTTTACTCACTGCTTTAGCACACTCTGCTCACCCTGATGTCCTTGCTGTGTCTGAATCCTGGCTTAGGAAGGCCATCAAAAATTCTGAGATTTCCATACCCAACTATAACATTTTCCGTCAAGATAGAACTGCCCAAGGGGGAGGAGTTGCAGTCTACTGCAGAGAGAGCCTGCAAAGTAATGTCATACTTTCCAGGTCCATACCCAAACAGTTCGAACTTCTAATTTTAAAAATGAATCTCTCCAGAAATAAGTCTCTCACTGTTGCCGCCTGCTACCGACCTCCCTCAGCTCCCAGCTGTGCCCTTTGTGAATTGAAGCTTCACCATTTGTGAATTGATCGCCCCCCATCTAGCTTCAGAGTTTGTTCTGTTAGGTGACCTAAACTGGGACATGCTTAACACCCTGGCAGTCCTACAATCTAAGCTAGATGCCCTCAATCTCACACAAATCATCAAGGAACCCACCAGTTACAACCCTAAATCTGTAAGCAAGGGCACTCTCATAGATGTTATCCTGACCAACTGGCCCTCCAAATACACCTCCGCTGTCTTCAATCAGGATCTCAGCGATTCCGGGTCCGCAGTCAAACGACCACCCCTAATCACTGTCAAACGCTCCCTAAAACACTTCTGCGAGCAGGCCTTTCTAATCGACCTGGCCCGGGTATCCTGGAAGGATATTGACCTCATCCCGTCAGTTGAGGATGCCTGGTCATTCTTTAAAAGTAACTTCTTCACCATCTTAGATAATGCTCCGTTCAAAAAATGCAGAACTAAGAACCGATATAGCCCCTGGTTCATTCCAGACCTGACTGCCCGCGACCAGCACAAAAACATTCTGTGGCGGACTGCAACAGCATCGAATAGTCCCCGCGATATGCAACTGTTCAGGGAAGTCAGGAACCAATACACGCAGACAATCAGGAAAGCAAAGGCCAGCATTTTCAACCAGAAATTTGCATCCTGTAGCTCTAACTCCAAAAAGTTCTGGGACACTGTAAAGTCCATGGAGAACAAGAGCACCTCCTCCCAGCTGCCCAATGCACTGAGGCTAGGTAACACGGTCACCACCGATAAATCCGTGATAATCGGAAACTGCAACAAGCATTTCTCAACGGCTGGCCATGCCTTCCTCCTGGCTACTCCAACCTCGGCCAACAGCTCCACCCCCCCCCTGCAGCTACTCGCTCAAGCCTTCCCTTTACCCAAATCCAGATAGCAGACGTTCTGAAGGAGCTGCAAAACATGGACCCGTACAAATCAGCTGGGCTTGACAATCTGGACCCTCTATTTCTGAAACTATCCGCCGCCATTGTCGCAACCCCTATTACCAGCCTGTCAACCTCTCTTTCATATCATCTGAGATCCCCAAGAACTGGAAAGCTGCCTCAGCCACGCTAAAGGTACTAAACGATATCATAATAACCGCCATTGATAAAAGACAGTACTGTGCAGCCGTCTTCATCGACCTGGCCAAGGCTTTCGACTCTGTCAATCACCATATTCTTATCGGCAGAATCAGTAGCCTCGGTTTTTCTAATGACTGCCTTGCCTGGTTCTCCAACTACTTTGCAGACAGAGTTCAGTGTGTCAAATCGGAGGGCATGTTGCCCGGTCCTCTGGCGGTCTCTATGGGGGTGCCAAAGGGTTCAATTCTCGGGCCGACTCTTTTCTCTGTATATATCAATGATGTTGCTCTTGCTGCGGGCGATTCCCTGATCCACCTCTACGCAGACGACACCATTCGGTATACTTCTGGCCTTTCCTTGGACACTGTGCTATCTAACCTCCAAATGAGTTTCAATGCCATACAACACTCCTTCCGTGGCCTCCAACTGCTCTTAAACGCTAGTAAAAACCAAATGCATGCTTTTCAACCGTTCGCTGCCTGCACCCGCACGCCCGACTAGCATCACCACCCTGGATGGTTCCGACCTTGAATATGTGGACATCTATAAGTACCTAGGTGTCTGGCTAGACTGTAAACTCTCCTTCCAGACTCCTATCAAACATCCCAATCCAAAATCAAATCTAGAATCGGCTTTCTATTTCGCAACAAAGCCTCCTTCACTCACGCCGCCAATCTTACCCTAGTAAAACTGACTATCGTACCGATCCTTGACTTCGGCGATGTCATCTACAAAATGGCTTCCAATACTCTACTCAGCAAACTGGATGCAGTTCATTACAGTGCCATCCGCTTTGTTACTAAAGCACCTTATACCACCCACCACTGCGACCTATACGCTCTAGTCGGCTGGCCCTCGCTACATATTCGTCGCCAAACCCACTGGCTCCAGGTCATCTACAAGTCCATGCTAGATAAAGCTCCGCCTTATCTCAGTTCACTGGTCATGATGGCAACACCCACCCGTAGCACGCGCTCCAGCAGGTGTATCTCACTGATCATCCCTAAAGCCAACACCTCATTCGGCCGCCTTTCCTTCCAGTTCTCTGCTGCCTGTGACTGGAACGAATTGCAAAAATCGTTGAAGTTGGAGACTTTTATCTCCCTCACCAACTTTAAACATCTGCTATCTGAGCAGCTAACCGATGCAGTTGTACATAGTCCATCGGTAAATAGCCCACCCAAATTACCTACCTCATCTCCATACTGTTTTTATTTATTTACTTTTCTGCTCTTTTGCACACCAGTATCTCTACCTGCACATGACCATCTGATCATTTATCAATCCAGTGTTAATCTGCTAAATTGTAATTATTCGCCTACCTCCTCATGCCTTTTGCACACAATGTATATAGACTCTGTTTTTAATGTAAAAAAATGGACTTGTTTATTGTTTACTCCATGTGTAACTCTGTGTTGCTGTCTGTTCACAGTGCTATGTTTTATCTTGGCCAGGTCGCAGTTGTCAATGAGAACTTGTTCTCAACTAGCCTACCTGGTTAATTAAAGGTGAAATAAAAAATAAAATAAAAAGATACTGATGTTTCCAGAGGAAGTCGGCAGCACCAGCTCTCTTTCTCACTCTTTCTCTCTTTTACTTCCCCCCCTCCCTCTCTCTCTTCCTCATACTCTCTCTCATCATGCTGCGCTGAGCAAAGAGCGCTGTGCTGCAGAGAGCTGCCTATAGATTGCCTGCTCTGCCCTGGCCTGGCCTCCGAGGCACCCAGTGCTTTCCTTGCTTCCACCGACACGTCTGTAGAATGAGACCAATGTTCATGGTCCACACCAACGCCGTTAGAGACAGAGAGGGAAATAAAGGGAGAGAACGATAGAGACAGAGAGAGAAAAGGGAGAGAGTGCATGGTGAAGTACTGCCTCTGTCCCATCCATCCCTAATAGCAGGGACTGACTGTGGAAACTAGGTCAGATCCACTGACTGAGGCAGCCAACTGTGAGTGGAGCGGGCAGGCAGGACTCCTGGAGTGGGTGACCCTCTGTCTGTAAAGACGAGCACATACAGAACACACACACACACACACAGTCCCATAACCCACTAGCCAAAACCTCAACTATAAACATAAACGACTCTATGATCTTGTTTTTACCGTCATCTTTACTCTTACAACATAATTGAGCTGATTCATGGTTACTCTCAGCCTTAAGTCGGATGTATTGACGTCATGCAGCCTTACTCTGTTTGTAGACTCAGCATGGTAACAATGTTTCTTAACATGTCTCTGGGTCTTGGGCTGTTAACTGCGTAATGGAGAGGCTGCTTGTTCTATAACTGTTCTATCTGTAGCAGACTCTACACCTGTCGCAGACTGGCCAATTAATTATGGTTATCCTGGGCTTAAATGTGCTGACATGTCAAGGTGTGTTTATTGGTCAACATCCTGGGTAGAAGATTCAGACCCAGCGGGCAAAACTGGTTGCGATGATATCATTCCAATGACTTCATAATGAGGCAGCTGCAACCAGCTTTGCCCGCTAGGGAGTAGTTAGTTTCTCTTGCACTGTGAGGGTGTCCTAGACCTAACAGTAGAGTGTGTCCAGCCGTTTTGGCTAAATGGGTGCTGCTATATTTGGGGGGGTGATGACTACCTTGAAATAGATGGTACACTTTGAGCCCATGAATGTCAATGGACTCGCCGGAGCCGTCCTTTTATTTATGGTCGATACTCTGTCACGTCATGGTTGACTTGACTGCGCCCTAGTTATCCACCTCCTCGGGGATTGAATGATAGCAAAACTTTTTTAGGAATCAGAATGAAGTTCAAGAAGGAAGGAACCCTTGTCAATTTGTGTGTTAGGAATGTTGCCTAATCCCAGGAAATTCAACCGATTGCATAAACCAGGCTGAATGGAAAGCAGCTGTCTTGATGACTTCTTCTCTGTCTGCGTCCTTAACAGATTCCTTTCATGTCCTAATCTACTGTCGACAGAGAGCACACAGGCATGGGCCTTGTTTGAAACATGTAATATGTATGTTTGAGGTTATTATTGCTTATTGTAATACATTGCAATGTAATATATTGTAATACAGTGTGGTAATGATACTCAATATCACTCTCAATAGTATTCATGTTACATCAATTTCCCACGTTTTCATTTTGTCATACCCAGAAAGTGACCAAAACAAGGTTAAAAATAGGGCTGGTATGATAGACGGAAAATGACCGACATTGCCTTTATCTTTCCGAAACTTTTAGCTTACGTCAGTAATTCTAAGTGATTTTGCTACACAACGTTCCTGTAGGTCAGGGGTACTCAAATACTATTTGAGAAGGTTTGGTCAAACACATTTTCTAGGTGGCAACAGTCTGGATTGATAATACAATTTATCCTGCAATTCTACACGTTTTGCATGGGGACTTTTTGTTCTTGCGGTTTTAAGGGAAGTTCCTGCAATTCTACGCATTCGTCCATGTCTTATGTATGTTTATATAAAACCATGGGTCGAAGCCCGACCGAGTAAGAAAATAAAATCCAAATATATATATATATATTTTGAGAGGGGGACCCGCGGTCTGTATTGACCCTGTTCTGTGTCTGTATCCGATTCGCGGTCAGCCATTGAGTATGGGAGCTGTAAGATTGTTCTAAATTATTTGGTCAACAGTAATAGCCTATGCATTATGTTGATTCCTGCTATGAAAATATCTTCCTGTTTCGCTGTCGGCTACTGACTTACTCCCACTCCCCACTGTGCTCACTTTTTTTTATCCTTTGGCTTCCATCTCAGTTGCCTCACTTGAAATTTTTTTATCTACAGCCCTGTCGCTAATGTAAGATCCTAACGCTAACTGTCCATTATTATTATTTTTTTTTACATTTGTTGTATTTGTTGTTATCAGGAATAATACTTAGATTTATCGCGATATGACTTTTTGTCCATATCGCCCAGCTCTAGCACACCCCCCCCCCAAAAAAAACAAATTTTATTGCAGATTTATCATAATCGCAAACAATGGGTCAATTTATCGCACTATGGATATTTTTCTATATCGCCCAGCTCCAGTTCAAAACCACATAGCACAAACAGGTCCTCCAACCAGCTACATAAATCCTGGGAACATGTTTTGCTAGACATTTATCAGGCCAATGAAACTTCTGCCTCTCAGCCTGTTCCTCCCCTTGCTTCCCAGAAGCCATCAGCTTAATAAACTGCACTATTTGCGTCCCTTCATCCATCACCCATCCCTGCTCTGAACTGAACACTGGGAAGAAGAGCACTGCTTTACCCTCACAGTGGCATCGGAGGATGGTGCGTCTTTTTAATCTTGCCATGAAATAGCCTGGCCAAGCCACAATAAACTAAGGCATTTGTGAGAGTGCCTTGGAAGATATCTTTGGAAGCTTTTCCACTTGTATACCAATGCATTGGTCACACTGCCAGGATCAACTTTGTTTTGCTTGTTCCTGGTGTCCGAGTGTGTTTGTAGAAGAGGTCAACTGATTATGAAAAAATCGGATACTTTTTTTGGTTCTGACAATTACAACAATACTGAATGAATCCTTATTTTAACTTAATATAATATATAATATATAAGTAAAATCAATTTAGTCTCAAGTAAATAATGAAACATGTTCAATTTGGTTTAAATAATGCACAAACACAGTGTTGGAGAAGAAAGTAAAAGTGCAACATGTGCCATGTAAAAAAGCTAAAGTTTCAGTTCCTTGCTCAGAACATGAGAACATATGAAAGCTGGTGGTTCCTTTTAGCATGAGTCTTCAATATTTCCAAGTAAGATGTTTTAGGTTGTAGTTATTATTTGTATTTCATATACATTTGACTATTGGATGTTCTTATAGGCACTATAGTATTGCCAGCCTAATCTCGGGAGTTGATAGGCTTGAAGTCATAAACAGTGCAATGCTTGAAGCACAGCGAAGAGCTGTTGGCAAACGCAGGAAAGTGCTGTTTGAATTAATGCTTATGAGCCTGCTGCTGCCTACCACCGCTCAGACTGCTCTATCAAATCAGACTTAATTATGATATAATAACAAACAGAAATACGAGCATTAGGTCATTAATATGGTCAAATCCAGAAACTATCATTTCGAAAACAAAATGTTTTTTCTTTCAGTGAAATACGGAACCATTCCGTATTTTATCTAACGGGTGGCAATCCTAAGTCTAAATATTGCTGTTACATTGCACAACCTTCAATGTTATGTCATAATTATGTAAAATTTTGGCAAATTAATTGTGGTCTTTTTTAGGAAGAAATGGTCTTCACACGGTTCGCAATGAGCCAGGTGGCCCAAACTGCTGCATATATTATGACTCAGCTTGCACAGAATGCAAGAGAAGTGACACAATTTCCCTAACTAAAATAAATTCATATTAGCAGGTAATATTAACTAAATATGCAGGTTTAAAAAATATATACTTGTGTATTGATTTTAAGAAAGGCATTGATGTTTATGGTTAGGTACACGTTGATGTTTATGGTTAGGTACACGTTGATGTTTATGGTTAGGTACACGTTGTTGCAACAACAGTGCTTTTTTTTGCGAATGCTCCTGTTAAAATCATCACCCGTTTGGCGAAGTAGGCTGTGATTCGATGATAAATGAACAGGCACCACATTGATTATATGCAACGCAGGACAAGCTAGATGAACTAGTAATATCATCAACCATGTGTAGTTAACTAGTGATTATGTTAAGATTGTTTTTTTATAAGATAAGTTTAATGCTAGCTAGCAACTTACCTTGGCCCCTTGCTGCACTCGCATAACAGGTAGTCAGCCTGCCACACAGTCTCCTCGTGGAGTGCAATGTAATCGGGCCATAATCGGCATCCAAAAATGACAATTACCGATGCTGTTATGAAAACTTGAAATCGTCCCGAATTAATCAGCTATGCCCGGGTTTAATTGGTCGACCTCTAGTTTGTAGTGAAGTCAACGTTGGGGCCCGCATGAACCTCTGGAGAGCTGAAGTGAAGGGGGGATGAGGGTGTGTCCTGGAGGACATCACCCACATCAGTGATGACTGACAACAATGTCTTCTTCCTGACCCCCTGACCTGAGGGAGTGTATAGAGCCAGGCCTAGTGCCGGAGGAATGTTGAGAAGCATGCTGGTCAGTCAGCTGATGGGGGCGTGATCAGCATGGCTGGAATGTCCCCTCTCCTCGCAGCACAGCCCATAAAGTAGATCCTTCCTTTGGCTTCTGTCACCACAGTGAATAACACAAGAGCTCACAGATTAAGACTGTGCCACCTTGTAGAAGATACAAGACCTAGCCTACTTTTGGGTATGCGCGTCATCATCCACTCCTGAGTCACTGAAAATAATACTGTGACTAAGTTAGTATTGTGACGAATGATGGGCACTCTGTGTCGGGTCAGTAGGTCTGAGTTCATGGGGTATTTTTATGCCTCCGTCAGTGGCAGCAGGTCTGTTGCCCTAAATTAAAGGGGCAGTTCACCAGAAATGACATATTGGTTTCCTTACCCTGTAAGCAGTCTGTTGACAAGGTATGACAGCAATCCGTGCTTTGGTTTAGCTTCCCTAGCACTGTTTCCAAATGCTACAGTTTTAGCATATGTGACACAAATCCCAGTCATGTCATGGTATCGATATTAGCATTTTTCGTGCATCTACATAGACTGCTTACAGGGTTGTAGTGGGGTAATATTTGACATATGCATATTATAAACTGCTCAAAAAAATAAAGGGAACACTTAAACAACACAATGTAACTCCAAGTCAATCACACTTCTGTGAAATCAAACTGTCCACGTAGGAAGCAACACAGTAAATGTCACATGCTGTTGTGCAAATGGAATAGACAACAGTTGGAAATTATAGGCAATTAGCAAGACACCTCCAATAAAAAAGTGGTTCTGCAGGTGGTGACCACAGACCACTTCTCAGTTCCTATGCTTCCTGGCTGATGTTTTGGTCACTTTTGAATGCTGGCGGTGCTTTCACTCTAGTAGTAGCATGAGACGGAGTCTACAACCCACACAAGTGACTCAGGTAGTGCAGCTCATCCAGTATGGCACATCAATGCGAGCTATGGCAAGAAGGTTTGCTGTGTCTGTCAGCGTAGTGTCCAGAGCATGGAGGCGCTACCAGGAGACCGGCCAGTACCTCAGGAGACGTGGAGGAGGCCATAGGAGGGCAACAACCCAGCAGCAGGACCGCTACCTCCGCCTTTGTGCAAGGAGGAGCAGGAGGAGCACTGCCAGAGCCCTGCAAAATGACCTCCAGCAGGTCACAAATGTGCATGTCTGCTCAAACGTTCAGAAACAGACTCCATGAGGGTGGTATGAGGGCCCGACGTCCACAGGTGGGGGTTGTGCTTACAGCCCAACACCGTGCAGGACGTTTGGCATTTGCCAGAGAACACCAAGATTGGCAAATTTGCCACTGGCGCCCTGTGCTCTTCACAGATGAAAGCAGGTTCACCCTGAGCACATGTGACAGACGTGACAGTCTGGAGACGCCGTGGAGAACGTTCTGCTGCCTGCAACATCCTCCAGCATGACCGGTTTGGCGGTGGGTCAGTCATGGTGTGGGGTGGCATTTCTTTGGGGGGCCGCACAGCCCTGCATGTGCTCGCCAGAGGTAGCCTGACTGCCATTAGTTACCGAGATGAGATCCTCGGACCCCTTGTGAGACCATATGCTGGTGCGGTTGGCCCAGGGTTCCTCCTAATGCAAGACAATGCTAGACCTCATGTGGCTGGAGTGTGTCAGCAGGTTCTGCAAGTGGAAGGTGTTGATGCTATGGACTGGCCCACCCGTTCCCCAGACCTGAATCCAATTGAGCACAGCTGGGACATCGTGTCTCGCTCCATCCACCAACGCCACGTTGCACCACAGACTGTCCAGGAGTTGGCGGACGCTTTAGTCCAGGTCTGGTAGGAGATCCCTCAGGAGACCATCCATCCGCCACCTCATCAGGAGCATGCCCAGGCATTATAGGGAGGTCATACAGGCACGTGGAGGCCACACACACTACTGAGCCTCATTTTGGCTTGTTTTAAGGACTTTACATCAAAGTTGGATCAGCCTGTAGTGTGGTTTTCCACTTTAATTTTGAGTGTGACTCCAAATCCAGACCAAGATGGGTTGACAATTTTTTTTGTGATTTTGTTGTCAGCACATTCAACTATGTAAAGAAAAAAGTATTTAATAAGAATATTTAATTCATTCAGATCTAGGATGTGTTATTTTAGTGTTCCCTTTATTTTTTTGAGCAGTGTATATACATTCACGAGGCTCGTAATCAGAAGAAGCAATTAGCCTATTAAAATGTTTTTCTGAGTCCATAAAATATAGTTAAACCATGTGCAATCAAGTATAATATTTTTAGCTGACTAAGATCAAGGAATGGTCATGAGGAGCAAATATCAACGCAAGTATTATTTAATAATGTTGTCAAACGAATGGACTCACATACAAGGCAGAAAGCTTAAGGTACAAGGCAATACTAACATTAACAAAGCATCATTCTAGACATAAACACTTAGTGTACGAAACATTAGACACTTGCTCTTTCCATGACATAGCTTTCACCTGGTCAGTCTATGATCCCTTATTGATGTCACTTGTTAAATCCACACACATGGATTGTGTGTGTGCCATTCAGAGGGTAAATGGGCAAGACTAAACATTTAAGTGCCTTCGAATTGGGTATGGTAGTAGGTGCCAGGCACACCGGTTTTGCGTCAAGAACTGCTGGGGTTTTCACGCTAAACAGTTTCCTGTGTGTATCAAGAATGGTCCACCACCCAATGGACATCCAGCTAACTTGACACAACTGTGGGAAGCATTGGAGTCAAAATGGACCAGCATCCCTGTGGAAGTCTTTCGACACCTTGTAGAGTCCATGCCCTGATGAATTGAGGCTGTTGAGAGGGCAAAATCCATGTCTCAATTGTCTCGAGGCTTAAAAAGCAATCTTTAACCTGTCTCTTCCCCTCATCTACACTGATTTGAAGTGGATTTAACAAGTGACATCAATAAGGGATCAAAGCTTTCACCATTACAGGCAGAAACGGATTGAGATTACGACGTCATTTCAACCAGTTTTGCCCAGTATTTCCCCGCTGGGTCTGGGTTCATGATCCGCATTATCCCCAAACAATACCGGCTTCTCATCGAGTCAGGATAATGCCTGCCTGAGTGGCACAAACGGCATCAACATTTTCATTCAGGCATCTGAAAATAGAGCCAACGTTAGGGGATTTTGTTTCCGATCACCAGAAACCTTGTTTTGAATTTAGCCTAATCTTCTCTGTAATTACAAGAAAGAAGGCCGTGGTTTCCTCTTTGGGGAGAAATCAATGCAAGGCTTTTGTGAACTAAATTGTGTAATACTGTGGGGTAATTTCAGAACAAACCTTTCTTCTGTTTTACATAAAACCGGTCTGCTTTCCCCTTAGCCTTGCAGCTTCACCCTCTCGACCCTCCCAAGAGGGCAGTCTTCTGGGGCTGAGTCACATCACAGCTACTGTACAGATGGCCCCGGGCAGAGCCAAACAGTGGCAATGACACTCAGAAGGAGGGCCCCAGAGAGGGCAAGGTGGATGCATTGCTGTAGCCTTTCTGGGCTCTTTTTGTCTTCCTCTGGTATTTTCTGGGACAGTGAAAGCAGGAAACCCCCAGCACAGCACATTGGAAAGAAACATCCCACTGTTCCATATTGTAGCAGCTTGTTTTCCTGTTTCTGCATTCCATCTCTGTCCCACGCGATGCTCTACCCATTCTCCTCCTGACTCTCCCCCTCTGTTTCTCAGAGTGAATCGGCTGAACCAGCTGTATTTGTCAAACGTTCCTTGTCATTCTGTGCGTCCCAAATGGCACCATATTCACTATAGGCACTGCTTTGGACCCTGGTCCAAAGTAGTGCGCTATATAGGGAATAGGGTCCCATTTGAGACGTGTGGATCTGCATGGATGGGCAGCGAACACTCCGAGCCTTAGACTACAACCGTTCTCCCTCTCTCCTCTTTAAAATTCTGTCTGACTGTGTCCTGTGGTCCAGCTGCAGACCTCGAATGACACCTCGAACTCTACGGTTACACAACAGTCAGGTGGACTTCTCTTAGTCGGCACGGTCTGCTTTACTCTGTTGTCACACAGAGGAGAAAGTGAATGTCGAGGAAGTGGAAAGGACTCAACGCAGTCCGGCCTGGAGTCGCCTATTTCAAGAGCAGTATTCACTAATCAGGTTCAACAATAGACTTGCAAGAGTTTAGTTGGTTAGGGTTACGTAAAGGGAGGAGAAAACTGTTTGTTTTGAAAGGGTTTAGCTTTAATCAAACCCCAAATCAGATCATTAAGATCATCTCATAAGGTTCGCCCCCCCCAACCCCACCCAGAAACAGCTCCTAAAAATATTCTCATATACGGCATGTGTTATGCTCAAATCGCCCACGTACTTGCCTCTAGCCTAATTCCACATGGATTTACATGATATGCTGAAACCAATTCAAGTGAAAAACTGAAGGCTGCGTCTAGCCTAATCTGAGAGGAAAGCGTCTAGGCTATTCTGCAAAAAATTGTTATTGGAAACGACACCAGAGGAGAAATGTGTCTATTTCATCTCTAAAATGTGTCTATTTCATCTCTAAAATGTCTCTAGTTCATCTCTAAAATGTCTCTAGTTCATCTCTAAAATGTCTCTCGTTCATCTCTAAAATGTCTCTCGTTCATCTCTAAAATGTCTCTCGTTCATCTCTAAAATGTCTCCACTTTTGTATTCTGCTGTATCATGCCGCTGCATTGGGCTGGGCGTGTGTCCCCCGGTCTGAGCATGCGCCAGCTTTCTTTCTGCAAGGACCAGAGGCTTTGCAGGCGCACCTTCCCTATCCCTCCCTCCCTTCCTTTCCCTCTCTGCTCAGGCTTTCCCTCTCCCTCCCTTACTCCTTTTGCCTCTCCTCTCACTCTCTTTCCCTCTTCCAGCAACAGTCTCATTCCCCTTGTCCCCTTCCTCTCTAACAGTCTCCTTCTCTCTCTCCTCCCTGTCAGTATTGATCTATGTCTTCTATTCTTTCACTCCCATTCCCTCTCCATCTTTTTTTCTCCCCTCGCCCTTTACCGCCCCTCATCCCCCCTTAGACACAGTCCCTCCCTGTCTCGTTCTCGTTGTGTCGTCTGCTTTCGTTCTCTCCTCTCCATCGTTGATAAACTGAAGGAACCTTTCAGGTTTCGTGCAAGAAAAAGAACAAACAACAATATTATCAGAGAAAGCTTTGAGAATATTTTTTTTTATAGGTGAATTTATAAGAACTGCAGATGATATGATCTCTGCAGACTGCGCTCAAGGCTTTCAAATATCTCACATTGCTAAATCCCACGCTGCATACTTTGTCCTTGCTGTGTTCTATCTGCTGCTCTGATACTTTCTCCCTTTAGCTTTAACATGCCTTTCTTACAGCAAGGCAGTGGGGTTAAGGGCTGGGTCGTCTCTGACGCGATCGTGTTTAGAGTGGACCCCCCCCTCTCCCTCAGATTGCCCCTCTCTCTTTCCTTCTCTCTGCTTGCTGCAGCGACTGCTGATGAATGTTAAAGAGGAGCGAGAGAGAGAGGCTTCCTTTGGGCGCTGCCTGGCCATTCAGCAGGCTGGCAGCTCTCTCTGAATGCAGCGCTGTTCTAGCTCCGCCTTCCCTGTCTGCTGATGTATAGTTGTGTGTGTGTGTTAGAGAGAAGTCCTATTCAGCGAGTAGCTCTCCAGGCTGACAGAGCTCCAAATCATCTCAGCCATTGTATTCCTCCCGCTCTTTAAAACTGCAATATGTAACTTTTTGGGCAACCCGACCAAATTTACAAATAAATGTGAGTTCTTGATCTGTCATTCTCATTGAAAGCGAGTCTAAGAAGCGGTAGATCTTTTCTATGTGCCCTATTTCTAGCCTTCCCGTTCTTAAGTTTAGTTTTTGCACACTAGCTTCAAACGGCTGAAAATACAATATTTTAGATTGTGAAAAAAAAAATGCAATTTATTATACAAATGTAGGGAAAAAACACGGTGACACTAAGCAAGAGCAGTGTGGGTGTTCCTTCTTCTTTCTCATCTTATTCAACTGTTACCAGGCACATGCAAAGAAAAGATAGCTCAGCTGTGCGAGTGGCTTTCGAATTTTTTCACATAAACTGAAATTAGGGAAACTTTTAGAATTTTAGCAACCAGGACATGGCGTACCAACTTCTGCATATTGCACCTTTTAAGTATTACAGAAAGACAATCCACAGAGGAGAAGACATGGGATGAGAGACTGGGGAGTTTTTAGGTGACAGTCTAACATGCTCTGAGATTTGACCACTTTCAGGCCTGGACTAATAGAGACATTGGTTAACACGTCTTGTCCCGATGCTTGGGTGTAAAACAATAATCAGGACCAACAAATCAACAGTCAAATAAACGGGGTGTAGGCTAGGATCATCGTGTCAAACATGGAGAAAATGTTTATCCAGGCCTAATGCTTTTCCTTTGATGACATGTTCCTTGACTAGGGGTGTGAACGCTTACAATGTTTTAAACGAAATTGGGATGAATTCCTAAAGGGAAAAACTGTTTATTTTGTTGGGGTTTTCTTCTCCACAAAACTTCAATCACAGTGCAGCCTGGGTAGCTTGCTCTTTCTCTTCGCTAATGATGCGAGACGAGTGCGTTCAGTCTTCGGTCTGTTGTGTGTAGAATATCCTAGCCTATTCATTGATGATTGGCCCTGCTTTACACAGTTGTGTGTGTGTGTGTGTGTGTGTTGGCCTGGCGTTGGAGGGTGCTCAGCTAAGTGCGGGACAAAGATTAGGTGTAAACGCCTGTGGGATGTTCAACAAAGAGGATTAACATGAGCATCCATCTTCCCCTCTGGCATTTCAGATCCAAAATCATATCACCAATTTGGTCTCCTCTCTCCCTCCGGTTTTTGGGTAGTTGCCTCCTTTCTTTGTTATCTCTCCAACTCGCTGAATGGATGCCTTCAGTTGTGCAACTGACTAGGTATCCCCCTTTCCCTTAAATGGGGCCCTGCTCCCTCCTCTTTAGTAGCTGAGTGAGCCTATTTGCAGTTAGCCTACGTCTTTCCCCACACCTCTTTGTTCGAGCACTAAGGTAGCCGAATTGCAGTAGATTGACAGTGCATAAGGAGGGCTGTGGTTCTGGTACACACCGGGCTGTGATGTGATGCTCTTTGTGACTGCTCTGTCTGTGTCTCTCTCACTCTCTCTCTCTCTCTCACACACACACACACACACACACACACACACACACACACACACACACACACACACACACACACACACACACACACACACACACACACACACGCGCACACGCAGGTTTGGGGGCTTGACCAGAACATGGTTTCAACCCTTCTCCCTTGCCCAGTACGCCCCCCCCCGTCTAAAAGATCACTGTAGTCCAGTCGTTGTTTGTTTAATGCTGTGTGCCAGTTCAGTTTGCCTTCTCCTCCTGACTATGTTTTTCCTACTAACTTCACCAATATCATCTTGTACTATTGATCCAGGACATAGGCTAGCTAACAGTTGCCAAGTGCTCCGATCTCACAGATCTCACAGTGGCCAGATCTCAACCTCCTTACTATTGGCCCATGCCTATTCCGAGTGAGGTGAGGTCATCTAGAAAAAAATACTCTAAGATCAAGTTAAGATGTGGTTAGCTTTTTTTAGCCAGTACAGGGGTCTGAAGCAGGTCCGAAGCTGATTGCGTTTTGGTCAGAAAGCCATCCTCTGTGCGGCATCGCTAAATGACGCAGTTCTACAGTCTTGTAAAGGCAGTCCAGAAAATGCACACATGGAAGAAGCCCACGTCGTCAAGTGACCCCCAAGCATGACAGAACACAATCACCCTCTTAATAATAAACACAAAAACACGCCCCTCATAACCCCAACCATACCGCTGGACTTAAAGGAAACAGAAACAGGATACGCCTGGCAGGCTGCCGTGTGTATTTTGAGAGGAACTTCCCCTTCGAGAAGACAGGAGGAACCCCCCCCTTTTGCAGTGCAAAGCTGGTTTCTGCAGGAAGAGGGGCCCGTGTGTGTGTGTGTCCTCGTGCGTGTTGTGTAGTCTCTGTGAGCTGCTGTTTCTGCAAGAGCAGGAGAGGAGCCCTCATGGTTGGCCAGTGTTTATCTTGCCCATTTCCACCATCTTGCTTCATAACAAATAGAAGCATGCATTACAGTACACCAACCCTGACATGATGACATCCGTTACGGGGAAGTAGCTCATACTTGTAGCTCAATGTCACATGTAACATGAATCATGATTATCTAAGCTTAGCTGAGTAAGAGGAGGATTGCCTCCAGTCTGTAGAGTAACTCGAAACGTTCGAATAGCCTAGGTGTCGTCTCTCTACACTCGCTATTGAGGTGACGGCTTTGCTTGGGGACTCGATTCAGGGAGGAAACAGGCTACGTCAAGCGACGTTAGGCCCACGTTGCTTCGTTGCTTGGGTACGTCCTTTGGTACCACATTAGACATGATGGAACCTACCTAGCAAAAACCTGAAGAAACAAAAGACACCGAGCCTAGGCCATTCAAATCATGATCACTGAGAAAGGGCGTCAGACAAATGTTTTTGGAATTTCATCTTCCCCTAGCCGCCAGTTCGTTGTTGCATCACGTCTGCCTGCGTTAGCAAAGCCGACTGCTCTTTCAGCTCCTAAAGTCCTTTGATTACATAACGCTTACATAAAGTGAGGGGGAGACAAAGGAAAAAGTCCCGATTGTCCCCATCAGTCCCTAATGAGGGGGCGACATAGAAATTGCAGTGTTGCAGCCCGTTGGTGTGACAATGGCAATAAGAGATCTGGGATCAACAAATCTGGGTTCAGGCTAGGGCTGCCTGGGATGAGTGGACAAATCCGTTGCGGTTCTTGTATGAAGGGTCTGGGTTGGTGACTAAGACCTTTGGGCCGAAATACACTGCACAATAAAACTGTGGGAGAATTCAACAGTGCGCTGTTATCTGTCTGTCTTTAGCTCTGCAGCCATATCCCTCTCTGTGGGGAACAGCAGAGGCCCAACAATGCCGGGTGTCGATTTTGAATAGTTGTCAATGACTTCCCGTTCACCTTCACCCTTTGACATTGTAGCCGATTACGGAGATCCCGCCAACTTTGGTTGGTTCTCTCAGGCCTCTGCTCCTCTGACACACTTTTGAAGTAAGCCGACAACAACCGCAAGGTTTAGAATTCTCTCGATTCAGTCCGTGTTCCGTGCAGTCTGAAAAATGCGGAGGCCCCCCCACCCATCTAATTTTTCAAGACATTATTGAAAGCAGCAATGATCTGTCTCCAACTGCCAAAGTAGCTTGTGTGGATGACATCAAAATGAAGGTATCCAAACTGAATGGAGCGTTAACTAACCTTGTCTTTTTTCTTCTTCTTCCCTCCGTCTCCTCTCTCTCCTCCCAGCCTGAACTCGCTTCGCCATGGATCAGCATCAGGACTTCAACTCCAGCATGGACGGCCATGCCGCCCTGCAATTCAACTCTGGGGAGACCACGGCCTCGGCTGCCCTGGCCAACATGACCCTGAAGGAACCCCTGGACCAGCGGGAGGTTAAGAAGCCTAACGGGATGCCAGACGCACACATGGGACCTGGGGACATGAAAGGTCAGTGATGGACTAGGTCACTAGGACTGTAGATTTTGACAGTGGGGGGGGGGGGGGGTTATGGAAAAGAGAGAGCAACAGATACACATTCTTGAAAAATAAGTTTCTTAGAATCTGGTTAATCTGTCTTTAGGATTTCTTGTAGACCTTAATAGTAAAAAGCAGACTGTGGCGATCTGTTTCATCCAGACAGATAGAGGTCAAGGATGTTATTGTTGGCTGTTCTCTGCAGTACCCTTCCTGAAATTGCATGGTTAAATAACCCTACAAATGTGTGTGTGTGTGTGTGTGTGTGTGTGTGTGTGTGTGTGTGTGTGTGTGTGTGTGTGTGTGTGTTTATAGTAATCCAAGCATTTGGGTCAGTCTCTCCTCAGACAGACATTCTATCCTGTATCATACAGACCCGACACTCTCTTCCAGAAAACAGGATTCAGATGGTGAAACAAATAATCCTGACAGGCCACAAGAGCAGGGAGAGGGAAGCATATGTTGATAATATAAACACATTTAGGTTTTTACTGTCATCTACAGAGGATCTTAAAGGGATACATCGAGGTTCTAGCAATTAGTCCCTTTTCTACGTACCCAGTCAGATGAACTCGTGGATACCATTTGCATGTCTCTGCGTGCAGTATGAAGGAAGTTAGAGGTAGTTTCAACCAGCCAATGCTAACTATCGTTAGCGCAATGACTGGAAGTCTACAGGTACAGTAGCATACACCCGAATTTCCGAGTGTCCCTCTAACGTACGGAGTTTTGCCCAGTTCTATTGGATTACATGCACCACCTGTCCCAGCTTTTTAGGTTTTGGTTACTGTACTGTAGGCCGACAGTATGTCAGCGACCACATGAGGCTTAAATATGACAATGATGGAGTCTATCTATACCTAGAAAAGAGAGGAATGCATATTCCATCAAGGATGTTGCTTGATGTTCTCCATTCAGGTATGTTTAGCCTCCGTATTTCCCTTCACGGAGAATACTTCCTCTTTAGGGCGCAGAAGGGCATTTCTACCGCTCGTATTGTACAGCTTACACTACACCACTGAAGAACAAAAGGAGCAACTTCTAAAGCAAGGCGTCTTGTGTTTTGAGTTGAAAATGTAGGGCACACTGGGACTGGGGGCTATTATTTTTTCAAATATATTCCAAATATATATTCCACTGTACATCTTAACTGCCTCACTGCATCCTCAATATGTTCCTCAAAAATATAGGCTAGCCCGCTCTTTTGTTCCAACTAACCTGATGTGATGCCCCTTTCTTTGTTTTCTCTCTCTCTCTCTCTCTCTCTCTCTCTCTCTCACTAACTTATAATCTTGCCTCTGTCTCACGTAGAAGATTTGCTGGAGCTGTCACCTGAACTGAAATCACAGCCTCGAGCACCAGTGTCAGAGGTGTCTGTGTCTAAGAGCGACCTCTCGGGTATGCCGCTCCTCACATCCAAACCCCTTTTTTTCTATTAGGGGCTGTGTGAGCTGCAGGGTTGGGCTCAATTACATTTTGTTTAGTGTCCATTCACAATGTGTTTCAGGAATTGACTCATGAATCAGAAATACTTCATAAACGAATCATAAATTGATCATGAATAGATTATTGTGAAATGGAATTGAGTCCACCACTGGTTGTGATTGTGCCTCTTGTTTGTGGCTTCAAAAGCAATTTGCTAATTTGGTTCCATTTGGCCTCTGCCTCTTCGCGAATCATCATCCAGCTTCTTGTTACAACCTCAACAATGCATTTGTTTTAGCATCTTGCTTCACAGCTGCCTGCTTCACTTTTCACAGATAACCCCGTAACACCTGGATTCTGAGTGCCTTTGGATTCTGAGTGCAAAATAATGTGCTGCTGACCTCTCTTTTCCTCTCTTCTCCCCCTCTCTTTTCCTCTCTTCTCCCCCTCTCTTTTCCTCTCTTCTTCTCCTCTCTTTTCCTGTTTCTTCCTCCAGTTTTCAGTTTATGTAATCGGCGCCCAGTGCTTCTTTTTAATTATTTGCAGCGACCAATGCTTCTTTTGAATTAGTTTCCGCTCTGTCTCTCTGTCTGTAGGAATGAGAGAGAGGTCAGTTCTTCAGAGGGCGTCTGCCTTTCCTTCCTAATGCATTTTTAATGAAATCTCCTGTTGGGATTTGAGGATGATTCCGCTGTTCCCCTGTTGCTGGCCTCGCAACAATCCATGATATTTCCTGCTTCTCTTCATAAATTGCATTTAAAAAAAAAAAGATTAATTATTAATATTATGCCATGCTTCTGAGTTCTGTGTGGGTGAACTATCTTGTTGTTTGTAGCTTTTCAGAGCACTTTTCATTCAGGTCACACTGATCGAAAAAGCCAACCGCACCCAGATCGTAGCATCGTGCATCAGGCCTGGAGTTGTGGCTCTCGTATTCACGATTGGGATGTCAGCATCCCAACTGTTAGCATGAAGTGTTAGGCTCTCGTCAGGACAAAGACGGTGAACGTAAGCTTCCTGTATTTATAGACAATTGTCCCGTCGGCGGTCAGTCAAGAACCGTTGTGGTTTTGAATCCTGAGAACGGCGTTGCGTAAGTGGCACTCTGCAGTAACATGCTCTCTCAACAGTCACGGCCAACAGGCCAACCTCAGAGTAAGTGAAAGAGGGGAGGGTGTTTCTGAGCTAATGGGTCAATATAGTTTCCACTTAACCAGTGCTGTGGCCTTGGTCAGCACGGTGGCGCCATGGTAGCAGAAGGCTGAACCTCACGGTCCATATAGAGCCATAGCTAGTCACCCCCAGAGCATTTTAAACATGGCTCGTAGGTCATGACTTCAATTCATCCTCATACCCGGTTTATTTACCACAGGAAGTGATGGTCACGGGGCTCATATAATCACATCCTCGGCGATATAACCCCATTAGCTATTTATTTATTTATTTTAGTCTTTTTAATTTTTTAACCTTTATTTAACCAGGCAAGTCAGGTAAGAACACATTCTTATTTTCAATGACGGCCTGGGAACAGTGGGTTAACTGCCTGTTCAGGAGCAGAATGACAGATTTGTACCTTGTCAGCTCGGGGGTTTGAACTCACAACCTTCCGTTTACTAGTCCAACGCTCTAACCACTAGGCTACCCTGCCGCTATTAGCACACTCAGTGACTCCAGGTCTCTCAACTGTCAGTGGGCCTTTATTCAACAGTGATTTGTGGTATTGCCAGAAGGACAAAAGGCATGTTGGTGGTGGTGTTGTTATCTCAACAACAGCCCACAGCTAAAGATACCACAGTGCCCCTGTCCACGAAAACATGAAAGATTTAAGCAATGTCCATGAATGGAACTATGTGCGTAGTGTAATTAGTTCCAAACCTTCCTTGAAACACTGGCATGAGCAATATACCGCAAGACACAACAAGAGAACACAAGGCTCGATCTCTCGATTCAGGCCTACATTGTAGGAACTCGTGTTCATTTCACCTGTGCGTATTGTCGATATACTACCAGCAATAGTCCATAAGTTGCACTTGTCAATACAGGATAGCCAACCGTAATACAAGGGCCATGGCCATGATGCATGTGTCTGGTGCTTTAGTCCTTAACTGGGGTTCAGTGTCTATGACTGCCCTATTAGCTGTAGGCAAAAATCATTTATAGCCCACTTAGATGACACTGAGCTCGCAAGATGGAGAACTGTTAATGGTTGACATGGAGAAATCATCAAGTTGTCCTGAAGTCGAAAATTGCTGATAAGCGTTCCTTATTAACACCTATGCTACCCCCCCCCCCCCCTAACCCCAGAAAATGTTAGGTACAATGCCTTTGTGAAGTAATTAATACCCCTTGATTTATTCCACATTGTGTTATGTTACAGCCTGAATTTGTTCCTCTACACACAATAGCTCATAATGACAGTGAATTTCTTTTGTTGGAATTTTTTTGCAAATTGATTGAGAAAAATATCTTATCTACATAAGTATAAGTCAGTCTCTAATAGCTTTCCACACCAGGATTGTGCAATATTTGCCTATTATTATTTTTTAAATTCTTCAAGCTCTGTCAAAGTGGTTGTTGATCATTGCCAGACAATGTCAAAACTGTAACTCTGCCACTCAGGAACATTCACTGTCTTCTTGGTAAGCAACTCAAGTGTAGATTTGGCCTTGTGTTTTATGTTACTGTCCTGCTGAAATGTGAATTCATCTCCCAGTGTCTGGTGGAAAGCAGACTGAACCAGGTTTTCCTCTAGAATTTTGCCTGTGATCCATTCTGTTTATTTTTATCCTGAAAAACTCCTCAGTCCTTAAAGATTTCAAGCATACCCATAACATGATGCAGCCACCACTATGCTTAAAATATTGAAAGTTGTACTCAGTAGTATGTTTGGGGCAAATCCAATAAAACACAATACTTTGTATTCAGGTAAAAAAACAACAACATGCATTTGCCACATTTATGCAGTATTATGTCTACTTTAGTACCTTGTTACAAACAGGATGAATGCTTTTGTAATATTTTTATTTTTTACAGACTTCCTTATTTTCACTCTGTCAATTAGGTTAGTATTGTGGAGTAACTACAATGTTGTTGATCCATCCTCAGTTTTATCCTGTCACAGCCGTTAAACTCTGTAACTGTTTTAAAAGTCACCATTGCATGGTGAAATCCCTGAGCGGTTTCCTTCCTCTTCGGCAACTGATTTAGGAAGGACGGTTGTATCTTTGTAGTGACTGATATTGATACACCATCCAAAGTGTAATGAATAACTTCACCATGCTCAAAGGGATATTCAGTGTCTGCTTTTAATTTATTATTATTTTTTTTTTTACATTTACCCATCTACCAATAGGTGCCCTTCTTATCGCACACAGGGGAGTTCATGCAATGTATTAAGTGACTTGTCATGCCCATTTTTGCTCCAGAACTTATTTAGGCTTGCTCCAGAACTTATTTAGGCTTGCTCCAGAACTTATTTAGGCTTGCCATAACAAAGTGGTTAAATACTTATTGACTCAAGACATTTCAGCTTTGAATTTTTATTGAATTTCTAAACATTTTGAAAAACATAATTCCACTTTGAGATTATGGGCTATTGTGTGTAGGCCAGTGACAAAACAATCTCAAATGAATCCATTTAAAAATTGAGGCTGTAAATGCGGGAAGAGTCAAGGGGTGTGAATACTTTCCGAACACAATGTAGATCAACAGATCAGTCGTGCCCCTTCATTGCCCACACTTGCGCACGACCGAGAGCAGGTTAGTGGTTTTAGCGAGCTTTAGACTAGAGGATTTATTTCAGCAGGCGGCGTGTGTGTGTGTGTGTGCTTGGTTAAGTTTGATCATAATTGTGTGAGTGCTCGCTGAATGTTGGGAGATCAGCTTACCGGTGTACCTGTAGAAAGTCTAATGAAGTCCTCCTTTTCTCCTCTTCCGTATCCTCTTCCTCTCCCATCGAACCCTGGACCGTGTGCAGCTACCGGAGGGACGACCGCTACAGGTCAAGGTATGACTACAATACCCATCTGACATCTCTCTTCCTCAGACTACACGTAGCCATGAGGAAGTAGAGTTTCTGAGACCAACTACTGTCCATGCATATCCATATCAAATCATCCTCAACGTCTCTATTTTCAACTATTCATCCCAGTTGCTCATATATACCTAGTGGAACCAAGGTTGGGTTTACCATTGAGTGTAATGGACAAACTTCTGCATTGATTTGAACCACAACTCATCTCAGTCCCCATTATAGTAGTACCACGGCGTGTGCATTGTAAAACAGAGGACACTGTCTGATTGTAATCTGTTTCACTATATAGATTCACAATTGTATATTGATCCCTTGAAATGTATTTATCTTAAGTGGGTACATGGAGTTTGATTTCAAGAGCAAAGTTGATCCTTTTCAAGGATGTCAGAATTGATCTTACGCTGAGTTGTTACCACACCATAACTCTAGTTTTAACCATGTTTTGTTTACATGTAATTTGGAGTTAAAACGACCTTATTTTGGGTTCTGATGGGATATGACTGTTGAACTAGATCTCGAAGGCGAAAGTTATATTCTTCAAGAATCAATGAATGCATATCATTCATTTCTAAGTTGCATTCTTCAGGAATCAATGGGTACATATCATTAATTTCGAAGTCCAGAAATGGACGTAGCAACTGCAGATTTCCCCTTTTAAAAGGAATAGAACCATGATGTACTCGTAAGTGAGGCTAGCAGCCAGAAAACCCACTGCAAAGCCCATTTGCAAATTGGACAGTGCGGCATTGATTCATCGCCATTGCAATTTCATTTATCACGTGGCTTTTCACAATAATCCACAAGAGAGAGAAATACAGCGCTGTTGCGTCATTGTGAGCACTGTGTTGAATGAGACCATTTTCGCTATGGACATGATATGGCTTGGCTTTCTGCTGTGAATTTGGTTGATGGCAGCAGTTGACGGTTTAGTGTTTGAGCTGAAAGGTGCTTTTTATGAACCCATATTTAAGTACATAGTTCATGGCTCTCATTGCATATAGTCTACCCATCTTTTCTGCTATGAACATGGAAGCAAAATGTTTGCAACTGCAAACTGAGCTTCTTATAAAAAAAAACAACCTACAGCTCTTAACGTTTTAGGTACAAAAACGATCCAGATAATTGGAGTTTATGCATTTTGATGTTTCATTGTTGTTCCTGTTGATGCCAGCAAAAAAAAAGGTTCCTTTGCCCTTTGTTTTGTGTACCTTCTCCTTCAGTGGTTCTTTTCTTTCCTTTCGATTCTTTCTTTTCCTTTATTTCTGTTCCTTTTGTTGGGTGTTGAATGTGTGTTTCTGAGGAGGAGGTAAGTGTCTCTAACACCACAGTCCTGCTGTGGATCTATCCCTCTGTCCCTTATCGTTCTGCTTCCCGGTTCCCACCACACCAGAGGAGCTCACCGCATCGCTCAGCCCCATGCCAGGAGGCCTCAGTCCTGCCACAGAGAGCGGCCGCAGCAGCAGGTCCGGCTTTGCCGACGGTGGGAGCGAAGATGGGGAGAGAGCTGGGTCGGTGAGCCCCCAGGCATCTCCTTCAGCCCCTGAAGCCCCAATCGAGAGGGAAACTCCAAGGCTCTTCTCCCCAGACTCGCTGGGGTCTGACCTGAAGAGGAGCCCGTCTGACAAGGTCTCTGATGTCTCTGTGGGTCACAGCTTGAGCGGCTCTGGGTCTGAGGACGAGGATAAGAAGGACGTATGTGAGAGCAGGGAGGCTCCTACCTCGGCCTATGAAGACATGATCAGTCCTGAGAAGCCTCAGAGCCCTCTCTTCACAGAAAAGGAGGGGACGAAAGAGCAGGAGGATGAAGAAAAAGAGGAGGATAGTGACGAGGAAGAGGATGAAGAAGAGGAAGAGAGAACCGAGGTGTCAACAATCCGCAGGAGGCCACGGCGTGAAGCCAGCTCAGAAGAGGAAGAGCAGCAGAAAGATGAAGGTCGCGCCCCTGTCATTCCTGTTGCCATGACCCCGGAGGAAGCCAAGCAGCGCGTCCTATCCTTTGACTACACAGAGCCTGAGGGACACCCCCCTGGTCAGGGCATCCCTTCAGGGTGGCAGAACGGAGCAGACAAGACCCCCCCAGGGAGCAAGAGTCCTGACTCCAACAGGGCCGACCCTGGATCTCCCTTCTCCCCTAGCACCGCAGCCGACCAGACCCAGGACGAGTCTCCTCTGATCGAGCACCAGCCAGAAGCCCTCGACGAGGTGGAGCAGGTGACTGAGGAGGAGGTGCAGGAGGAAGAAGAGGTGCAGGAGAAGGTAGCTAGTCCAATGCCCATGATTGCTGTTCCCCAGATGGAGGTTGAGCCCGTCCAGATGGATGACGAGCCTGTGAAGACCTCAAAGGACACTCAAGGCCAATACCTGGAGTCTGCAGACGAGGCCGGCATCGCAGCGGTGACAACAGCTCAGTCGGTGACCAAAGCCAAACCTGCAGAAACGAAGCCTAAGGCTGGCAAGCCTGCTAGTGGCCTCAAAGGTGATGCCAAAGGAGGTGCTCCCACAGCAGCCAAAGGCCCGGTCAGGAAAGATAAGAAAGTGACCGCTACTGCTGTTGCCCCTCCAACCGCTGGTAAAGCTCAGAAAGCACCCCCAAAAGAAGCCGCCCCACCGGGCAGAAAAGCAAATGTTCCAGGTGCCCAGCTCAAAGGTCTGTTTTCCGTTCTAGTTTATCAATCCCACCTCTCCACCACCTCCTTTCTTTTCTCTCACAGATACTTTTTTTCTTACTTGAGCAACACAATAAAGCAGCACCCTTTCTGAAAAACACGCACAAAACGCAAAACATGAACGTGTTCGGTTGATGAAACGGACTGCTTGTAGCCACCACCACCGGTTTCTTTCTTGTGTCTCTTCTTTGTTCACTTCGTTCTCTTTCGAGCTTTATCTTCTCTGTGTTTGTGGTCTGTGTTCTGTCTGTGTTTCCAGCCCCTGTTTATGTCACTAACCCTCCTGTGCCCAAATTATTTTTGCTGGCAATGTTTTCCACTGGTCAGCCCCTTTTGCATGTCACTTGCATGTTTGTTGGGTGTGCAACATCACATCATCGTGACTGTGTATTTATGGGTCACCTTCCCTTCCACCTCCCGTCTTCTGAAACACACACACACACATATATACACACACATATACACACACACACACATACACACACATATATACACACACACACCACACTCTGACTACTGTTTCCTATTTATCAATCATATTACCAGAAAAGTGTAAGTCAGCACTGTTTGTCAGTGTACATGGATGCTTACATTAAACCGACCTCCCCCATCAGTAGTGGTATTTGTTACACACTACCACTACTAATCAATAGATGGTTCACTGGTTCTCTTTATGCTAATCAGGTTGCCTAAATTGCCAATTATCAATAATGATCAGATGATAGCTGATAAGCACATGATATGATAACAAAATGATTCCCGTTTCAAATGGTGCATTTTCTGTAAAAGCTTTTTTTAAATGATTACTGGACTCCCAAGAGTCTAAATAATGAATCAGTTTAATGGGAACCACCCACACTATCAATACAGCCCTGTCACTCACTCAGGGTCCTAGTTGGACTAATGGGGTCGTCTATTGATAGGAGAGAAACATTATTGCCTGCCTAACTAACCATTTGCAAGCACCACAGTCACCACGGAGACCCAATTTCGTGCTTATCCAATAACACGCAGGCTTGACGTTAAATAAAAAGGACGGTTTCTAAGCTGTTGTCTGTACCACATCCATTGGCCCTAAAACTAATTTAGTTTCCCCCTCAAATGATTAGCTTAGTCCCAGACAGAGTATTATATTCTCTGAGTGGACTGATTAGGGGGATAGAAATCAGGCCAAGAGGCTTGAAGTCATTTTTGAGAGTCTAGTTTTTAATATAGACGACTTAATGTGCTAAAACCTCCCCATGCAGTGTAATGTCAATACACAGATTAATTGCCAATCTGGGGCAAGTTTCAAATTAAAGTTCAATAAGAGTTTATGACAAATTTACTTTCTGGCAATTCATTTCATGGTGCTGACAATTACTATGAAATCCAAAAGCAACTTTAAAGCATCCGGATACAGCAACTAGAGTAGTTAACAACACGCATTGTCTGTTAGCATTTTCATGCCTGGCATGAATAGGCAATTTAGCATCAGAGAGTTAGCCTAGCCTAGCACAGCGAGGCATCAAAGTTGCTGATGAGACAGGACTATGATATTAGCACTGACTCAGTCCCGTTCTTTGACCCTCTCTTGCAGCCAAGGCCGGTGCAGGGGCTGGGAAAGAAGCAGCTGAGAAAAAGGTAGGTGATAACTGATGTGTGGACCAGAGGTCTGACCTCTGGAGTGACCTTGCGATACTGCAGGCATCAATATATCTCAGTGCTTTACTTTACAGCTGCAAAGGAGGTTCCAAACATGTCGGCTCAAATTTTACATAAACTTTTGCATCAACCATCTGTCTTCAACTGAATGCCCTAAAAAACGGTTTTGCTCTGCAATTGCAGTACAGCACATCTGCATGTAAAGCTATTCACCAATCACAAACAGTATTTGACATTTGATTGATTTTTAAGATTTTTACTGTTTACATTTTTTTTTTAATTGCTTAAATTGGTTTTAATTGTTTAAGTCTATATCGCTTATAGATTTTTTGTTAAGTTCCACCATCGTAATGCATTTCTTTAAATGTTTGTTTTCACTTTTGTCTTTTCCTTTGTGTTTCATAACACTTTTTTTACCACCTTTGGTCACAAGACACCCAACGCCACCACACCTGCCAAAGCATCCACCCCCAAACGAACCTCCTCAGTCCAAACCACCCCCAGCAAAAAGCCTTGGTCCTCTTCCTCTGCCCCAGCCTGCAACACTAGCAGGCCCAGCTCAATATTTAAACCCAGTCCAGGCAGTGCAGGATCCAGAGAACCCAGGCCAAGGGTAAGTAACACATGGACAGGCCTCAACTTTGACCACTATCCCAGACCCAGGCCAACTTATCCATAGGCTCATAATGGTCAATGGCATTATTACTCGAATACTTCAAAGTTCCATGGTGTTTGAGGATCTTATGCAATGCCTCTCCTAAACCCGAAACACTCAGTCAGTTCTTTCCCAAATGAGTCAGGAGTCTTTTGGTTCAACACAGGTTCATCGCTTGTTGTGTAGTTTCTAGTTTTTCCCATTCTAGAAGTAACCGTGCTGTTTGGTTTCCAGACTGGAGATGGGAAGACCGCCAGCGCCAGGACACCAGGTGCTAAACCCCAGGGTGCTGGGACCAGGATGCAGACCAAGACCACTGCTGGAGGTCAGTCAGTACTCAGGGCATGTTCAACAGATGGTCACCTCTCAATGTGTTCCTTTATCTAAACTCGTACAGCAGCACCTACAACGCGAACAGATGCAATCACCATTAATCCATTGAGAGTTCCCCAATTCGAGAGAGGTTAACAAATGGAGTGTGAACAGAGATGAGAGAGCATGATAAGGATATGGTCAGACTCCATATCCCTATTGAAAAAGGTTCACCAACATTTGCCATCTCCAACACGTGGCAGCTTGACTACATTTACATCTCCAGCACGTGTTTGCTGTGCTCTCTTTGGAATGGAGTGATGGAGAGGAAAATGTACCTAGAAGAGCAAAACACCTAGTTCAAATAATTGAACTTTTGCAGGTCTTGTTCCTGAAAACTTATTCTCAGGAGTACAACATAGATTGGAATAACCTCATCCAAGATTATGTTTCTCCTAACCTTGTAGTGGATTCCCCCAAGACGCCCCAGAATCGTAGTGGCTACAGCAGCCCCAGCACGCCCAAGTCCCCCGCCAGCCGGGAGGTGAAGAAGGTGGCGGTGGTGCGGACCCCTCCTAAATCCCCTGGGTCCATGAGGGGGCGCAGTCCGGTGCCCCTGGCCGCCCCCATGCCCGACCTGAAGAACGTCCGGTCAAAGATTGGCTCCACAGAGAACATCAAGCACTCGCCTGGTGGAGGACGGGTAAGGGCTTGAAACCATTTTCTTTAGTTTTTATGATATGTAGGGTTGAAGAATTCCAGAAACCTTCCCAAAGTGTGCAGGTTTTTCAGAAACCCAGATAAGAGGGGGGGGGGGAGGAATCTGCCAACAGAAAATCCTCCAACCAGGATTTCTGAAAAACCCAGGAACTTCTGAAAAGTGGCCTGAAATGTACAACCCTAGTGCTGTTTTTCTTAGCTATCTTTCCCCCAAGCTTAAGTTGTTTATCACAGGCCGGAATCCACGTACTACTCCTTAACTCCAGTAATTGGCCTTTCAAAGCTTTTGTTCGAGTTGTGATCACAAATGGCTTTACGGTATGTTGAATATGTCCAGAACAATAAAAAAAAATGTTTTGTTCTGTATTAGTTCCTTGGATGTTGTAAGGACAACGCTTTCTCCCTCCTGACTCTTTCAGGTGCAAATAGTTGAGAAGAAGATGGATTTAAGTAACGTTCAGTCAAAGTGTGACTCCAAAGCCAATCTCAAGTATACCCCAGGAGGTGGCAATGTGAGTAACACAGACGGCATGGCGGTCATGACTGCAGACAGAGACATTACCCATTTCAGGACTCCTACAGTACACAAACCACAAACTTCCATAAAGACTGGTCACTTGATCATTGATCTGTAACTATTTTGAGATCAGTGCATGTCAGATATCCCTGACCTGTAAAATAAGGACATTGCCACACGCCTGTAACTTCTGAGTGTGAGAAATCTAGTACCTACCTGGTCTAAGTCAATTGTAAAATAGTAGTCAGCAGCATGGTCCACATCGCAGCCTTGCAGCTGCTGCAACAACCTGCCAGAAAGATTAATGTTATTTTCGCCTCTCCTCTACCTCTTCCAGATGCAAATTTGACAGAAGAAGATCGACGTGTCTAGTGTTCAGTCTAGGTGTGGCTCCAAAGATAATCTTAAGCGTGCCCCCGGAGTTTGTAACGTGAGTAACTTGGGGATGAACTCATGGCTTGGTCTTGAGTCTTCCTGCAGTTAGGACCAGATCATGGCTTTGGCCAGGACATAAAGGCTATTCCTCCTCCACTCTCCGCTCCTTCTATACTTAAAGGAAATGAGGACTTCAGTAGTTTATAGCTAGATAAGTAACTATCATTCTGTAAACTAAGTTTGAGGAGTTTACAGGCCGATGGGTTAAGTTTGTGTTTTCTTCATTTTTGTTCAATTTACTCTCCAAAATAGAAGAGTAGCAGACTAGAGTAGCATCGGAGGCTAAATCTTACTTGCTTCGACTTTCTGTAGAGGGCAACAACAAAAAACACCCAGAAGGCAGAGATAAAGACCTAATCAATCTCTTTAAAAACGTTTATTTCATTAAACTGCAATGGGACACTGGTTTAAGGTTAGGACGTGGCAGGGACAGGTGCGTAGTACCTCGGCCCCTTTGAGTCCCTGAAAACGGATGCATGAGTAAGGCATTACAGGGGGCAGGGCATCCTTGCCTGGAGATGCCGTTGCCAAGTTTGTGTTTTTGGTCTGTCTGCCCTAGATCTGTCTCCTCAAATGTGTCTCCAATAACCCGTTTGATGCACCCCAATGGCTCTTGTAGTCTCAAACTCTCAAAATCCAATATACGGTTCAGTGTCTTGAGCTGAAAACCTCGACATCAGTGCTGTTGTTACCTTGCATGACATGGATGACGTGAATGCAGTAGTGATGTGACAAAGTCGAATGTTATTGTCGTCGGTGTGTCCGTCCATTGACTTATAATGGTGGCATGGTTCTCCAGGTTGGTGCATGACCGTGAGCATGCAGTCTCAGCGGGCAAAATGTGGGACGGTAAATCCAAATTACGTCATTTTCTGGTTCTAAAAATGTCTGATTACAGCCAGTTAAAATCATCTCGTTCATGACAATATCAAGATGTCTGGGAAAGAGGTCATATTTTGGTTATCTGGTCAGATAACCTGTTAAATGCATCTTTTAGCTAAAAAAAGATGTCTACACACATTATTATAATCAGAATACAACCTGACCATGATGTCACAAAAGACAGAATGACGTTGACCATTACAACCAGTTTTGCCCGTTGGGCTCAACCTGAATCCTGTCAATTGTGATATTAACCTCCAACTCATTGTCCCCTCCGCCACCACCCATCAACATCTGTCAATCAATACTGTGTGTACTATATAATCTACAAATCAAGACAGCATGGCATTAGGAAAACCACTGTATAACTATGATGTATTTTTTTTATATAGGCCATAACTAGTGAGCTCTGTAATACATTGCTGGTGCTGTCTAAGTAGATATGTAAGATTCAACTCTTACAACAGAAATGATGAGGCCAGTTTGTTTATAGTGGTACCGGTAAGTGGCTAGTGATTGGGCTGCACTGAGTTGGATGTGGCTGCAGTGTTGCAGTCCTGCTGTCGTTGTGTCTGCTTGGATAAACAGGGCTGGGCTTCTGTTCAGTGTAGATAATAATGTGATGAAAGCCTAGCTCTCTATGCAGCAATGGCACCACCATGTGTCTGTACTGTGTAAATACATGTTCAAACTGCATACCAGAAAAAAGCTGCATGTTTGGATGTGTATATGTATGGGGTATGGTTGAAAAAAAACAACAGAAATATTAATTAAAAAATATAGGCATATTGTTTATTTTATTCAAGAGTTTCGCTTTGGGGATTTGATTTTGTCTAGATTGTTGTGTAGACTTGAGAGCTCTGGTTATTTTAATTTCATATTCATGTATTTTTCTTGTATTATTTAGCAATTTACTTCTATAAACATTGGCTCAAATTATAACATTGTTGTTTTCATGAATGCCATTCATTTTGTGATTACCTTCATCCTCCTGATCATCAGGTATCCTGCCTCGTTTCTCAGGAAGAAATAAGTGGGGGAATGTGTAGTAGAGAATATTCCTGTGAAAAATCAAATGGAAAAAAAAAAAGGTGAAGGCCTGGTAATCCAATCACCTAATCAAATATGTATCCTTACTTACAAGACGTGGGTTAAACTGGGTTAGAAAACAGCATTGTATCGTCATAGTTTCTAGGGATGTAACGAAACATCTCTGCAATGTACCCAAGAGGGCCTTTGCATCCAAATTTGAGACCAAGTTGTCTCATTTAGATTCAAATTTCATCAATATGGCGGGATTTTTGATAAAGCTGACTGAATTCCCTGAACTATTCTAGCTATCTTTTCATTTTTAAGGAATTTCTCATGTGTGGGTGCAATCGAATAACCCCTCTTTCCCTTTTCCAACCAACATCTATTAAGGACAATGCTAGAAGCAAGTCTATTCAGGAAGCCATTCATGGCAGTGTCCTTGTCCTTGCATGTGACTGATGCTGACTCATTCTATTCTGTCTCCTCGCATCGCCCAACAATGACCACTCCTCTGGTCTAATTCTATCAGTGGTCTGATGATCTCCTTTGTTGTTTCTCCCCATTGCCATATCTAGGTTCAAATTACTCACAAAAAGATTGACCTAAGCAACGTACAGTCAAAGTGTGGATCGAAGGCCAACATTCACCACAAACCAGGTAACTTACGTACAAAATACAACCTTTAGTGACTGAAATGAAAAAACATGCAACAGATGGTCTATACTCAGCCATATCAACAAATATTTAACATAATTGTTTTATGTGCTCCCTGACGAATGTGAAATACAGGAAAATGTGTTGAAAATACCCGTTGTCAATCTTTACCACTGCAATGTTCTTCATTAGGTGGAGGCAATGTGGAGATCAAATCTGAGAAGTTGGACTTCAAGGTTCAGTCTAAGATTGGATCAATGGACAACGTTGGTCATGTGGCTGGAGGTGGCGGGAGGAAGGTAAACAAATAGACTCACTATCTCTAATGTCCGAATTGACACACTTCTTTCAAAACAATACTTTCATGTTTCAATCTTTAAAAAAACAACTGTACAAACCTATTACAATCAATTACTAATTTCTATTCTGAAATACTGAATTATTCTGCCGAATTCTGGAGTCCGCACTCTCTCTGTCTTCAAATCTCGGAAATCTAAACTAAATGATCAAACTCCTCTCGCTTGGCAAACTCTTCCTTAGCAAACTGAGCATGCTGTGAGACTTGCTTGTAAACATTTCTAAAATGTGATGCAAAAGAGCGATTAACACAGGGTCACATTGATTACTAAGTAGGCCTGTCTCTCTGCATTGCCAATAGGCATACGCCTAAGTTTGTGATTTACTTGTCATGTACTTACAAAAAGTGTATTTACATTTTTTTTTTAAATCAATATTTAATATAAAGCATAACAATAGATCATAAATATGTTTAATTGCAAATAGACTTCCCTCAAGGTAACTGATCCCTGTTTTAAAAAAACAACTCAACCTCACATAGTACATGAAGGCCAATTTTAAAGTCAATACAGTAAAAAGCCAAGGTAGTATTTTCCCTAATCTTGGTACCCAGAACCAAATGAGATGCTCAATATTTTAATTGTTAAGCCTATGACAAGAGATGATATTTTCCCTACTCTGGCGACCCATTCTCCTGCTCTCCTTCCTCTTCTCTGCCCAGCATGTTTGGGTGGCAGCAGCTCTTCTCATTTAGCCTGTGAACCAGTCTCTTTAGCTAATACACTCCATGTTATGTGCCAAAAGAGTGGCCTTTTTGCCATATTCAAATATGATCATTCTATCATTAATGAGCTCGAGGAAAACGGAGGATTTGATCCTGATTCGTTCACCCTTAGAGCTATCCTCCAATCACAACTATTGTGCAAATATTTGAACTTTTTTTTCTCTCCACAGAACACGTGAGTAGGGTCTATCTGCAGACTGGGTGGGTACTACATGCCCCACTTACTACATGCCACGCCCACTGCCGTTAAGGCGGTTGCTAGCCAGCTAGGAGACCGGCAGTTGACAGGAACGCGCTTGTTAGAAATGGAAAAGCGTCGTGGTAGCTATTGATGAAGAAAAACATCAAGACAAAGTAGCTGCTTTACAAGTGGGATGCACTGTTGAGCACTACATCCCGAGGGGTCGTGCTGATTGTACGGAGATTATGACAGCCGGTTAAATGAAGTCCCTTGACAAGGCAAGAACAAGATGTCAGGAGAAGTGCACTATTGTCATAAGGAGATACTTGGAATATGGAGGAGGAATGGAGGGAAAAAGAGAGGCAGAGGAGAGAGAGAGGGAAGAAGAGGGTGACCTTGAGTTGTTTAAAAATGGCGGGGAAAGGGAGATGGTTGGTTAAAGAAGAAAGTTAGAAAGTGTAAGCAGAGTGAGTTGAAGACCGGATGAGAAATAGAAGTGAATGAGGGCGAAGTATCGGAGGTGGTAGGTGTGATTTAAGTTCTCAGAGCCGGAGGCTTGCACCGAGGGGCAGGATAAAGATGAGTCTGTGACAGTAGGAGTGAAGTATTTGTTGTAATTTTTTATTTTATTTTTGAGCGATAAATAAATTCAGCTGAGTATAAGGGAGTTATACCCCAGTCTAGTAGGTGGCGTTAATGCAACATTTATTGGATGCCAACCAGCAGTTATTTTAACATTATGGCAAGGATAATCACTACCCGGTAGTGCTTGGCAAGTGGGGGAGAATGAAACTGTACCAGTGTTCTAGTCAGCTAGCTAGCTACTTCCCTCACCATATCATTAACAGAACTGGAGGAAAGCTGGAGTGTGTGCCAGAGACAGCGTTAGCAGCCGCAATGGCAGTGGGCGCGGCATGTAGTAACCGCAGTCTGCAGGTAGACATTATTGTAACACATTGGTATCCGGTTGTTTGTCCAGACGAAACTAGTCAGTCAAAAGTTGCTAGCTCATGTCTAAATTCTCAAACTAAATACTGCAATTCCAATTACAAAATAGATTTTAATCTTCAAAATACAACAACTTGCCTAGCTAACAGCTAAATATTTGTTTTTGTTATGAAATTATATTTTTGAGAATCCCCATGTTCTCGTGGAAAATATTGTTATTTCCAACAACTAATGAGCAACTCCGCCGTAAATCTAGCGCATATTTCAATGTTGAGATTGCCGAAAGGCCAGTCTCATTGGCAATGAGAGTGCCAAGGAGTGGAATGTTAGCTAAAGAGACTGATACTCAGACTACCTCTCTCTCTCTCTGATTCCAAGTTGGCACTGCAGACCAATCTCTTGCTCAGCTCATTCAACTACAATTTTTGAAGAACTTGCATGTATTTTTTTTTGTACAGACTCTTTCTTTCTATATATATATATATATATACACACACACACACACACACACACACACAGTTGGAAGTCGGAAGTTTACTTGCACCTTAGCCAAGTACATTTAAACTCAGTTTCACAATTCCTGACATTTAATCCCAGTAAAAATTCCCTGTTTTAGGCCAGTTAGGATCATCACTTTATTTTAAGAATGTGAAATGTCAGAATAATAGCAGAGGGAATGATTTATTTCAGCTTTTATTTCTTTCATCACATTCCTAGTGGGTCAGAAGTTTACATACACTCAATTAGTACTTGGTAGCATTGCCTTTAAATTGTTGAACTTGGGTCAAACGTTTCAGGTAGTCTTCCACAAACTTCCCACAATAAGTTGGGTGAATTTTGACCTATTCCTCCTGATTTTCCAAGCTGTTTACTTCAGTGCGAAAAGGGCAAATAAATCCCAGAACAGCAGCAAAGGACCTTGTGAAGATGCTGGAGGAAACAGGTACAAAAGTATCTATATCCACAGTAAAACAAGTCCAATATCGACATAACCTGAAAGGTCGCTCAGCAAGGAAGAAGCCACTGCTCCAAAACTGCCATAAAAAAAGCCAGACTACGGGTTTGCAACTGCACATGGGATCAAAGATTGTACTTTTTGGAGAAATGTCCTCTGGTCTGATGATACAAAAATAGAACTGTTTGGCCATAATGACCATCGTCATGTTTGGAGGAAAAAGGGGGAGGCTTGCAAGCCGAAGAACACCATCCCAACCGTGAAGCACGGGGGTGGCAGCATCATGTTGTGGGGGTGCTTTGCTGCAGGAAGGACTGGTGCACTTCACAAAATAGATGGCATCATGAGGCAGGAAAATTATGTGGATATATTGAAGCAACATCTCAAGACATCAGACAGAAAGTTCAAGCTTGGTCGCAAATGTGTCTTCCAAATGGATACTGACCCCAAGCATACTTCCAAAGTTGTGGCAAAATGGCTTAAGGACAAAAATGTCAAGGTATTGGAGGGGCCATCACATAGCCCTGGGCGGAATTGAAAAAGCGTGTGGGAGCAAGGAAGTCTACAAACCTGACTCAGTTACACCAGATCTGTCGGGAGGAATGGGTCAAAATTCACCCAACCTATTGTGGGAAGCTTGTGGATGGCTACCCAAAATGTTTGACCCAAGTTAAACAATTTAAAGGCAATGCTACCAAGTACTAATTGAGTGTATGTAAACTTCTGACCCACTAGGAATGTGATGAAAGAAATAAAGAAATAAAAGCTGAAATAAATCATTCCCTCTGCTATTATTCTGACATTTCACATTCTTAAAATAAAGTGGTGATCCTAACTGACCTAAAACAGGGAATTTCTACTAATATTAAATGTCAGGAATTGTGAAAAACAGTTTAAATATATTTGGCTAAGGTGTAAGTAAACTTATAACTTCAACTGTATATACATACATTTAATTTATTTTGTTTTATTCCTTTGTTATGTTTCATTTATTTTGTTTAACCTCAACGCATGTTTTCCATCCAAACTGGATATGGTATCCATCCATAGAGAGAGAAGGGGAAGGAAGCTGAGGGGGTTTCTGGAGAAGGTGACACCTCCCTAAATGGGGAAGGTCCTAGCCCCAGCCCTACTGGCCTCTCCACTGAGCCCCCTCAATCGCCCCATTCTGAACACAGCCCAATCGAGGGGGCATCCTGGCAAAGCTAGAAGTCTCCAGTAAGTACACGTCTTACTTCAGACCAAAGTCGGCAAAATTGTCCAAGCAATTGGATAGATGCAGCCACAACATAGATACTCATCCTTGAAATTAAGGCCTAAATTTCCCCTTTAAAAACACCCACACATGCATGGACCTGCGCAGCCAAATACACAGCATGTCCATAGGACTCCACACACTATCAAGAGGGAGATTTGTATATCTTTAACCAGAAGAGGGCATTAACACAAAGTCAAGAGCCTTTCAAACAACAGCATCACTGGTCTTGTGTTCAGTGATATGCACATCCTCTGTTCGCCATACTACATTATGATGTCATCACAAATCCAGTACAATACTGGATTTGTTCTGATTTGACTTCCACTCATCCCAGATGCAGATTAAGCCTAGCCCTTGACTAGAATACATTTTTAATGGAAATTCTCCGTTTAGAATACATTTTATTCCATGACTAAGCTTAATTAACGGGAAGCTTGGCCCTGAAGGTTTACACACATACAATCCATGAATGATGCATAATTACACATGGAAGATTTCGCTCATCACTCCAGGTGCCCATGCTTGCCATTCACACCTAATTTATTACTCCTGCAGATTGAAAGCCACAAATTGAGTTTCCGTGAGACGGCGAAGGCCCGCACCGACCACGGAGCGGAGATTGTCCCCGTGGAGATCATCACAGGCGGCTCACCCGCCCATCTTCTCAGCAACGTGTCGTCCCCCGGAAGCCAGAACATGATAGAGACGCCGCCGCTATCCATGCTTGCCGACCAGGTCTCCGCCTCCCTCGCCAAGCAAGGCCTGTGATTCGACCACGTCCCTCCCTGAAAAAAAAGCATTGCAGGTTACCAAGGGAACCAACCGCCAGATAAAAAAGAGAAACGAAGAGAAAAAGAAGCACCTCACTCAGTCTCTCCCTTCTTCCTTGTAATTCAAATTCGCTCGCAGGATTTTGCGGACATGGGATATCAGTCAGGGCAAAGTGCTCCGTTTAATGAACAGCTGTTTATGGTCTTGATAGTTAGGTAGACACAGGTCATGAAAACATATACGTGAAAGAAAAGCAACATTATATACCCATAAACTCGCAGCCCGGTCTTCTTATAAAAGACATTTGCCCTACTTTCCATTTAACAGTGCAATTAATTGGGCTGCTCAATTTGAACGCAAAGGCTCGCATGAAAATATTGCGCATTGCCACCCTGTGGATGTTTGAATATGCTAATTTAGGCCTTCAAAATGTGAAGTAGTCAAAGATTCGACTCTTTTTCTCAACTAGAAAAGGTCAGCTAAATTAAAGTGACACCGTACTATACCATTCAAACGATGTCAAGTGCCAAAAAGACCGCTGCCCTTTCGTGCTTAAATCACTGATATTCCCCAGTTGAGAAATCCGCGAAGATTTATTTACGGCATTCTGAAATTCGAACGTTATCGTAAACAGTTGCTGTGATGTCATGAATGGCGTGTAAGGCACATTGACTCTGCCTTTGAGATGCTTAAAATAGACATCGTTTGCGAAATTATAAAATAAACTAATGAGAAAACACCCAAAGTATTTGACTTGGAGTTAAAGCCCATGTCCTGTTCAAAACATTTCAATGATCCCATTGCTGAGCAATTGAAAGCAATGAAGTAATCAATTAATTATGATTTAATGGAGTAATTGGGCTACATGGTGCATACAACGTCAATCAATTGGATAAGATTGCTAATTTTGAAGTTGAGTTATGTTTGTTTGTATGTATGGTATAGTGTACGTGCTGGTATGTTGGTGGTATATCATCAATCCTAGGTTTGAGAAATGTATAAATGCCTATTGAGAATATATGGACTGATTCCTTATCATAAACAGCTCAAATTTGCCACAGAGTAAAAAAAAAAAAAAGTGCCTAGCAATGGCTTATAAATTCACTGCTCATATCTAGTCAACAGAATAGTTAACGGTACATCCATAACAATTACGGAACATTCATAACAAATTGTGATTATAGTATTTAATGAATGCGTAATAAATGCTTGCCTGGCTACCCAAAATCCTTGCTCCTGCCAAACGTCATGCCCATGGACATTAGTTTCTTATCAGCAGTGAGTCTGGATTTGAGTAACTCCCCTCCGATTTCTAGAATGGAAATGGAAATCCAGTCTAGACCATCTGATTGGGCAAGAGCCAGAACACACCTGGGTATAGGGTCGTTTTGAAGATTCGTCATTGGCTTTGATACTCTGATTGGTTAGAGATGACCCAATCGCTGATGACTTTGTTTTGTACAACACCTCTTGATTTTGTCACCACAAACGACTTGAATGATGGCTGTCTCCGACTGACGTATGTAGGAACGATAGAGCAGAGGAAGAATTCAGTTTGAGTGGTCAGGCAATCGAAATGCCACTGCATACCCACAACACACATGCCTAGACAAGTCTGGATTTTCCCTGCATGAAATTTTAAAGCCGGACATAGGTTACGCTCCAAACCTCTACCCTACTCCAGAAGTGTGCACTTGCACACTCCCTCTCTCTTGTCAGACATGCTCAAATGATCATCCCCTACCTATCCACAGCGCACTACTTACGTAGCGAATTTTAACTGAAGTAAATATTTCTTCGCAATGATCGAGCACCATTTTTTTTAGTAGATCAAAACTTATGTTGCGCACTTTCTTTCCTACTAGTAGCCCTATTCTGTGGATGTAAGACATATTAAACTGATATTTACGAATGCTTGTAGATGCACCTGCTGACACCCCGTTATTCTTTATTTTTTACTCCAGACCCTCACGATGCATTCTTGTTTTTGCAAGGTAGTTTTTACACACTTAAGTTCTCAAGTTGCCCACTACTACATGTGTGGCAATGATAACTGGATGGCTTTCCTCCTCATTCCTCATGGTCAACATGAACAATATGTACTGTGCTGAACACATATAAAGTGTGTTAAGCGGATTATATTAATTTTTACGATTGAACAAATCTGTTTAAAGTTAGACATGTTTGCATATTAGCCCAAAAATACTCAAATCAAATGTTATTTGTCACATACTTCATAAACAGGTGTAGACTAACAGTGAAATGCTTACTTATGAGCCCTTCCCAGAAAAATAATAAGGAATAAACACACGAGTAACTATAACTTGGCTATATACACAGTGTACCAGTACCGAGTTGGTGTGCAGGGAGAGGTACAAGGAAATTGAGGTGGATTTGTTCATGTAGGTAGGGATACTCAGACTGATATTCACGTTAGTCCACATATCCTTTTAGACGATTGTAGAAAAGGTACCATAAAACAACCCTATGCTCTTTGTGTGTGGTGAATGTTACGCAAAAGTGTAAGGCTGTTTTTCCCCAAATGAGTCTTATTTCGAAGCTGAAATTTGAAATGTCATATCACTCTTCTAGTTTTTCCAAGTAACCGCAAGTGAATCTGAAGGAGCAGTTTACTCTTCTGAAAGAACGTTATAACCTCAAGTTTATAACTCATTAAACGTTTTCTTAAAAATGACTGACATTTTAAGCAAACTGATAATTGTACTGTAGTTAAATATGCCGTGACAAGAGGGGGAGAAAGTTGGTGCAAAGAGTGTTGTAGGCCTAGGACTTAATGTCATTTAACTTAAGGGAAAGAAAAGAACGTGGAAAAGACAGGGTAATTTGGGGCTTTTTCAGTGCAGTAAAAAAAAGGAGCAATGATACAAGTTATCTAGCTTCTCTCCATGATCCCATGTCCTGTTTTTGTTTCTCCTTCTCTGCTGAGTTTGCAGTTTTATCTTGACAGTCGTGATTGTCCTTATTGTGATGTGCATTTTATTAATATTTGGTTTACACTGATAACTTGTTGCTGTAAACGTTGGATTAGGAAATAAAGTCAGTATTGGAAGAGCAATGTTAAAGGTTTCTTCTTTCCATTACATTTGTGAAGACACTAAGGAGTGATGGTGTTTCAAAGAATGACTGGGGTATTTCCTGTCAAACTGACCTCGTTTGTGAAATCTGCTAGCGCTTTCCACATGTCGAATTTACAAGATCATAGGGACACAAGGACACAGTTGATACAATATAATTCACTTTTATTTTGAGAAGCACAAACGCTGCCTGCCCGTCGGATTCATCAATCATACACTTTTTTTGTTTGTTGCCTCTGCATAAAGAAAAGTTCAATATTTTGTACTTGTCGTGTCTTCTCCCTATACAATCAGGACAGCTACAGCCTGAACGTCAAACAGTTAAGTTATTTACAAAATATACTTTTTGTACAAACTATTACATGCTAAAGGATATACCAGACTCACCCACCCCCACACACCACGTTGGAAAGTATGAAAATAGCCCAGACAATACTATCTGTTTAACGCTAGTCAAACCTTCTTGTACATCGAAACAGTTTCTGGTAGGTTCTCTGATCCCCACTCGCAGACAAACCATAGTTGATCATGATTCATGACGGGGACTTCTGTGAGGAGAAATAAGGGATAGGGACAGGCATCGATGGTCCCTAGATGGTCCCTAGAAATTGAGTTAGGTTTGTCTTTTGGTCTGTCTGGACCCACCAAGAGTACAGACTCTTATGGGAGAATGATTCAAAGGATTCACCAGTGAAGACCTCACATTACCTCCTCGCTATGACAGACAGCAGAATCAAGGAAGCGGGTGGAGACAATAAAGGCTCAAATGAACAGTGATCTGAAGGATTTCCCCCCCCCCACACTCTTATTTTTTTTCTTAGACTCAAACATGACATGATTAGCAGTAATTGGAACAAGAGCAGGGTATTGGTTGAGGCTAACATGTGGTTTTAACTTACAAAGTGACCAAGTAGAAACGGCCAGGCGGCGGGAGGGTTGATGAGATGGGCATGGTCAAAGTGACTCCACAACTGATAAATCCCCACATAGCCTCCTGTGTTTGTGATGGCCACAGCCTTCTGACTTAAAAGTGACTCAAACATAAAAATCCTTTTTAGATGGAGAGATTTGTCTAGAGGCTTTTTGTACAATGCTCCACTTCATCTGCTGGGAGGGACACAGCAGGGGGTGCTGGGAACTAGGGCAGCGATCAGTATGCACCAAACGGAATATAACGGGCAGGGACTACCTGGACTTAAAAAAAAACCCATTACACAACATTTTCCATCTGTCTGCTCTAATGAACAACCCAAACTTGGAGTTTTCTTTTGCATTGTTACATGAAAAGCATTTGACATTTGAACTCCCAAAGATTTTAATCCAATTGTGGAACTGCATTGACAATCCAACATTATCTGCCTTGTGCAATTCCAAAAAAGTGACACAGGAACGAGATTAATTAGGTACATTTACATATTTTTCCCTAATTTGTCTCATGTTCTCTTTTACTATACCAAGTGACATGCAAATTGCATGGCAATTATGCATTACAAGCTGGAAACGTTGCATCGGATGTGAACTACGGCAACCCGTGTCAATAGCTAGGGTACAGAAATTTAAAATAGAGTGAATAATGAAGGTCCTTGAGTCAAGATAAAGCCAAAATACTACATTCAAAAACATAGGAGCTTTCTTTGTAATTGGAACCTGACTGCACGCTTTAGTATTTCTTGCACATTCTCCAAACCAATCAGAAAAGCGTGAAATAACCGCACGCACACCACAAAGAAAATGAAGACAGAAATTCAATATGCACACAGTTTAACACTCATATCAACTCCCCCCATTTCTATAGAATCATTCCTATGTAGGAGAGGTGATGCATTTTTTTCCTGTCGTTAAATTAGTTCACATGATTATTTGTTTCACTTTGGTTTATTTGATTGAATGATTTATTCAAACTCGCGTAATATCATATTGAGGGTGGTGTTACTTGCCGTGCTAAAATTATTTTATACACGGCCCACAACCACTTGTTCCATCAGTCTATGTGACGGGGTTGAAAGGAAATATCTTATTAAACCTATATGTATAAAACAACTATACCAATGCAGACAAACAGATGAACGAAAAGCACAGACAGACGTCAAGGAAAATGGCAAACTCAGATTACTACAACAGCTCTGAGAAACAAGTGCTGAAAGGAACATTGCAGGTTCACGCCAATTCTCTGGGGAGGGACAAATATTAGGTTGATTCAAGGTGACACAACATAACAAGCTATGACAACAAGGCATTGCTGTTTTTTGTTTTACTCCATTTTAAAACTGATATGGGGCGGGGAAAAGAAAGCTACACACACTGCCTGAGTGGCTGCTTAGCCCTCAGCCCATTGGCCCAGAAACAGGAAGCAACTCTATATGCCCTGCTCATCACAAATTCAGCTTTCAGTTTAATTGCTCTCCTTTTTTCATTCACTTTTATATATATTTATTCATTTCAGTGAGCAAGAAAGAAACAAAACGGATTTCTGACGGGGGGCTCGGTCTATGTTCACTAAAAACTGTGAAAGAATTTGACTGATGTTTGAATATCAAACAACAGGAGTCCATTATTCCATTGTTGTCGTCGTTCTTGTCTTGAGTCTTGTGAGAAAAAAAAAGAAAAGTGTAGAGTCATTTATGCAGTGAGAGCCTTCGTTCATCGGTGGGAGGGTCTGGTGAGAGTGGTGGTGAGGGTGGTGGTGGAGGAGGGGGCTTTCTGCTTGCTGCTGTCGTCAGGGGGAAGGAGCGGCGAGGGGGGACCGCCGGTGTCGGACTCGGACCTGGACGAGCCTGTCTTGCAACCGGAGATGTGGCGCATGGTTCTATAGGGGCGCTCCTCTGCGTTCCCTGGCTGCTCCTCGGGCTCCGGCGGCGGGTCGCTCTCCAGGGGGAAGCTCCTCCGGTCCCACGGGTGTACTGGGATGGGAACCTGGAGAGGGAGAGAGGAAACTCTCGTCAGAGACCACACCACTTAACACAGGGCTATCACCCACTTATCACAGAGATTAAATCGGTCTGTCTGTGTACATTTATCCCCAAAAGGCCAGGTGTCTTCTCATATGTCCTCTACAATCTGCCACGCTATTCACAAAGACGCATACACACTGATTAAACAGCTGAAGTGTGTGAACGCGTGTATAGTACGGAAGTGTTTGTGCTATTGGGAGCCTACCAGTTCTTCGTAGGTGCCTTCAGGTGTGGAGCAGCGCGTGTCTTCGTTGGAGAGCAGGCGGTGGGAGTCCCTGGAGCCTATAGGGGTGTAGGAGTACCCTCCCGCTGTGTAACACCCTGGGGTGTAAGGGTAGGATAGTAGGTCGGGGCTGGCCGGGGAGCAGGGGGAGGCGGCACTGCCGTAGTCCTGCAGGGCGTGGAAGTGGGCTGTGTCTGGGGAGGAGGGCTGCGGCGTGGAAGGGTTGGTGCTGCTCAGTAGGGGAGTAGTGCGACCATCCAACCGTCCACTGACATACGAACTGGAAGGGGTTTGGGGGGGAGAGAGGGGAGTTAACTTGACATGGAGAACAGAAACGAAGTCTTCAGCTAGACCTCAAATGAACAGAAAGGAGAATAGCCTTAAGTAGAGAAACCTATCATCTAGATTCTAGAAGGCCAAAGGTCAAATAGGTGAGGATAATATTTTTCCTGTTTCACCTAATGTACAAGTGGGTAACCTGTATGAGTGTATGAATCGGATTTTTTAAAATGTATATACCAACTCCTCGAGACACCCTAGGAGAGTGGGGTCAAGGCCAAGGATCACGGCGACGCTCAAGGGCACATCGTCAGATGTTTCTCCTAATCCGCTCGGGGATCTGAGAACCAGCGACCTGGCCCAGCACTCTTAACCACTAGGCTATTTGCCAAGCTGTTCCCTGTGCTGCACTGCAGTATAACGTGCTGGATCTGGCTATTCTAGGTAGAAACGAGTTTCTGAGATAAGAGAATCACAATCAATATGCAGCTCAGAACCTCATCTCTGCTACAGATCACACCAAAAAGACTGGTTCCTGGATTAATAAACAAATGAGAAAAACCTCCACATACACTGCTTCTTGGAAAAACTATGGGAAGTGGGTGGATTGGGGCAGACCTTGGAGGGGGTGGGGGGTTGCATTTTGCAGGGGTGTCTTCTTGCAACTCATAAAGTGGGTAGGGTGAGTCTTGTTGTTGGGAGGGGGTTGGGGGGGTGTTACTGACCGGCTGCCTCTCCTCTTGGCGATGGCGCTGGCCGTCCAGCTCCAGCGGGAACGCTCCTGGTCCTCGCAGGGCTGGTGCAGCTGGGAGAACGCAGTGTCTGTCAGGTCCTCAATCTGGGAGGGAAGAAGGGAGAGGGAGATCAGCACTCCAAGTTAGTGCTGTAACACTTGATGAATGCGGCTTGCGGTCAAACGTTGGTTTGGTTATTACCGTTAAATGTATTGCATCAGAGCTATACGGTGAAAAGGGAGCAGTTATTTGGGGGTTGGTGGCAGCTCTACCTAGATGTTTGACATCTTTGGACAACACTGTGCAACTGAATCATACTTCTGGTCTGCATCGGTAAACTACTCCAATTGAGATTCTGAAAAGGTCATACCAAGAGAAAATCTTTTTTACCTCCTCAATGTCAGCCTCCTCAGCGATAGGCTTAGCACAAATGTCAACCTCCTTCCAACTGCAAAATGGAAGCCAGATAATTAATACATCAGTAATTCACCACCCACGTGTGTGTGTATGTGTGTTCAAGTGAGAGTACAGCTGATGTGCATAGCTCTGGGCATTCTCTCTTAGGCACAGATTTCAGATCAGCTTACAGACCCCCAAATCATATCCTAACAATTGCTATTTGCCCTTCTGGACATATCTAGGATCAGCATTACAGTCCCATATATTCTTTCCGTTATTAATCTATTAGATGGGGAAAATACCCAAACTATCTCTGGATTTGTGATTCGTTTCCTGACTCGAGGCAACTTCCTCATGCCGAGGTAGGCATGGCGGCCATTTTGTGTCTTGCGTACCTGGGGGTGAGGATCTCCTTGTACTGCAGCTTCTCCACGCGGGTGGTGGCAGCCACAGACATGGGGATGACGATGTTGTTGATGTCAAAGGAGCTCTCTCCCCTCCTCCTGCGGATGGGCTGATGCTGTACGGGGTAGAAAGGGAGCAGGGTCAGTCACCGTCAATCCAACTTCTAAAGGACTTCTACAGACTACTTCACCATTACTGTTCCAATCAATCACACAGTACACGCATGTGCGCACAGTTTTAAAACCAGATGTGTGTGTGTGTGTGTGTCGTACCGGGGCGCTGTTGTCCCTCAGGCTGCTGTTGAAGGAGGTGAATTGCACGGAGCAGGTCTCTGAGGAGGCTGACAGCTGTCGGAGTAGGGAGCTGTGGGCGGGGAGCCCAGCAGATAGAGACGGGCACAGACTGCCCCCATCCAGGTACAGCTTAGGGGTGTCTGAGAGAGAGAGAGAGTACGAGGGGAGAGAGCGAGAGAGAGGGTAGAGGAAATCCTATTAAATACACCTGGAATCCTCCAGACTGATTGATACACATCTATCTGTCAAGCATTCAAGCTTTAAAAATTCAGTAACTGACACGGGATAAAAAGGATAGGGAAAATAGAGATGGACCTTCTAAAAAGTTTAAGTGATATGGAAAGGGTCAAAGGTAGAGTGAAAAAACGGTGGAAGCGGTGTGACAATTACCCTTCAGAACTCATTTGAGCTGCTGAAGTTATGAGACAGGTGCTGAGGGCGGAAGAGGGAAAGATAAAGAGGCAGAAAGAGAGAGGGGAAAATAAATAGACTGTAGGCAACTTACTGTCCATACTGTCCAGCGACAGCGAGTGTTCTCGGGGCCTCTTGCGTGCGTGGCTCTTGTCGTAGGGCCCGTGCCCCTGCTCCCCTCGGTAGTGGGGTCGGCCCTCCAGCTTGGTGGACCCCAGCAGGCTGTCCAGCTGCTGCCTGTGTAGCTTCTCTGAACGCACCTTGTGGTGGGACAGGCCTGGGGAGTGGGTAGAGCAACATGGGGGGTTAGGCAGTGTGTATCTTTTGCTCACACACAAATATTTCTGATTTTGTCCAACAGTGTTAATTGGCTGTAAAAAAAATCCTCATAAAGTAGACCCCACCACGACACTAAAGCGGTCATATTTTTGGCAAGGTCTGTGAGCGAGTGGGTCTGCGTGAGAGTAAAAATGCGAACAAAACTGGCTTAGAGATGTACATTTTAACATTGTGCTGCAGAACTCTGGAGAGCACCGAGCATCAATTATGTAACGTCGTAATTAAATTATTATCAGTGTATCACGCTCCATCCATCCGTCTGTGCTCTCTGAATAGGGTCCATGCATTCGAAGCAGAAAACAACCTAGGCTTCTTTATCAATCACACAGAGGAAAGCGCTTTGTCATTTCGACAGCTGAGTCACTGTATTTACCAGGAAACGCTGGGCCACACACTCACACCTGAATACTACAGAGTACACCAAACAAACAACAACAAACGCTTGTTAATGTGGGGCTGTGAAATTTCAGGCTGGTGGGGCCTCGTACGTTTGCGCATAGTTACACGAGTATATGAACCGCCAATACTGATCATATCTCTAAGAGCTTTGCAAAACTAAGAGATCCTTCCTATATGTCACCTTACAGTGTACATTTGGGTATGTTGCGTTACACAACATTTAAGGTGTAGAAAATGAGCATGCTTAGGAACAAATGGCTATACGAGCCTTCCCTACTGGGAGGCAATACCCCATTGCTTGGCTTAAAGTCGAAGGCTTTTAGAGGTGATGAGCCTTTATCTATGGACTGTGGAGAGGAGGGAGTTGGTCATCTTGTGTTTGTCTTTGGAGGTGAAGGAGGCTTTACTTACGGACTGTGGAGAGGAGGGAGTTGGTCATCTTGTGTTTGTCTTTGGAGGTGAAGGAGGCGGAGGGGTCGTGAGGGCGACCCACAGAGAGCTTGTGTTTCAGGGAGAGCTTCTTCAGGGGTTTCATCTTCTCCAGGGGCCGGCTGTTCCAGTGGGACTTCAGGACGCGCTGCAGGTGCAGACTCATCGTCACGTCTGCATAAACACACGGGGGGGGTTGTGGTTAGCAGCAGATAATAACGTTGTTTTTTTCCTAATCATCTTTACAAGCAAGAGCTGGCAAGAGCTCTCAAATTATGCTGTTTATGACTTATGCTTTATTGATAATTCATTGTTTATATAGTTCGGCTGATCATTGTGTTTTACATTGTATGACATCAAATGTTATGTGTGTTTCTGCATATGTACCAAGATGTTCAAATAAACCCACACCTAAACAGAGCACATTGGCCCGGCAAAATAGAAACAAAGCACCGGTCAGGTATCGAGAACTGTATAGGCGTAGATTCTAGAGGGACTACAGATCAGATCAAACCCCATCAACCGTGCACTATTAAAAAGGCCAACGCCATTGTGTTTTCCAGCTACAGCAGGTGGTGGCCCCTCGCTTCAGACAGACAGTAGCATCGCATGGTCATAGACTGACTGCATTGCCTTTTCAACCACCAACCATCCCCTCTCTCACCAGTTGACCTACTTGACTGCACCATCCATCTCCAGCCAGTCCTTTATACCTCATTACGCTGCAGACTTTTGAAGCTTTCACATCTCTCAGGCCTAGCTAGCTAGCTCCTCTCATGTGGAAAAGGCACATCTGGGACTGTGCGAGGGGGGGGAGGGTGGATGCATTGAGCAGCAGTGCTTTGACAGAGCGTCAGAGTGGATTTCTCATTCAATCCACCAGGGGGAGGACTTCAGCAAGTCCAGAAAGGAAGCACCAGAAGCCCCTCCGCCCCTGCTGACCCCCCTGAGGATTTGGCCTGCTTTCATCCTTCTGTCTACATCCTACTGGCAGGCCCACATTACAGGCCCAGCCACAGGCCTTTACTAAAGCAGTAGAGAAGTGTGGGAGGGAGCCCACTGGTGGAAATCAGAGTCATAATGAAATATACGCTACATGATATGTATGGAATAATGACCTTTGATTGGATTGAAGCTGGTGGTGCTGCAAGTTGTTGATACGACAAAGCTACAGCTCAAATTCTGCCTAGAAAATAGTCTATATAGTATTCCATACTGGATCTTTATCACTTATAAACCAACTATGCTGCTCCACTACCCAGCAAGCACAGGATGGCACAACAACCCCTGTCCCTTGTTAGCCAACCCTTGACCCTGGGCATGACGAGGTAGGAGCGACTTACAACTGTGAGAGAAAAGATGTGGTGCACGTAGCTACTAGGCTTACCCTGTTTTAATGCAACGTTGTCTCCGGCTGGAGCGGGTGTGAACGCTCAAATCAATTCAAATCAATCCATCAACCAACCAATCAATCTTACCGTCTGAGAGGGAGAGGATGGGGTGTACGCAGGGGTCGAACTGGGACAGCCTCTCCAGTAGAGGGCGCTCATACTGGACGTCAGAGGAGGAGAGGGTGCGGCCGCCACACGTCATACACTGGGGGTTGACCTCGCAGCCGCAGCGAGGACCCTGTACGCACAGCCTCTGGCCCTGGAGAAGAGAGGGAGGGAGGGAGGGAGGGGGAAGGAGAGTGGGATGATTCTTTCAACATATTTAACCAGGTAGGCCTGAGTAATCGAGTCGGAGTACAAATTCTCAATGCAATAACAAGCGTGTAATATCCAGACACAAGGGGGAACATGTAAACAACAGAGGGAAACAGTCTCTGACGGAGCTCGGATAGAACTAGTCATCCTATTTCTGTTCCAACAACAACATACTGTTGCACAACAGCAACACTTGCTTCTAAAGTCTCCAAAAAATGAAACCGCCGCAAACATCTGTACTTTCTACAACGCCTGCCTTCTTGTAAAGGGAAAGTCAAAAATCGGACCAGGTTCAAATTGTTTCAGAAATAAAAACATGCATAGATAGCACCATTAGCTTAGCTCTGACTGCCATAGCCTAGGCGAAGAATTTGAAACTGCGGCTGTGCTGGTTTAATAAGCTAAGCCAGAGTTCCTGTTTAGTTTATGGCTTTAACAACAATCTGAAATACTAGGGGCTGAGAGGACAGCTTGTTCACAGCGGGTTCCCGTTATGGCCGCGTTTCCTGTTACTGAACAGAGTAGGAGTGTTGATCTAGGATAAGTCCGTCCCCACCCCGTCCGCGTCCAGCCAAACCTTTTTGAATTGTGGGTTTCTGTCAGCCAGCTCCTCCTCATCGGGAAATATAACAACACGTCTGCTTTTAATAGAACACGAGGCAGCAGCACTCAGCCCTACCTGTGTTGTTGGAAACTAGCCACCTGTTCCAAGGCCACTTCGCATGAAGGAGTCCACCTCTTTGGAGAATGCAGAGGTAGAAGACATGTAGACGAAACACACACACCGAGGGTATGAGAGTTCTAATGCAGATCCTTAAAATGTACTGGCGTGGTAGGCTGGTGGTCACTCATCACAAACCCATATGCTGTAAGTTTGTTAATGTACTAACACGTGCACTCCCCACATGTAATCACACTTACTGCTCGTACAGACACAGATGCTCGCGTGTCCTTTCACACTTGTAACTCAAGACACACACAGACCGGCATACATTCGCTGTTTTTGTTGTTGTTGCCACTTGTCCTTTGGACAAGTAAGACTGATTTTGTGCTCATCCGAAAGCTCAAGTCACTTGTCCCCCAAATAATGATGGTCTGTAACACCGTGGGCCAAAAAAGGTGACTTGATGTTTTTGTTTTTTTAGGACATCGGACATGACAATGACATTAATAGATGTAGCTTTTAGATAAATATTTACCTGCTGAGATAACTAGCCCGGCAACACGATATGTTTTGAATTGGCTCTCTAGTTTAATTGGTTGTCTATCGTTATTTTATAGGCCTACCTGCTGCAATGTCTCCCCTTCTCTCTCCTCGGGCCCAATCAAACAGGCACAAAGCAGGTGATGCCCACGCCATGACTTTTCAAGGATTTTCATGACAATACGAACCCTGTTTGCGGACCAAAAACGAGCTATACCTGGGAAAATAACTCACTAACTATCAAGGGATACAAAGAAATGCGCAAATGTGGCTCCATGCGGCTCTGATCTCAAAAGTGATTGACATACCCCGCCGTTCAATGCAACATAATCATATTCTGATGTGCTCTGCATAAATTGGGAGAACAGTGCACAACAACGCATGTGGAGGATACTCTGGTCCAATTCTGATGTGAGTAATTGCTTGATACTGTGTTACTTGATACTTTTTTTACTTGTCCATCCGGACAACATACAGTATTCTATACTCTGCTCGTCTCACATACCGGACAAACGGACAAGCGTTAATGTCGAGCCGTGAACAAATATACACACACACACACCAATCCACCACCCATGTGGAAAAGGACACACATTGCAGATAGCATATCCATATAAACACACACATAATATATAGGCTATACACAGACAAAATCGGCCAACCACTCTGTAGTTCAAGGACACTGACAGTCATACTAGCAAACAATACACTACCCAATACACTACCCACTACCCAATAAACAAAAAAAAAGAGCTGAAAACACACAGAATGACAATGTAGCAGTGAAAGCGTACCAACACAAAGACAACACACGCACACACAAACCTTGCGGTTGAGGTTGGTGACGGTGCTCGGCCTGACGAGGCGTCGTCTCTTGCAGCTGAGGAGGGGGCGTGTGCGGGCCGCCACACACGTGTCGTCCTTAGGGGAGCACGGTAGCTGGGGCTGAGACGAGGGCAGGCTCTGCTGCTGCTGCTTCCTCAGCTGCTTCTCCAGGTCAGAACACTCTGGAGAGCTAGGCCGCAGGCTGGAGGGAGGGACAGTCACTCATCAATACTACGCTACACGAAGACGCTCTCTATATCCCCTCACAATCGCGCATTCTTCTGCCTCTTCTCGAGCAGGCATAAAAGAAACAGCAGCATGAATACATGTACGTACAAGTTTGTACAGTGCTGCGTGTACAAACCCTGTAGTATGTTTGGGAAGAACAGTGAGCAGCTGCAATCCCACATGGATCATGTCCCCTCACACACACACACACACACCCCTTTGTTCAGACGGAGTGGTTGGCATAGAAGCCGCCTTGCTGAAAGGACACACACCTACTGGACGGGTAAAGAGGGATCATTCCATTGCGTCGTACCTGTTGATGATCCCATTGACCCGTCTCCCGGGCACGCAACCTTTCCTCTGGCCCATTTCCACGGAGACCGTTCCGGGACCTTCGGCCCCACCGTCTGAGCCGCACTCCTGGAACCAAAGACAAGTTTGGCACGGCTAACATGGAACCCCTTCAAAACTCTTCCAACCCACCCTCCTCAACTCCATTCCACTACAGCCTAGCCCAGAACAGTTGAATGACCTCCTAGTGAATTCCTCGGGCCACAACTGAATGGATAGAAAGGTCAACACGACTTGGCATGACAAAACAAAGACCACCACTGTTTTGGGACCTCCCCCTCCTCACCCATTCCCTTCCCGAGATAGTAGTCCCTCCCTCTCCCCTCCCTCCCTCCCAAGTCCCGGGGGCTGGTTAGGGTTCTGTGGGCGAGTCTTGTTCTCTTCTCTCTATTTTGGGCACAGTGCCAGGGTGCCATGTTGAGCGGTGTCTTCTCTCCCTCCCTCTTCTCTTTCTCCCCTGAACTGGTAGGGAGGCATCACACTAAGTGGAAAAGTCGCATTTGATTCTTTCTCTATGAAAACAGCACATCATACTACATGACTTAAGAGGATGTCAGCACTAATTGAATTGTGAACCTATTCATCTAAAATTAGGGCATGTTTAAGATACGCGAGTTAATGTCTAAGAAATGAAGACACCGGCTTGTTGAGGATCTGATTGGACAGTTACATCGTCAGACTCATTTACCTTTATTACCGGGCAACCAACAGGCTCCGCCTTCACCTCCCCGTCCTCAGGTGACACGTCAAAGGGGGAGGTCTCTGCCAGAATTATGTAACCCTACGAGAGCGCAGATATGCCAGGGTGAGCTCTTCAGTCCTTCTGATTCATAACACCAGAGGTAACAGTGGCTAGGCACCAAAGTAACTGGCTTTGGTGTAGCCACAGACAGGGGTAAGGGGCACCATGAACAAGCTACACATTTTTACCAGGAAGGCTATGATATTCCACTGGGAAATGACCGTTGGATGGATGAAGTGAGAGAAAAAAAGAAAGAAAAAAAAGTGGGAGAAGCAGAGGATAAGAGTGGGGGGGAAAATGAGGGCTAAAAGCAGACAGACATGTCAGATGTATCGAGGCAACATACTCTTGATAAGAACAGAATAGAAAAGCACTCCCACTCTTCTGATCCGTAGTTGAGGTGTGAGCTAAGCTACCTTGAGCGTGGGGATCGAGCGACACGTTAGGTCACGTGACCTGCTTCTACATCCCCATCGACCAATGACACGGCTTTCAACCGGTCCGCCCCTTCCCTTCCACTCTTGAACTTGTTGCCAGGGCCACCCAGGTGGCTGAGACTGAGGGTGCAGTGTTGTGTGTATTGTGTGGTGGCGGTGCTGACCTTGTTGGAGCGGAGCTGGCGGTAGATGTCCGTCTGCTGGCGGATGCGGTACTCCAGGTCAGACACGTGGGCCTGCAGCCAGTTCCAGTGGCTGACTATGGAGGCCCTATCCACCGCGTAGCGCCCCTCCGCACGTCTCCATCTGTCGGGCAGAGCGAGGAGGAGGACAGGGTCAGAGCAGAGGCAGGCGAGAAGAGAGTGTGCGCGTCGGTGTGAGAGAGCAATCGTGTGTGTGGGGGGGGGCTCAAAAACATCCACCCACCTTCATTCACAACACTAGCCACAGACTTTTGTTATTACATCTAAGCCACCACACACACGGGATGGGTGTGGTTATTCGAACGGGCGTTAGTATTTGGTTACTTACAAGTTCAATACTTGCTTACAAGTTCATTAAAAAAAAGGTAAAAGGCTTGGTCTAAAATTTGATTTAATTATCTGTGACATTGCTTCATTCTAGGACCGACCTTGCCACTCGGAAATGTTTATGTAACAACAGTTCTGACATTTCGTACCAATACGCCCCATAAAAAAGACGCACCGGTAGCCTAGACACTTTTCACACGTCAAGCTCGCTATTGTCAGCCAATCAATCAGCGAAGCTTTACAGGCAGAGGCTCCATGTGTAGCAAGTGAATTGGGACATTTCTAACCGATGGAAAATCCCCCACTCTCCAACAAGCAAAGTGCACCACCCCTCCTGAGTCACGTGAGCAAGTTGCCATTGAAGTAAAAAAATAATATATATACTCATATTATTTGAATAGTAAAATCAAATGCAAAAGCTTAACACACACACTTCCAGTACCCCAGTAACTGATGACCTTTAGACTAATCAAATCGACACTTTCTCTTGGCTCCCCGAGCTGCTCGAATTTGTTTGTGTTTCTTACGTTTCAATAGCAGTAGCAGCACAAAACTGTAGTTGCCACCTTTCCACTGAATCCCCTTCTCATGTTTCTACACCTGGGCCTGCATGCCTAGTAGTTGCTTCCCCAACCCTGAATGAGCTGTGTTCAAGCCAAGACTTTGACATGATGGCGCTGTGAGCGAAGGACATTTTGGGTAGGAAGAGGGTCTCTGTGAAATGACTCAAGATTACCTTCGATCACACTCTGTCCCAGAAAGAGGGAGAGAGAGAAAGAGAGGGAGGGAGAGAGAAAAACAAGGGTGGGGGGGTGACAGAGAAGACAGGGACAATGAGGGCAAGAAATCAGTGCAACGGGGGTAAAAGAGAGGGTAGGGAAAAGAGATGATCAGAAATGGAGAAAGTGAAGAGAGCGAGAGAAAAAGAGAGGGCTGCTATGTTCTTTCTGTAGAGCCAACATTACATAACCCACTTTCCTAGCAGTCTGGTGAGATGGCTGGAGACCAGTGAGGCCTCTGCTGCTACAGGCCCTCCTCCTCCTCTTTCCCCACCCCCTCATCTACTCTGACTGGAATTTAGAGGACAACCTCTCAACACACACTATGTGTGCGTCCCGCATGGCACACTATTCCCGATTTAGGGCACTCATTTTGACCGTGACCCATAGGGCTCTGGTGAAAAGTAGTCGACTAAATAGGGAATAGGGTATAATTTGGGACAGGACCCGCCGGTTCAAGACTCGCCGGTTCAAGACTCGCCCAAACAACCATCCCCCTACGGCTCTCATTCTCTTTACAGCTATCAACAATAAGTACAGACCAACCGAACAAGGTCACTTTTGGCTTAGAAGGGGCCGTGTTCTCTCTTTCAGAATCTCTTAAACCGACAGAGAATAGTATAGCAAAACATGCTGTTTTCAGAACGTGGCAATGTAAAATAGAAAATGTCTTTCCAAGAGTCTGAGATTTTATGTCACACATTCAGACGAAGTTTCCAAAGTACACGGGCACAAACACACACCGTTTCATGACGGCTGGATAGAAATACAACCTTCTCTTCACAGTTCCCTTTAGGAAAAAGGCACGATAAAATGGATGTGCACGAGAACATGCATGTATAATCCCTCTCTTTAGCACAATCACACATGCAGACTAATTAACACACACACACAAAACTGTAGGAAAGGGAAGCCTCCCATTTCCATTGGTAGTGTGATATAGGAAAAGGAGCATGACGTGGCCACTTCCATGAAGGTAGCCAGTGAGCAACAACATATGGGAGGACTTCAGAAGACTGAATAATCAGCGACTCAGAGATGGTGTATTTTATATTCTGATGAGTAAAAAGGACACACGGACTTATAAAACAAGGACATTGCGTTGCGGGAGGTGGTGGGGAGAGAAACAATTAACTCCTCATGTCTAACCAAACAAACACAAATCTGAACCAGGACCCTTGAATCCAGTTTTTCCTGTTCATTATAAATTAACAGTGCTGTTTTCTACCCCTAACCTAAAAAATTCCACATGGGATGTGGTGAGTGTGGGGGAGGGGCAGTACTGTAGTAGGCCGAGTACTGCAGCACTACAGTCAACCACCGGGGGCAGTGGATGGGCAAGCGACTGAACCATGTGTTGTAGGGCTATGGCGAGGAGGGAGAATGCTGTGTGTAGGAGGGCTGTGGAGAGTGAGGGTGAGAGAGAGGAAGGGACAGAGGGAGGAGTTTTGGCTGCTGCTTGCTGCTGTAGCGACACAATGAGTCCCCCCCGCTCCTCTCTGTGATCCACACAGGAACAGGAAGCAGGCAAACAGGAAGTAGCCACAATCACAGACAGACAAGACACAGACAAGACAGACAGACAAGACAGACAGACAAGAAAGAACAGACAGAAAGAACAGACAGGACAGTCTTGAATGATGTAGAGGTCTTAGTGTCACACTCCAGATGGAAACAATTACACTAGAGCTACCATTCAAATAAAACACTGGCGACCTACTGGTGTAGGGGTTCGTCTCAGTGGAAAAGCACCAGTACAGGGAAAACCAATAACACTGACGTTCACAGAAACACCCACACAGGAAAACACACAATATAAAAAACAAATGCCAGGACAGGAGATCCGAAAAGAAGTCGCTCTCACACAAAACATAAAGTGCGTGTGTATAATAGCACTCTCACAGAGGGCACGTGAAGTGCCCCTGCTGACTTTCAGAAATCCAGATGAGGTTCTTTCGAAATAACAAGACATTTAGTACATTTTACATTTAAATAAGTGCTCAGAGGGCGTTCGGCAAAAACAGGCCTCTTCCTTGCCTTTCTGACAATACCATAATACAATTCTCTGTGGGAGTGTGACGGCCATCGGGAAAAACCACAGCCACTCTTCATCTCTGAGTAGTGCAGTGTAGCTGATATTCACTAAACACACACCGTGGATTTAATAGCTGCCAAACTGAGTCACTCGCTTTTTTCTTTCGACTTTCAGCTGACATTCTTGGTTGCGTGCACGCGTTCTCCAACTTGTCGGGGAGAGGTTAAGTGGCTATGTGCCATCCTCTCTGGTGAGGCTCCCTCATAGATCCATCCATCACAAACTATCTGCATTGACCCATTTTGCTAACTTTTTTATTTTAATATTTTAGACTCATCACTTACTCTGTTTCTACTGTTTATTATCTATCCTGTTGCCTAGTCACTTTATTCCTAGTTATGTGTACATATCTACCTCATACGCCTACACATCGACTCGGTACTGGTACCCTGTGCATATAGCCAAGTTATCATTACTCATTGTGTGTTTATTATTACGTGCTATTACTAGCCTATTATTTCTCTCTGCATTGTTGGGAAGGGCCAGTAAGTAAGCATTTCACGGTTAGTCTAGACCTGTTGTTTACAAAGCATGTGAAGAATAAAATTGGATTCCTGTGTCTCTGTGAGAGGCCTGGCTTCAGCGACACATAAAGAAGGGTCACAGAGCTCTTGAAACAAGCCCTGGTGGAAATATAGGGATACACTGCCTGGCATTGAGAGGAAATCCAGAGTAACGTCAGTAAGGAGTATTACTGGCTTTGTGGTAGGAAAGTGTGTGTGTGTGTGTGACCTTGAAGCGTGGGGTCCTGTCCTCTCACCAGGGATGAGTCATTCACACCGGTCTCTACTCTGCTCTCACCTAGGAATGGGAGCTGTTTTGCAGGGCCGAGACGATACCAGTATCAAGATAGTCGTTAGTATTGTTGCAAGGAAACAAAACACAACGTGAATTACACTTCTGTAAGAGACCAGCACCGATGTTGGAAACAAACATCATTAGATGGTTATCCATAGTGACTTATATATTTTACATACAGCAAGTTTTTAAAAAGGACCAAAGAGTGTGATCTGCATCGCATTATCATTTTTTGGCATGGACATAATATTGAGCTAATAGCCCACCACTCCAACATCAAACCACGTGCCTTATGATTTATGTAAAAATCTAACACTGATTAATATTCCAGATATTTTCAGAAGTCAGTCAGTAGTGTACCCATACACACAAACGAGAAACCCGCCCAACCAGGAAATGAACGCTGCGAGCAGTGAGGCAAAACAAAAACACAGGATATAAAAGGCTGGGTGGTAATCGTCATGGTCGCTGAGGTAACAGGGACTGAACCATCAAAGGAAATAACATCTGACTATTAAAAGGGTAAAGGAACGAGCGCAAGGGGAGAAAAATCATCCACCCTTCTTTAAAATACATGAGCATATCTAAATGCCATTAGCAGTGTGGGATGAGCCAGGAGCCTCATGCTGCTTTTAGCAGCAACAAAAGAGGGAGGGAGGGTGGAGAGATAGGAAGAGAGAGTAGCTCCCCCAGTCAGCCTGTGTGTCTGTGTGTGTGTGTGTGTGTCTGTCTATGGGCGGGGTTTAGTGGAGAACAAAGGGTTTGATGTGCTGGGAGAGAGAAAAAAATAACGATCCCACCCACCTCCCGTCACATGACTAGCCTTCATGGCGCAGCAAAGACGGCACGAGTGAGAGAGACAAGTGAGAAGGCGGGAGTGAAAGAGAGGCGAGAGGCGGAAACAATTGAGGGAGAGGGGAGTGAGGAGCCGAGAGAGAAGCTGGTGAAAGAGAAGAGGGCGAGGAATGGAGAAGTCTGGGAATTGCATTTACAAACCCATTCCATTCCTGCTGGAAAAATACAGGGAGATAATCAGGGCTCTTCTGAATGGTCCGACTCCAACACCATTATTGCGTTTGCAGGTGACACGGCGGTGGTATGCCTGATCACCGATGACGATGAGAGCCTACAGGGAGGTGGTCAGAGACCTGGCAGTGTTGTGCCCGGACAAAAACCTCTCCCTCAATGTCAACAAGACAAAAGGAGCTGATCATAGACTACAGGAAACGAAAGGTAAGAGCACGCCCCCATCTACAAGGGCTGTAGTGGAGCAGGTCCAGAGCTTCAAGTTCCTCGCTGTCCACATCACCAAGGAATGAATTATCATGGTCCACACACACCAACACAGTCGTGAAGAGGGCATTACAACAGCCTCTTCCCCCTCAGGAGGCTGTAAAAAAATTGTTATGGACCTTCAGATCCTCCAAAAGTTACACAGCTGCACCATTGAGAGTTATCTTGACTGGTTGCGTCACCGCTTGGTATGGCAACTGCTTGGCATCGAGCCACAAGACGCTACACAGGGTAGTGCGTTCGGCCCAGTATATCAATGGGGCCGAGCTTCCTGCCATCCAGGATCTCTACACCAGACTAAAAATTGTCAAACTCCAGGCTCCCAAGTCATAGACTGTTCTCTCTGCTACTGCACATCAAGCGGGAGTGATGCATCACGTCTGGAACCAACAGGACCCTGAACAGCAGCTTCTACCCCTAAGACATAAGACATACATTTTATTTGACTGACCGACTGAGACCAACATGCCATAAGCACTGACAGGGAAACATGGTTTAAAGGGGCAATATGTGTTTTAAATTATTGATATAGGCCTGCATCCATTAAAACAGTGGTGGGGTAACCTACTTTGTTGTTTGAATCCTAGATTGCCACTTCAAAACATGTTTTATAATGACGCCAGATCAAGGGTGGGCCAATCCTCTACACTGGCTTACAATCCTCAGGCCTACAGATTCCTCTACCATGTAGGCGGCAGGGTAGCCTAGTGGTTAGAGCGTTGGACTAGTAACCGAAAGGTTGCAAGTTCGAATCCCCGAGCTGACAAGGTACAAATCTGTCGTTCTGCCCCTGAACAGGCAGTTAACCCACTGTTCCTAGGCCGTCATTGAAAATAATAATTTTTTGTATTTCGACCAAGTGATGGAGGACAGATATCAAAGGCCCTCGCTAAATGCTACTATTAAAGATGAAAGATTATGTCACCGGCCTACAATTCATTAAAATTGAAAAGCTGAAATGTCAGTAAGTATTCAACCCCTTTGTTTTGGCATGCCTAAATAAGATCAGGAGCAAAAATTTGATAAACAACTCGCATAATAAGTTAATGTTGTAGTGTGCAATAGTAGTGTTTAACATGATTTTGGAATGACTACCTCATCTCTGTACCCCACATATAAAATCTGTAAGGTCCCTCAGTCGAGCAGTGAATTTCAAACACAGATTCAACCACAAAGACCAGGGAGGTATTCCAACGCCTCGCAAAGGGCACCCATTGGTAGATGTGTGTGTGTGTGTGTGTGTGTGTGTGTGTGTGTGTGTGTGTGTGTGTGTGTGTATATATATAAAATTCTATAGGTAAACTATTTTTTTTTACATTGATTATCCCTTTGACCATGGTGACGTTATTAATAACACTTTGGATGGTGTATCAATACACCTAGTCACTACAAAGATACAGGAGTCCTTCCTAACTGCCAGAGAGGAAGGAAACCGCTCAAGGATTTCATCATGAGGCCAATGGCGACTTTAAAACAGTTAGAGTTTAATGGCTGTGATAGAAAACTGAGGATGGATCAACAACATTGTAGTTACACCACAATACTAACCTAATTGACAGAGTGAAAAGAAAGCAAAACATGCATCCTATTTGCAACAGAGCACTAATGTAATACTGCAAGAAATGTGCAAAGCAATTAACTTTTTGTCCTGAATACAGGGTGTTATATTTCGGGCAAATCCAATACGACACATTACTGAGTACCACTCTCCATATTTTCAAGCATAGTGGTGGCTGTCGCAAAAACCATCAAGCACTATGATTAAACTGGCTCTCATGAGGACTGCCACAGGAATGGAAGAACCAGAGTTACCTCTGCTACAGAGAAGTTCATTAGAGTTAACTGCACCTCAGACTGTGAAGCATTTATTTGGGCTGCAGAGTTAAAGTAACAGACATCTCAACAACTGTTCAGAGGAGACTACGTGAATCAAGCCTTCAGGGTCAAATTGCTGCAAAGAAACCACTACAAAAAGGACACCATTAAGAAGAAGAGACTTGCTTGGGCCAAGAAACACATTAGACCCGGAGGAAATCTGAAATCTGTCCAAATGTGAGATTTTTTGTTCCAACTGCCACATCTTTGTGATTCGCAGAGTAGGTGAACGGGTGATCTCTGAATGTGTGGTTCGCGCCATGAAGCATGGAGGAGGTGGTGTGTTGGTGCTTTGCTGGTGACACTGTCAGTGTTTTATTTAGAATTCAAGGCACACCTAATCAGCAAGGCTACCACAGCATTCTGCAGCGATACGCCATCCCATCTGGTTTGCGCTTAGTGGGACTATCATTTGTTTTTCAACAAGACAATGCCCCAACACATTTCCAGGCTGTGTAAGGGCTATTTGGCCAAGAAGGAGAGTGATTGAGTGCTGCATCAGATGACCTGGCCTCCACAATCACCAGACCTCAACCCAATTCAGATGGTTTAGTATGAGTTGGACCGCAGATTGAAGGAAAAGCATCCAACAAGTGCTCAGCTTATGTGGGAACTCCTTCAAGACCGTCGGAAAAGCATTCCTCATGAAGCTGGTTGAGAGAATGCCAAGAATGTGCAAAGTTGTCATCAAGGCAAAGGGTGGCTACTCTGAAGAACCTAAAATATATTTTGATTTGTTTAACACTTTTTTGGTTACTACATGATTCCATATGTGTTATTTCATAGATTTGATGTCTTCACTATTATTATACAATGTAGAAAATAGTAAGAATAAAGAAAAACCCTTGAATGAATAGTTGTGTTCAAACTTTTGACTGGTTCTGTATAAACCATGATTGATGAAAAAGAAATAAATAACTTCTTATAGCCCATACAAACACATTGAATAACAGAGTCATGACATGGAACAACAAATCGTCTCCAAAAAAAGCTTCTCTCAAATATTGTGCACAAATTTGTTTACATCCCTGTTAGTGAGCATTTTTCCTTTGCAAAGATAATCCATCCACCAGTTTTCAGCTCATGAAACATGGGACCAACACTATATATTTTAGTTCAGTGTAGTTTGTAGGCCAAACTGTTTTTGTGCGGATGCGGTGGATTGAGACACATCCAATTACAAAAAAAACGGACTTGTATGAGGATTTCTTTTATTATGCCAATTAGACATTGATCTAAGGGCGTTAAAGTTCATACTTTCTGAAGGTACTGTGTGATTAAGACTGTCTGTGAATCAGAAGGGGTTTATGTGAGAACGGTAAACTCATGTCCTGCATACTGCAGCTTCTTGTCATTTCAGCTTCTCTACAAGGATAATAATGTCCACAATTGAAATGCAATCAAACAGTGGCATTGTCTACATTTCAACAGAAAATTGTCTACATTTTCCCCATACTCGATATTCCCTCCTCACCATCCCTCCCCCATTCTACTCTATCCCCTTCCACAATACTTCTTTCCCCTAACCCAGCCCCCCCCCCCCTCACTATTAGCCCACTGGCGTGGGAGATAAGGCAGTAGAACCCAGTAAATCACGCCTGTTGAATGATGGTGGCCGGCCGAACAGGCTGAAAGGCTCCTCTCTGGGTCCCCCGATAACATACCTGATTCTATAGACACCATGAGAGACGCAATCACCAGCCAGCCAAAAACCTGGTCTGCATCCCAAATGACATACGTTTGACGTTAATAGTAGTACACTATCGAGTGATAGGGTGGCATTTGAGATGCAACCCTGGCCCAGTACATTCCACAGGTTCTAAACATGGTCGGATGGGAGAGGAGGAGTGACTGGTGTCATTCTTGACCTCGCTGCAATGAAGGTCAATGTCTCGCAGAGAGGAGATAAGTCGGGAAGAATAGCATTTGTCCTGCATTTGGAAGTCTTGTAAACAAGTGTGGATGTTTTAACTGGGGGCACAGACCCAGACAAAAACAACAAGGCTTGTTTTTACAACCCTACCAAAAAGGTAGAACACATCTGGTTTACATAATTTGCTAGGTTCATAACACAATCTTTGATTACTCAGACAATGGTTTTGCATAAGATTTCCTTGTTTTGCACACTGTTTGGGTACTGACCTCCACTGGAAAATAAAATATTTGTTACAGAACTAGGTTGAGGATTCCTTCCTATCTGGGGAAGGAGACACATCTAACCCCTGAAGGTCACACCCCCCCATCTGTTCTGCTGTAACCAGGCAGCTGAGGAATGCTGGAACACAGATTTAAAACTCTCATGGTTCTGGAATATGTTGTCAGGATTCTGTAATATGGGGCGACAGGCAAGGGTCTTGTGTTCACAGCGAGAGTTACTTTGGGAAAATTCTAGAAAGGAACAGGAAACTAAGATTGACAAGACATGATGTCGAAACCCAATTTTTCATGTTTGTGTTTATGTTTGTCTTTTAGCGCCTGGCTTCCTGGAAAGTATTTACCCTCTTTCTATGCTAATAAAACACACATGGAAGCTTCAATCCATACAAAGAGAAGCACAGCTGCTTTCCAGGGGGAAAAAAAATACAGATAACTCAATGCAATACCCTGGCAACACCCACAGCGTTCTTTGAAAGGGGTAGGACTATACTGCAATACATTTGGGCCACAGATGATTCAAAGCAAACGGTTCAATGGGTGCAGACCAGACGGGGATAAAAGACTGTAGGCCTGTATTCCCGGGCCTTCTCTGTGCTCTGTGACGTCCCCGGCCGGCGTCTTGTTTCTAGGTGAACGGAGACACAGAATGTGTGCTAATGGGACGCCAGACCAGACTGTGGCCTGGGCCCAAGGGGGGTCCTAAAGCCCTGCTGCTGAGACTTTAACAGGGTTAAGTGGGGCTGGAATGTTGGAGTCATTACATAAAGACAAAATAATGAGCTAAAGAGAAGGAGTAGGGGAGAGTGAAAGTAGAAGAAAGAGGAAGTAGTAATAGAGATATTACTAGAGATATGTATTAGTAGAGATATGAATTAGGGTGAGAGTTGAAGAGGGAGAACAGAGTGTGAATAAAGAGTGTGTGTTATGAAATTGTTGTGGGTTGGTATTGGGAAGGATACCCGGGTGGGAGGATGGGAAAGGGAAAAATGACGTGTTAGTAATAATATTGCGTGTCCGATTGCACAACCCACAGGGGTTAGGCAGGAACTCAGATACCGGTTTGAGGCTCCACTCCCCTGCATGTTCCAATTCCACACGTCCCTATTGGCTCAGGCTTGTCCAGAGAAACATCACCATGCTGTCCAGAGATGGCCGGATAAGAGATCATGAGGGGCATTTAAATCCAGTCCGGATGAAAATATGGAGTAATATATTCTGTTTACAAAAAAAAGACCAGAATAATAAGGATCTATCCTTTTTTGACACTGGGTGTTATTTTATTATACAAGTTATTGTACGATGACTATTAGGCCAGGGATGTTAGCCGCAGACACACCAGGGTTGGGGCCAATTCCATTTCAATTCAGAAAGTAAACCAAATTCCATTTAATTCCACATGTTCCTCATTTAATACCATTTTTATTGAGTTTTAGTGTACTTCCTGAATTGACTAGATTTTATCTGGAATATCCCCCAACATTGCACACCACTCTTTTTTTGTCCTAATCCACAGCATATTCCTTCATGGGTTCCCACAGGGAGGCTGGGCAGCTGCATATTATGATGAATCTTTCCTTAGCAATGCAACACCTTCGTAGAGTGGTGCCAGCCAGCAACAGAGGAAGACATATTGCCTTTAGCTGGTGATAGGTGGACCAGGAAGAGTTTCAGGTTCGGCTCCATGTATTTCAGTGCCAACGACTTCAAACTACTTGTCCTGTGACAGCACACCGCTCTCTCTCTGCACCGGCTTCGATAGGGCTGTGACAGCCTGGCACCTATAATTAGGCTGTTTTACCTTTAGTTCATCTTCAAAGTATCACGTTGGAGCTACCATCGTTGTTTTCCTGTCATCTCCCCGTCAACAGATTTCTCATTAATCAAACCATTTAAGTCTTACGTATTGTGACATTTCAGTTTTGTTGAATGCTGTAACATATACAATCAAATTAATAGAGAATTGATATACTGATGTACACTACTGTTGATGGGTGGAAAGTCGTGATGGGTGGAAAGGTGACCCTCTAGATTGCTGCACAGGGGAGGTTTCAAGCCAGTGTTGCATGCTCTACCATTCACCTTTGGCCCATATAGGTCAATGAAAGCAAAAAAAAAGGACAATTTGAATATTCAAATCGAAAAGCTAGATTCATGAACTCTCAATACAACTACCACCGAAGGCCAAATGCTCTCTGTTCCTTGGCAACCGGATGTATTAATACTTTAATCGCAATAGGAATTTGCTTGACAAAAACTCCCTCCTCCCAGGCACTGTTCATAGCAAGCACTCGACACTTGACAGCAGGGTCGTATTCAACCTAGGTTACATGCTGCTTCATAAAAACATTAGGTGTAATTGAGAGTAAGGCTTAGTATAGCCTATCTACCTGCATAGAATACAACCCAAACATTACTCAAAAGACTCAGACAGTACACAGGCCTTGAAAACCAGCCTTGGGCTACGTACAGTGTACCATACTCCCATTGTTCACCTCCTGCCTGTCTGTCTGTCAGAGAATATAACAACAACAAAAAACATGACCCAGACAGAGCTGAGCAGAGCAGGGTAGAGAGGACACCGTGCTCCGGTGAGGGGTAGTTGTGTGCTACTAGCTTAATTACCACAGTGACGCTGGTGACAAGATGGGGCCAGTGACAGGGACGGTGACGTCACCCAGCAGAACGGTGACTCTGTTGAATGGGAGGGGGGAGGGGAAGGCTGTGCATATTACAACAGATGGGAGCAGCGATCAAAGCAAGCCACATCAAAGTAAGCCAAGGCTCCTAGTCTACGCTTAGACAACAAATGCCGTACACAACACAAAGTCTATACTGGCCATATAAGCAGACAGACGCAGGGACGTCAGCCCTATTCACATACAACCTTGAAATATAGATGTCAACACTAAGAAATACATAGGCCTAGATCGGTCAAAAAGAGGTGGTGTACGAATCAATCTTACCAGCCATCCTTTATTTGTTGTATGAAAAGGATGACAGAGCTTACAGAACTAAATCTGTTACGGACACTAAAATAGTGGCTCACACAATAATCCATTATAGATTTTCAGAAGGACAAAACAACCTTGCGGTGGAGTTAATATCAGAATCAGTAATACAAATTGCCTCCATAGGTTGTAAGCTATGACTCGGCTCGCCTACCCTTTGAACATCTTTTGCCACGCAAACCAAGCGCATATTCCAGTTCGTGGAAGGCCTACACATTACATAAATGTCAATAGAAGCGGGACCTGTGAGGGCTGGGCTGCTGTCTCACAGACGGGCGCTAGGCTCCACTCCTCCTCCAGACTACTGCACCATCTGACCGGCAGCAGCTCTCCTCAATGTATTATTGAGCAGGCCAGACAAGGCAGGCTGCTTGGCTGCAGCTAGCTCACCGCAAGGTCCGGGCTGGGCCCTCCCTCACTCTAGGCTTAGCACCAGCCCTGGAGGAGACCGGCTCAATGTACCAATCCTAGCCTAGCCTCCTCTCTGTGTCGTCTGGTTTTGCGTATGATTTTGGCAAGGGAGATGACCAATTGTTTGTTGCCTGGGCTTGTATCAGTTGCCAATGTAAAAAAGTGTGGACAAAGACGAGCACATTACAATCACATAAAGGGAAAGAGTTGTGGACCGATGAAATAGAATGATCGAGAATAAAACATGTTTTAAAAAAATGTTTTAAGGCAATTCAGCTGCTGAAAGGACTGCAGTTGAAATAAGGATTGGGGATTAAATGTAAATGAAACTAACCCTATATCAGCAGCATTCCAAATGGCATCCCATTTCCTATATAGTGCATTACTTTAGCCGTGGACTTTTGCCATAGGACCAACAGGGAAGGGAGAAACCTAAGATGACTCTTAGTGTTCCTAATGGCATCCCATTCGCCACCGCAGACTGGTAAAAAGTAGTGCACTATATAGGGAATAGGGTGCCATTTGTTAAGTAGCCTTTTTCTGTGTAACAATTGGAAAAAGTGTATGGGTGTCGATGTTCTCATGCCTTGTTTTGTGTGTGTGGGAAAGACTGGTACGTATCCATGCATTTTGATTTCGGCCTATGCATGCACCATGTCCAGTGCCCATGCTGACTAATATACTCATAGTTGAGTTGTCAGTAGGTTCCAGTTGATTTTGCATGAGTAGACCTAGCTCTGACCACCCAGTCCACTTTATAGGCTGTTGAATGAGAAGGGACAAGGGGGCTGAGGAGGGGAGGAAGGCTGAGGAGCCCGAGAGTCTGAGCTTCTGGCAGGGCCAAATCCTTACCACGGCAGCGCAGTGGCTTCCTCCATGGCACAGCCCACCGGTCCAGGAATGTGTATTGTTGTCCACAGACAATGTCAGAAAACAACAAGATTATCTCCAACGCATTAGTGCCTCCTTGGAATTAGCACAAACACATACTCAGTGGAAATAGTATTAGGTACACCACACCGTTCACGGAAATGGTTTGCTCCTACAGTCAAAGTGGCCATGGCTTGCTATATATCTATATATCTATTATAGCAGGCAGACAAGCATCAAGGCATATAGTTACTGTTCGATTGAACGCTAGAATGGGCAAAACGAGTGACTTAAATAACTTTTGGGGCAGTATAATTGGCGGTTCCAGTATCTGCGAAAGGTCCGGCCTCCTGGGCTTTTCAAATACGACAGTGTCTACGGTTTACCAAGAATGGTGCAAACAAACAAAGAACATCCAGTCATTGGCAGTCCTGTGGGTGAAAACAGTTTGTTGATGAGATATCGAAGGAGAACGGCAAGAATTGTGCAAGCTAACAAGCTGGCCTCAAATGGACAAATAACAGTTGTGTTCAGAAAGGCATCTCGGAACGCACAACTGGTCGATCCTTGTCACGGATGGGCTGTTGCAGCAGACGACCTCCCTGGGTTCCACTTCTATCAGCTACAAACAAGAAGCGGCTCCAGTGGGCACGTGGTCATCAACACTGGACAGTTGAGGAGTGGAAAAACATTGCCTGGTCCGACGAATCCCGGTTCCTGTTGCGTCATGCTGATGGCAGAGTCCGGATTTGGCGTAAACAGCATGAGTCCATGGCCCCACCTTGCCTGGTGTCAACGATACAGACTGGTGGCAGTGGTATAATGGTGTACGGAACGTTTACCTGGCACACATTATTTTCCTTGATATCAATTGAGAAATGTTTCCATACCCTGAAGAATTCAGGCTGTTCTGGAGGCATAGGGGGGTCCGACACAATACTAGCTGGGTGTACCTAATAAACTGTGTGTACATATAGGCCTAAGCACGCGACAGGGGAAGGAGGCTCACGCAGGGAGCATCAGGGCTTGTAGCCTTTAAAGCGCTTTCAACAGGTTTAGGATTACATGAGAATCTTAAATAAAGCCTAAATCACAGACAGATTGATACACTACCCCCGACCCCACTGAGAAAATATGCAAATATTGAGTTATCTGCGGCCCCATGACGTCATGCTAATATGGTTAACATACATGGTTTCTGTTGACTTCCTTTTTCTCCGTAAAATGACATGCTATTTCAAATGTAGTCACGAGTTCTTGTTAAACATACAATGGTCTAAGAGAAACCACGTGAGGGTGTCAACTTGAGGAAAACATAGCGAGACGTCTTAAAATCTTGATGCCAAAATCCTGTCCACTTACACCCTTTGCTTTGCTTTTGTTTTCACATTTTCCACCTTCTCGGTGTAACCTTTGAATTACACCATTTATAATGACATTTTAATAGTTGTATTGTGTAGCAGTGTGTAGGCCTTTAGTTTAGTGTATATTTTAGTGTGTCAAATCTGCCAACCTCCAAGTTTGGAGGGCACAGATGTCTAGCATGCAAAAATCAATTGGTTTACGGCCTGGTCTTTAAAAAAAGGACTCAATAGCATCGTAATTCCTTGGTCACAGCGCCTGCCTGCCTCAATTTTGTAAAAAACCCACTCCTAGCTGTGAGGTACAATTACGGGGGTAGTAGCCTACAGCAAATACAAATCCGCTGCAATATGAGGATGTTGTGTTTCTAGAGGATTCGAGCCTGGGGTGGTACAGTTTAGTGGACCATCGCGGTGCAGTCCCCAGTGGTCCTGAGGCAGCAGATAGCCTGAGCCCCAACCAGCCTGTCCTCTCCTCGCTCTCTGCCCTGTAATCTCATTTTCCATCCAGCAGACCTTTCTTCCACAGAGCAGCAGAAACAGGACTCATTTGGCCCAGGGATGAAGCATGCTCCTGGGGGACTGAGAACGCCACCCCTCCCCCTTAACTATAATAATACTTGAGACTAAGCGATATGGAGACCGAATTAATAGCAGTGTCATCTCTTTTATTTTTAGATCATTGTAACAGTCAGTTCCTCAACTCCCACCATTTCCAACTGAAACCAAGTAAGTTATTAAAAGTCAGTGTTTTCTAAAACAACTAAGGAGGGAACAAGTACATTAGACATTAAAATGAAATAGGCCAAGACCACCATGCGCAGCGGAAGACAATATATACACAAACCTTGCAAACTACACCCATTCACAAGCAATCAGAAAAGTGCCATATAGGCATGCGAGCACAAACACACATTAGCCTTATTCACACTGCCACCCACACACTGGAGCCCTTTCATTATGGGCCCGGCTCTGCGGGCGCTGCCAGTTACAGATGATGGGGTGGGAGAGCGAGAGAGAGAGAGGAGGGAGGGATAGACGGGACTATAGGAGGAGGGAGGGACTCTGCTGCAGGTACTGAGGCAGCACACAGAGACGGGATGAGAAGAGCTCTTCACACACACCGAGCTCGGGCTAAGCCTATTGGGATAGGGGGAGGAGAAGGAGGCGGGCAGCAGCACTCTCTAAATGAAACCAAGGGTGTGTTGCAGCTACCAAGAACTGACCAGGAACTGATGAGCATACTAGCTGTCACCTCCACTGTGCCTCCAAGCACTTTATTACTAAGGTAGGCAACCGTAGCTGAAATGTTGACCGCATCCAACCCTATCCAGTACATCCATACAAACAAGCACGTGCTCCATTGAACCGTAGGCCGTCTCAAATAGGCCTCGCTACTCAACGTCGCTACTCGCTATTCAACGGAATAAATTGTCGTAGAGCTTGTTCAGCAGAAGATCACTTTGACGAACGCCATGCAAAGGGTAGGGAGACAAAGCCAAAGGCTGCTAGGTTCTGAAAGACTGAAAAATGGCAACCTTGATATAGAGCATCCAAATGTCATATTCCATCAACCCTTTGTCTCGCAAAAGGTCAGAGGAGTTCTCGCCGATAAAGCGTTAATCAGACTGATGTCCCAAAGTAATTCTGTCATTCTGAGGAGGAAGGACCTGAAGAATCTGACAAGCAGAGCAAGAGAGGACATGCTGCTTGGCCTGAAATAGAAAATCCACATCCTTTTTTAAATTTATTTGTTTATAATAATAATAATAATAGAATAATAGAGGTTGATTGACTAATAAAGGGTCCATTTTGTATTAGTTGGTAGTACTGTCCCTGGTTAGCTTATCTATGCTTGTTTATTTTTTTTTACCAAGGTGCATTGGGTAGTCCAATGGGTATACGCTGTGAGTCACATAGGCCTTTATTAGCCTGGGGTGAAGAAACATTATCATAGATGATCACATTACTATAAAATGCTCCCACTGGACTAGTAAGGCCTAATAAAAACAGAATATCCAAACACAGAAAGAAACCAAGCGAGCGTAACATGGAGAGAGGCGCAGGTCAACAAGAAATCTAACCCTATGGGTAATGATACACCACAGTTCACAATGGCGGCACTCCTTCCTTTTCTCAGCTCCCAGACACACAAACTGGTCTGTCAGCCACCTTAGCTCGACTGGAGTGTGATGCACAACAGGAAACACATCGCCACACACACACATGCACACCCACTTCCTGCATCTGTTAAAGAGCGGGAGGAGAAACTGAGAAGGCGATGCGACATCTGGTTGAACGAACGCTCACTTGGGCTCTGCGCCTCTGACTCAAAAACACACTGCCCACATGTTGCACAAAAACACACACGGCGACACAAACAAAGTGGCTCACATTGACAGCTCCGGAGTAGTGCACAGAGGGAGCTGCCCTTTAAAACAAGTCACTCTCCTCTCTCTGCTGCAGGCAACAGGATACCTGAGCAGCCAATCTATTCTATTTACACTGAATACCACAGCTACTTCTCACACACAGGCTCTATTATGTACCGTGTATGAGGGAGGCTTCACTTTACTTGGTTAGAACTTTTCTTTCTCCATAACATGTTGCTACAGCGTCACACGTTAGCCAGTTCATCCAAACCAGACACTAAACACGCCTAACCTTTCATACACACAAAAGAGAATATGAGCTGTGGTATTTGTGTTACAATAGAGCCGAGACCAGCTACGCTGTTATCTTTTTCCTGATACTGTGACAGATGTTTTACATGTGTGACCTGCTCCCATCTAGCCGACCCCTCCTCTTGAGAACACACGCCATCTAAGGGTTCTTCAATTCCTTCTCGAGCAGCAGCAGAAATCATTTCACAGTGACATGACCAGGTTTAATAACCACTAACCAGTTCCCCTGCAGCACCCAGTATCTCTAACTGTAGACCTAGGAGCTCCTCTTAAAAAGGGAGGTAGGGTAGTAACCACATGTTAATATAAGTAGGTGGGGGTGGGGAAACCATCCACAGTCCACACTTCCCTTTAAATTGTCCAGCAGAGGGACATTTGGCCAATCAAATGGCTTAGAGGTCATTTATATGCAGAATGCAGACTCAGGCAAGGTGTTCACCTGCAGCCACAATGAATAAAGCGCTCAACCATGAAGGAACACACACGTTTATTTTGAAAAGAAGCACTGTCCACTAGAACCGCAATCCAGGTTATAACCTCTGAAGGGGAAAGAAACTGGTCAGGTTCGGATGACTTATTTCTAACACATGCAGGTGTGGATGAGACACTGACACACACACACACACACACACACACACACACACACACACACACACACACACACACACACACACGTAAGCACGCAGGCACAGAGTGATGGGAAGTTCTGCTGTTCTTTACTGCTGATCTTTTCAACTTGTTCCGTCAAAATAACTAATCTTTCGACTCATTTAGTTCATTTGAGTAAGTAATACCCAGAGCACGCGGGACCCCCCTGCCGGTGAACGATGAACAGAAAACTCACAAACCTCTTGGTCACAATAAGGGGATTGTTCGAGCTGTAATATGCAACAGTCTCGTTAATTGTTTAAGCATACGCTTTTACATTTGTTGATTGCTAGGCATAAAAATAAGAGCACTTCTTGGTACATTTGAAACACGGTCTAATTATGGCCGCAACCAGACGAGTTTGTGAACAACTGTTGGCGGATGCATTGCTTGACTGCCATGAGGGTGATAGGCACAATATCGTCCACGAACTGCAGCACCTCAGAAGTTGTTGAGCAGAGGTGGTGTATGTTTTCGTTCTACAAAGCTGTGTCCATCGTAACATTCAATAATCAATTAATTTAATTCATTCTTGCGCCACACAATCAATTATCAGTTTTAAACATGCAATTGTCTGTCTGTGCTGCCTGCAGCATTATCTATATTGCCTGTGCTCATATGGGTATTTCTATAAACTAGGGTACCAGTGAGGATTTACTACGCTGGACAACTTGTTACAACTGTTGATAAGTTATTGGTAATAATCTGGCTTTTTAATTTTTTAAATTATTTTTACAATTCGGAGTTGATTTTAAAACCTGTTCAACCCATCCTCATGGTTGGCGTCTTGATGGATTTGTACAGAATTGTGTGACATTAAACATAGCTTTTCTGTCCATCCATTTATGGCAGTGTAATAGGCACACTTCAACTATGACAGACAAAATGAGATAAAAAATCCAGAAAATGACATTGTAGGATTTTTAATGAATTTATTTGCAAATTATAGTGGAAAATAAGTATTTGGTAACCTACAAACAAGCAAGATTTCTGGCTCTCACAGACCTGTAACTTCTTTCAGAGGCTCCTCTGTCCTCCACTCGTTACCTATATTAAGGGCACCTGTTTGAACTTGTTATCAGTATAAAAGACACCTGTCCACAACCTCAAACAGTCACACTCCAAACTCCACTATGGCCAAGACCAAAGAGCTGTCAAAGAACACCAGAAACACAATTGTAGACCTGCACCAGGCTGGGATGACTGATGCTGCAATAGGTAAGCAGCTTGGTTTGAAGAAATCAACTGTGGAAGCAATTATTAGGAAATGGAAGGCATACAAGACCACTGATAATCTCCCTCGATCTGGGGCTCCACGCAAGCTCTCACCCCGTGGGGTCAAAATGATCACAAGAACGGTGAGCAAAAATACCAGAACCACATGGGGGGGATCTAGTGAATGACCTGCAGAGAGCTGGGACCAAAGTAACAAAGCCTACCATCAGTAACACACTACGCCGCCAGGGACTCAAATCCTGCAGTGCCAGACGTGTCCCCCTGCTTAAGCCAGTACATGTCCAGGCCCATCTGAAGTTTGCTAGAGAGCATTTGGATGATCCAGAAGATTGGGAGAATGTAATTTGGTCAGATGAAACCAAAATATAACTTTTTGGTAAAAACTCAACTCATCGTGTTTGGAGGACAAAGAATGCTGAGTTGCATCCAAAGAACACCATACCTACTGTGAAGCATGGGGGTGGAAACATGCTTTGGGGCTGTTTTTCTGCAAAGGGACCAGGACGACTGATCCGTGTAAAGGAAAGAATGAATGGGGCCAGGTATCTTGAGATTTTGAGTGAAAACCTCCTTCCATCAGCAAGGGCATTGAATATGAAACGTGGCTGGGTCTTTCAGCATGACAATGATCCCAAACACACCACCCGGGCAACGAAGGAGTGGCTTCGTAAGAAGCATTTCAAGGTCCTGGAGTGGCCAAGCCAGTCTCCTGATCTCAACCCCATAGAAAATCTTTGGAGGGAGTTGAAAGTCCGTGTTGCCCAGCAACAGCCCCAAAACATCACTGCTCTAGAGGAGATCTGCATGGAGGAATGGGCCAAAATACCAGCAACAATGTGTGAAAACCTTGTGAAGACAGAAAACGTTTGACCTCTGTCATTGCCAACAAAGGGTATATAACAAAGTATTGAGATAAACTTTTGTTATTGACCAAATACTTATTTTCCACCATAATTTGCAAATAAATTCATTAAAAATCCTACAATGTGATTTTCTGGATTTTTTCCCTCATTTTGTCTGTCATAGTTGAAGTGGACCTATTATGAAAATTACAGGCCTCTCTCATCTTTTTAAGTGGGGGAACTTGCACAATTGGTGGCTGACTAAATACTTTTTTGCCCCACTGTATGTATGTGTGTATGTGTGTATATGTGTGTGTGTGTGTATATGTGTGTGTGTGCGTGCGTGCGTGCATGCATGTATGTATGTATGTATATATATTTTTACCTTTACCTAGGCAAATAAACAGAGATAAACAATTGCACTGAGATAGACCATAATGAGTGGGCTGGACATGCAGAGAGGAGAGTTTGGATTGATCTGCCATATAGCAAGCGTCTGTCTATTTGAGCTGGTCAGTATGTCTAGGTAATCATGTCAAACGTGTTTCTTTCCCCCCTCAAATGTATCGCATAGTAAATCTGCATAAACCTAATGTCAAGTTAAAGTGTACTGTTAGCTAGCTAACGTTAGCTGGCTGGCTCGCTAGCTAACGTTATGTGTATGCTCTCCACTTTCTGGAGGAGAGTTTTGAAATCAGTGGAATTAGAGAATGATAGCTAAGGAGATGGAGAAAACACCTGTCTGGATTACATCGTCAAAGGGAAACCATGCATGGCATCAGACAGGAGATGCGTCCAACTGTATACTGGTAAGATAGTCTAGCTAGCTACATTTTTAGATATTAAACATTTCAATTTAGACAGAAACTGGTTTTATTTCAAGTGTGCTGTTAGCTAGCTATTGTTAGCTGGCTGGGTCGCTAGCTAAGGTTATTTGTATGATCTTATTCTTCGTATCTCAGACACATTTGCTTGACTAGTCATAGCCATAGAACCTGGTTAGTTTGCTGCCTGCAGATTCATGCAGGGTAATAACATCATGAGTTGTGATTATGGTCCATTGTTTAGCTTGCTAGCTACATGTCTTCTACATCATTTCTTATGGCTGCAGGGGCAGTATTGAGTAGCTTGGATGAAAGGTGCCCAGAGTAAACGGCCTGCTCCTCAGTCTCAGTTGCAAATGTATGCACATTATTATTTTTTCTCCCAAAAAGGTAGAAATGTCATGTTATAGGTCATTAAAATGTACTGCGACTGTTGTTTCTCCTAATTGAACTTTTTTTCTCCACTGATTCTCTGTTTGAGAGAACGAGAGGTTTTACCAACATAGCACAGCCCACATGTACATTTAATAATATAGATAACATGGGTCGTGGCGCACATAATGTCATTAATTTGGAACTGTTTTCCTGTATGTGGGTGGCAGAAATATTCACACACACATCATATTGTTACACTGTGCACATCCTCTGCATTTATAGCTACCATTTGGAAGAGGGCGTAAAAGAGCCTGGCTGATTTTCTTTTGTGGCTGGACCAATTATTTTTGGCATTAACCAATTTATCGCGTAAATAAAACATGCCAGTGTTTCTTGACCGCATCTCCCACTTTTCGTGAGTTCAAAGTATATGTAGTTATGAACATTACAGTGTCCTTTAGCGGGTCTATTTTTTAGAAGTTCATCTTGTGTTGTTTTCCCCAATGCCAAATTAAGAGCTTCATCCACACATTGTGGAGAATAGCCTATTGGGGAGGAAGGGGGGTTTCACACCTAGCTCGGCAATTTGACAATTCTTTGGTAAAGGTTGAATAGTCTATTGTTCAGCTAATAGCCCATCCTGCTACGCTTGTGAAAAACTAATAATAATACGTTTTCCCCTTTCCACTTGTTAAAGATTCCAATTGATAGTGTTTTAGCCACAATCGGCCCCAACCCCAATTAATACCTTTGGGCACAGTCGATGCGTGCTGGACTTCGGGCTAGAAAGTTGAGGGTACAGAACCTGGAGGCCAGGTCATTTGATGCAGCACTCCATCACTCTCCTTGGTCAAATAGCCCTTACACAGCCTGAAGGTGTGTTTGGGTCATTGTCCTGTTGAAAAGAATTGATACTCCCACTAAGCACAAACCAGATGGGATGGCGTATCGCGGAAGAATGCTGTGGTAGCCATGCTGGTTCAGTGTGCCTTGAATTCTAAATAAATCACAGACCATGTCACCAGCAAAGCACCCCCACACCTCCATGATTCACGGTGGGAACCACACATGCGGAGATCATCTGTTCACCTTCTCTGCGTCTCACAAAGACACAACGGTTGGAACCAAAAATCTCAAATTTGGACTCAGACCAAAGGACAGACTTCCACCTGTCTAATGTTCATTGCTCATATTTCTTGGCCCAAGCAAGTCTCTTCTTTTTATTGGTGTCCTTTAGATGTGGTTTCTTTGCAGAAATTCGACCATGAAGGCCTGAGTCACGTAGTTTCCTCTGAACAGTTGATGTTGAGATGTGTCTGTTACATGAACTCTGAAGCATTTATTTGGGCTGCAATTTCTGAGGCTGGTAACTCTAATGAATTTATCCTCTGCAGCAGAGGTAACTCTGGGTCTTCCTTTCCTTTCCCACGCATGAACATGACCGTCTGTACCCCATCCATCTTTCAGGGGTATTCTTCCTAGGCTTTAAGTTATGCTGGTTTTCTAAGAGTGCCTCAATCATCTTTGGACGGGAGGCTCGGAGCCAGTTCGGTTCCCTTGACTCCATTGGTGAAAAGCAAACACAGCGGTGAGAGAGACAGATGGTGAAAGAGAGAGTGAGAAAGAGGGTGAGTGAGAGAGAACGGCTATGCTTCAAATCATTGCAGTCACATCGCCACAGGCAGAGACATGTGTGGTGGTTAACTAGTATTTGTACGGTATTTTCCTACTACCGCAGAGTGTGAATGACTCTGGACAGCACTACTGCATACACAGTGTCATCGTGACTGCAAACACACAGTACGGAGGACTTGACCCCCATACCAATTTGAACATTAATAGATTCATGCATTTTTTAAAAGGGACTACTGCCAGGTAATATTAAAAAGCCTGGTTACCATCTACCATCCTGATGTGTGCCAAATCCCAAGGGCACATCCCAGGAGTATTCATGAGGCCAACATTATAACAGACTCCCAAAGTGCACACTGGGAAACCCTTGTTTCAAATGTAACAGAGAACAAAGAGATCCGAGGCCAACCTCCCCGGAGAGCAACAAAAATTACTTAATGCCATTGTCTGCCTATGCATGGCTTGCTCTTTGAAGTTTGAGGCTGGTATCTGTATAGCACTTTCTGACAACTGCAGATGTGAAAAGGGCTCTACACATACATGTGATTGTATTTGAGTAAGAATGAGTCTTACAACTACTTTATAATGTCACTCTGTGGCTATTTCTTCCCATTGTCATGTGTTGTGCAGCCATGCTGTGAGTGTGTTACATAGCAGGTTCCATTTTCAATGAATCATAAGAAACACTAACGAGCCAAGAACAAGAACAAGACATTTCAATGCCACTTCAGGCGTGTCTTGTACCCGTGAAAGGACGAAGCCCACCGGCTTATTTAAACTAAACAATTTTTCTGGTGGTTGCCCTAGCGAACTATTCAGTCAATGTGCTTGGAATCGTTTTCGTAGAGCCCAATATAAATTCCCAAACCAGTTATATTGATCTATCTGGTAGCAATGGAAGGCCCTGGGATAGGCGTAAACTTGGTCAGATGCTTTGGCACAGCCTTGCAGTAACATCAGTTGAACCATTCAGCTGGGTTATGTCCATTAGGCACTAAATGGAAGAAGTGAAAGAGGAAGGGACTACCTGGACTTGTCCAATAAACACTCATGTTCATTTTCTGTTGCAAAACATTTTTAATTTTTTTTTTACACTGTGCCCTAAATCAACACAACCCTGATGAGGAAAACACTACCATCCAACCCCCACGGTGTTCATTGTGTGTGTGTGTGTGTGGGGGGGGTGAACCATATCCAACTTCTACAATAAGCTACATAAGGCCTTCCTGAGAAGGCAGGCGTGTTGTTGTTTCAATCCCAACCCATTAATCAATCTAGTAGTAGTGGTGGGTGTCTGCTAATCCAGCATGCTTGTAATCTCCAGACTGATTAAACAGACAGTCTAATGCACCATGTGCTACCCAACACTGCCTTCTTTTTACATCAAGATTTGTTTAGTTGGAAACCTTCTGGTCTGATAAGAATGATGAACAATAAGAATGATCTATAATGAAAAAATGTGGCAAACAGAAGTATTACTGTTGTGGCAAAAAAACGATTTTGTAGTGTACCCTTGCTTTGGGGCGAGATAACATGGTCATTACGGACATTACAGATAGACCTGTAGTGTGTGAGAGGAACAGATGAGGGCCATTTGAGACGCCACATTACAGTTGAGCACTGAGCAGCTAGAGTCAGTCCGGGTGTTTTTTTTCCCCATTCACTGCCCAGGGGTGCAGCTGAACAACAGGACCCAGGATATGGCGACATGTGGTGCGGACTGCAGAAAGGACACGTTGCATGGAAACGTCTAGAAAAGGGCTAACGGAGCCTGGCGTCAGGCTGAGAGACTGATGAACAGATATACCAAGGTGAACGTATCAACACAAGCCAGGGAAAGAAGAGACAAAAGGAAGGCAGAAATAAGAGAGAACAGACGGGACGGACATAATGATGAGAAGCACCCACGCAAAGAAATCCAAACCAACCCGCTTGCTTCGAGGATCCTGCGAGCTAACTGGCTCGACTGGAAAGTCAACGGACAGGTCAGCAATCACGGAGGAGCAAGGACGTAGTGGATCCATTTGTAAATGAGCAACTCGGGTCCTTAAATCACACGTAGGACTCTTGGCACAGCCCTGTAAAGCACACAGAATAATTGAAGGACAGGGCACATAAGACCAAGCCTGTTGTTCCATAGTTTGGCTAGAAGGAGCTTAGTTCCTCTCATGCTAACTAGCCTAATGTAGGCCTAGGCTACAGTTATGTGCCAAACGGCCATGCAATAAAGGAAGCTGAGCGAGCATGACAGGATAAACAAACTGCTACAATTATGGTAATAACACAAGACAGACTGGGAACCAATCAGGACTAAGCTCTCACACACCAGTAACAGAAGGAAGAGGTCGGTAAGTGCTTGAGGGCTTTACTTATTTAAAACCTTGACACACCTCAAAGTCATCTCTCCCAATTTCCTTGCCATTGTTTTGGTGCAGAAGAATATAAAATACAGTTTTGCACTTAAAGCAAATTGGGATGCCAAAAGTATTGGTACAAACGGATTTCACACTCAATTTGCATAAGGTCAACACTCACATGCCCCACTGTCACTCAATATATTTCACACCAAGTTTAACATCAGTTGGAGGAAGGATAAGGACCTATTTCTCCATATTGCATTTGAAGGGATTGAAGAAAGAAAGGTATTGCACCGAGACCATGTGAGAATGAGTTGCAACAGCGACACGACAGTACATTAATACATGAAGCTTTGTGGAGATTCTCCTTAAGATGAAGAGGAGCCTGTGAGAGGTGAGCACAGACGAGGAAGAGAGCGAGAAAAATAAATAAAACACTACAAAAAATATAAACATCCTGTTAGCAAAGGCAGTGGGTATGCATAATGGATGCTTGGCTAGTCTCAGGCTTTGAGACAGACAGCTGCTACTTGGGCTGATAGGAGGAGCTGGTCTCTGGAAGAGGCCAAAAAAAATGGATCGGACAGTGAAATGCACCAGAATAGGCCTATCATTATCCTGAGTCAGTGCACTGCAGCATTAAAGCTGAAGGAGGAGAACATCAGAGCCCATTTCCACAAAGCGTCTTAGAGTAGGGAGTGCTGATCAAGGATCAGTTTTGGCTTGTAGATCATAATGAATAAGATTATATGGACAGATCCTAGATAAGCACTGCTACTCAGACGCTTTGTGGATAAGGGCCAAGAGCCTACTGGGCCATGTTGATGGGACACTTACCTGCACAGGTGACCTGTCCTGCATTTCAAACATGCTCTCCAGGAGCAAGACCGGTTTGCCTGGGGGTGTTTTGACGTGGGGAAGGGGTTCACGGGGAGAAGGTCACCAGAAAGCACATGATTCTCAAAGCAACAGTATTTCCCAAACACATTGAGCCTATGAATGAGTAGATATGAATCTAAAAACAACTCCTGTTAGGTAGAATTGAAAGCAATAGAAAATGAACACCGGCCACCTGCCAAACGGGTATATTTTGGCACTGGCGGGTAAGAATGTCTAACTCAACAGCCATGTTGGCACGTGGTAACACTTTGGACTCCACAGTGTGAGTGCTACATAAAAACAGTCAAGTATGGGCACAAGTGCGAGTGGTGATTTTTGCAAAATAAATGCTGCAGTAGCAGTTTTCAAAGTATTTCTGTCGTTTGGTTTCATATCTGGTAACGCACAAAAAAATCTAAATCCTAACGTTATAGCTATCCCACCTCGCACAGCAACACTGCCTTCTATAAACACGTTGTTTATAGAAGCAATGGCATAAAAGTTGGTCTAATTTACTTAAGTCTACCACTTTGTCCTTGTGTTTCTTGGCTATTTACATAGTTTTGTTCACAAGCTCGGTTGCTTTTCAATGTTTGAGTTTGCTCCCACAGCTAATAAAAAGAGGCATCGTTGGCCTCTACTAGTGACATTGTCACAGGCACATGTGATGACTTGAGTGGCCCTGTTACCAAGTTACCCTTAAAGGGGCAGCTAAACATTTGTTAAAATACTCCAGTCACAGAATATTAAATCGAGCAATATACCACATTACTTGTTTTAGAAACATTAAGCATGTTCATCTGTTTTTCTTTGTGTAATTATGGTAAAATGGATATTTTGGCTGGTAAAAAAATCAGAGTGGTTTGGTAAACCGCTACACCCCTAGTGTAATTACGTGTGGGTCTGGACAAACACCGCGTGCAGACAGACATACAAGACACATCACACAAATCAAACTTGTCCTCGGGGGGGTTGCTCAGAGCTAAAATGACCTTATTGTGGCTACATCAACACCACCATAGCGACATCAACTGGTCTGGAAAGAACAAGCTTTCCTTACAAAAGACACAACAGACATCCAGACACACACACACACGACATGGTGGTACCATCAACGAGCTTGCCAACCTAAACTATGAAAAGCAGGAATAGGTCTGTCTGTCTGATGAGTTTAAGTGTTTGCAAACATGTTATATCTGTTCATCATATCCACGGCCATAACATTCTATGAGTCATGTACAAGAAAAAAAAAGAAAAACAATGTCCTCCCTCCCTCTGCAAGAGGAGTGCCCTGTCACTTCTTAAAGGTGCAGGCGCCCCTATTCTCTTCTCCCACACAAACAGCCAGACAAAGACTGTAAAAAACAGCAGCGGTGTCATCATGCTCCCTCGCTCTCTCTCTCTCACTATAATCTGCCTGGAAGTAAGCCTATTTGGTCTTACGCAATTCGCCATGTGACCGACCAACTGCCTTCATCGTGCCTGAATGTAGGTTATCCCTCATGCTGTCGGTCCGTCTTTAGCTTTAGTTCACAACATTCAAACAAGGCCTCTGTGACTCTGACCCAGTCAGGCTCACATGGAGTCCCAAATGGCTCCTTATCCTCTACATGGTGCACTACTTTTGATCCTAGCCCTACGGGCCCTGGTCCAAAGTAGTGCACTATATAGATTGATGAGAAAGCCCATGGGCCACGCACTACACTCAATAACCAGTGGGCCTTGTAAAGCTGGATTCAGAGGAAAGCTGCAGGGCTGACTATAAAAAGATCCAAACATAGTTGAATAACATGTGGGCACTGAGGATCATAAAGAAAAGGCCAATCCAACTGAATAGGAACATCTAGCATAACCAGCAAAAGCTCGCCAGCGCTATTGAAAAAGTTAACATAGGACCAATACTGAATACTTGAGGGTGAAATGTCAATCTACTCCTACATCATTGCATCTGCATGTAAAAAAAGAGATTGAAACACCCTCTATAGGTTAAAATCTAATCTTACGTTGATCACATTAAGTGACTCATCCAATGGAGTCAACAAGGCAAAAGATCAGCAATATCAGACATAAGATAACAACCGCACTGGAATTAACCTAACCTGGGGCCATGCCAGCTTCTTCTGGATATCTCTGCCTTCACTTCTCTGAAAAAGGTGGTTTCTTTCTCTGGTAAATGCCTTAGATCCAGGCTTATCCCTGAAGACATAAAAAAAGTGTGTTTGAAGCAGAGGACAGCACTGCACCGCAGCATCAGAACACAACAGGGGTTTCATTCACTTTCATTACCCATCACTTCCATCAGGGTGACCTTCCACACAAAGGAGGGTGCAAGCCACATCCTCATGAACACAGGACCAGGAAGATGTAGCGCACACACGCACGTGTATGTAACATGAATGGGCCTGGCCTGGGCTTACTTTCAGCAGCAGAGAGTGGTAAACTGGAGATGAACCCTGAAACTTGCTGTGTGTTACTGCTAAAACAAGGCTACAGATCCCCAGTGGCTAACAAACCAAGCCTGGATGGAGTCCCTCCCTGTCACACACTCTAGCATCTTTGTATTTTCCACTACTTCAGTCGCTGACTCACTCTCTGCTCTCTCCCCATCCTAAATTCCAATTTAGTAAACATTCCCCCATTCAAAAAAGCCCATTCCACTCGGTCTTTATCCAATTCATTTTCTGTTGAGCAGGGGAAAAAAAACCTTGTCCAGGTATTAGGTACTTACAGAGAGATGTGTCGCTGCTCGATGTCCACCCTGGTGAGCTCGTCCTCCTCCACGTCAGTCTCTCCTCCGGAGCTGCTCTCCGTGGCGTCCGAGTCAAAGGCGCTCTCCGTGGACCTCAGGTTGGTGGTTCCACTGAGGGACAGGCGCTCCAGCTCCGCCGGTACAGAGCCATCCTTCAGGAATCGCCCAAGCCCCTCCCTCTCCTGCAGGGTGAGAGGGGCGTCCTGGCCTCCTCGTCTCCCGCCAGTTCGGAGGGCATCCAGTGGCCCCAGTGTGCTCTCCAGGAGCCCCCCCAGCTGCTGTTGGACGTGGTGCTCCACCTGCTTGGCCTGAACCACCTGGAGGCGCTTCCTCAGGCGCCGTAGACGCCCCTCAATCTCGCCCTGCCGGCTCTTGCTCTGCTGAGACCGCTCCTTAACGTCCACTCCAAGGCTGCCCATGCCCAGGGAGGTCTGTCGGTCCGTTGGGGAAAGGGATGATGTGTCCGTGGCCAGCGATGGTGGCCGTTCGGAGGGTTTGCTGTCGGGGCAGTCCATGGGGGTGTTGGTGGAGGCTGCGGGGGGTGCTGGATGTTCAGGGTTTCCGGCAGGGTTGTAGGACAGTCCTGTGGGCTGCTGGTGCTCCCCTCCCCCATTGAGAGGATAGTTTCCTCTAGAGGCAGCCGTGTTGGGTTGGGGCACCGGGGAGTCCAGTCCATGTCCAGCAGGAGGCCTGTTATTACCTCCATTGACCGTTGTCATACTGTCCCGGTCCGGCCCGTTTTTGGCAAACTTCTTAGCCACGCCGTTGACCGGTGGCGGTGGGCTTGACAGGGCAGGGGGACCACCCCCTCTGCTGTTACTCATGATGCTCTTAAGCTGCTCCTCTGAGAGCTCCAGTGTCTTGTGTTTCCTGGGCAGGAAGCTGGGCAGAAGGCCGTGTTTCTGCAGCAGGACGCCTTGCAGCTTCAGTGACTCCTTGGTAGAGGGAACGGACGTCACGTCTGAGCACAGGTACGACGCCACCAGCGGCTGTAGTTTCCCAAGAGGTGTGGAAGAAGCCTCGTTGCTTCGCGTCAACTCCTCCTTCCCCTTACCTGTGATGGACCCCCGTGGGGACCGCGCTCTTCAGAGGCCTTGCGCTTGACAGCGCCGTTGCTGGAGACGAGAATGTGACTGGTGCCGCCGTTGCTCTCCACGCCGCTCGGGGAGAGGTTGGAGGAGGGCGGAGCCAGTTTGAAGCGGATGCGGTGAGCTTCGGCCGGCGCGTCGGTTAGAGCGGGCGCCATCGCAGCCATGCAGCACAGGGGGGGAGGGGGGGCGGGCGAGGGGGCCTCTCCCGGTGCCGAGGCCAGCTGCACACCACCCACCTACTGCCTCGCCAGAGGACAGCCTAGGAGAGGGAGGAAGTCGGGGAGAGGGAGAAAGAGGGGTAGAAAGAGTTTGTGTTAGAGATTTACATGAACACAGCACAACATCCGTGTGCCATTTCAAATGTTCAACCTTGACAAATCATCATACACGGTCATCCAAACCAGTCTTACACCACACCAAGATTATTCTGTGTGATGCCTCAAATTTGCCTATAGTAGTCTGGCCCCAATACCACATTACTACTCTGCAAGAAAACCGGTTGCTGAAGCTTTGAATACATATGAACCCATCAGATATCACTGACATGTTTCTGGAGCATAGAGGAGCAGGTGCGTAGATGAAACCATAGCTGGAGGATAGAGAGTGATGTGGGGGGAGGGGGCATTTACCAGCAGAACTACATTGAGAGGAGCTATGCAGCTTAATTTATGTCTGCATGGGACACAAGAGGCAACAGCTGATCTCACCAAATGTAGGTCAGAGCCCTAGCTGGAGCGAAGGCCTACTGAAACGCATCCAGACAAGGGGGATTCCAGCAGCCAAGCAGTAGACTAACGGTGTAGGGGGGGGGTTGTGATGGTAAAGTACCCTACCAGGGGTCACATCTGTATTTTCAAAGTATTCTCGTGGAGCTCAGAGGGGGCTTTTAAGACCCTGTAGCTACGCTAAGCTCACTGTTTCAATGTGCAATTTGGTTAAATGTTTGGCAGGCTGCCTGGCTAATGTAATTCAAGAACAAGGGAGGGTAGACTGAGAAGGCAGGTAAATCCTAATGGTGGAAGGAAAAATATGTAGGTGGCTGGCTAGCTTCACAAGTGCAAATTCTTCTTACATAACTGCTCAATAGAAAAATCTAATATTGCTAAGAAATGTTCAGTCATGAATACAAACAGGCCAGGCTGACAAGACGCTACATGAAATCACTATTCATTTTCTGAGAAGTAAACTAAGAGGGAGCGAGAGAGAGCAGATTGGTGTGTTATTATGCTCTGAAAGGGTGCCGTGCTGTAAAACTGCATATCCGAAGGGTGTGGTGATGGATGACACGGGTGTTGGGTTACATTGTGCAGCTGCATAATAGGATAGGCTACATGCTCCATCATTTCCTATTAGATTAGGGCTAGGCTTAAAAATCACAAAAAAGGCAGTGTTGTGTTCAGCTTCATTACATTTGTCAACAAAGAATGCAATAACGTAAAGAAATGCAATAATGTAGAGAATCACGAAGGCTTGTCTTATGCAAAAACAATGTCCCCATGTTTCATCTTCAAGCTAAATGTAAAGCATTTGCTGGGCTATCGACCCAGTACATCAAAAACCAGACATTCAAACTATTCCTACTTCCTAGATGTTAAATTCCTTTTTCCAATTTGACTCAAAACATATATGTTGCAATAGTGATCGTTTCTCAACGGGGGTGTTTTCTTAACAGTCACAAGTAAATTAGGAAATATTGACCTATCGATGTGTCGCTGAGCAGCTGCAATATTTTAAGCAACAGTTCGAGCAAGCAGAAAGGCAAGAAGTTCCCAAAAAGAAACTGAAAATGCAAATGGCAACACCTTCAAAATAAGGCCAGCTGCTAAGAACTGACGAGGGGGGGAGGGACGTGCCATATTCATCCTAATCTTGTGATAATGTTTTACTCAAAATGTCTTGTGTGTGACAGCCATGGATTGGCTGGGACAAGGAGCTGCTGCAGTAGGGGGGTGGGGAGGTGTGAGGAAGCAAGTTGTTCCCCCTCTGGCCAACCACATCTTATTGACAGCAAAACACTGACAATCAATCAAAGCTGAATGACAGTCAGTGCAACCAATCAGACAGCTCTGCACGATTGGTAGGTGGGGAATGTTGAACAGCAATGCGGATCAGGGCATATCTCCTCACAAAATTGAGGGAAAATGTAAGGGAGAGAAAGAGTAAAAGAGGGGGATGGGAAGGCCCGGGTCATTTGAGTTTATCGAAAGCCATTTCTGGAAGCACTTTTCAGAAATGCTCTTTGGTGAGTTGTTTTCCTAAGGCTGTTCCCCCATGTTGCTGGTTGAGTGGGGAGACGGCTTAAGTAGTGAACAGATTCGAGAACATTCTGGAGGTGTATGTTTACCTGACATGCATGAGAGGTCAACTTAACCGTGCTAATCTGAGCCCATCATCTGTGCTGCTGCTACCATATGTTGAAGGGTCAGGTGGGGATGGAAGGCCCCACTTTAACCTTTTTGGGATAGGGTGCAGCATTTTCACTTTTGGATGAATAGCGTGCCCAGAGTGAACTGCCTCCAACTCTGTCCCAGATGCTAATACAGTGGGGCAAAAAAGTATTTAGTCAGCCACCAATTGCGCAAGTTCTCCCACTTAAAAAGATGAGGCCTGTAATTTTCATCATAGGTACACTTCAACTATGACAGACAAAATGAGGGGGAAAAATCCAGAATTTTTTTAATGAATTTATTTGCAACTTGCACAATTGGTGGCTGACTAAATACTTTTCCCCCCACTGTATATGCACATTATTATTAGTATTGGATAGGAAACACTCTGTTTCTAAAACTGTTTGAATGATGTCTGTGAGTGTAACAGAACTCATATAGCAGGAGAAAACCTGAGAAAAATCCAACCGGGAAGTGGGAAATCTGAGGTTTGTAGTTTTTCAACTCAGCCCCCATTGAAGATATAGTGGGATATTAGTTATGTTTCACTTCCCAAGGCTTACACTAGATGTCAACAGTATTTATACTCTAAAGGAGGGGCTCATAAGGGCTCTTTGAGTGAGTGGTCTGGCAGAATGCCACAGCCTCGGTCTGGCGCGTTCACGTGAAAGGTAGCTACGTTCCACTTCATTTGTACAGACAAAGGAATTGTCCGGTTGGAAGATTAATTAAGTTTTATGTTAAAAACATCCTGAAGATGGAAACAAGTATGGAATCAATGTTTCTACGGGCTGTAACGGAACTTTTGGTCCGCTTTGGATTTGTTTACCAAACGCCCAAACAAAAGAAGATATTTGGACATAACTGATGAACATTATCGAACAAATCAAAACATTTATGGTGGAACTGGGATTCCTAGGATTGCATTCTGATGAAGATCATCAAAGGTAAGTGAATATTTAAAATGGTATTTCTGAGTAATGTTGACTGCCCAATATGGCGGGTATCTTTTTGGCTGCTTTGTTGTCAAAAGGCTGTACTCCGATTATTGCATGGTTTGCTTTCTCCGTAAAGTTTTTTTTTTTTATAAATCTGACACAGCGGTTGCATTAAGGAGAAGTTTCTCTAAAAGTTCCATGTATAATAGTCGTATCTTTTTCAGTGTTTATTATGAGTATTTCTGTAAATTGATGTGGCTCTCTGCAATATCACCGTATGTTTCAGAACTACTGAACGTAACGCGCCAATGTAAACTCAGATGTTTTTATTTTTAAATATGAACTTTATCAAACAAAACATACATGTAGTGTGTAAATTGAAGTCCTATGAGTGTCATCTGATGAAGATCATCAACGGTTAGTGATTCATTTTATCTCTATTTCTGCTTTTTGTGACTCCTCTTTGGCTGGAAAAAATGTGTTTATCTGTGACTTGGTGGTGACCTAACATAATTGTTTGTGGTGCTTTCGCTGTAAATCCTTTTTATATTCAGACACTGTGGCTGGATTAACGAGAATGTTATCTTTAAAATGGTGTAAAATACTTGTATGCTTGAAGAATTTTAATTGTGAGTTTTTAGTTGTTTTCAATATGGCGCCCTGCACTTTCACTGGCTGTTGCGGGGGGTTCCGCTAGCTCGTGGAACGAGGTTAAAAGGGGGGATGGAGTCAATCTCCAGTTGTGGACAGGGCCCCAGGTGTTTATTTTTGTATGGCCACCCACACACTAGTGGTGCACGGGTCACCCGCACCAGCCAGCAATTGCTAACCCATCCGCAACCGCCCAACTATACGTGACAAGTGAAAATCTGGGGCCTGTGGACTAGTGGGGTGCAGGATTTAGATACGTTTCTGCTTATAATTTCCAACATTTTGGTAGGCCATGTTAGTCAGCTTGTCTATAATTAGATACATGTCGTTTATCTTCTGTCATTACACAGTATGATGCCCTAGAATACTAAATAAACCATTGCTTACCAGAATATCATAAATCTATAGAGTGAATACTTCAATCTAGTTGACGTCGGTAAAGTTCTCTGTCATCTCTGATTCTTCCACGGAGCAAAACCTTTTAGGGACCAGGGAAAAAATTAAAATGTCCAAATGACATCAGTTTGACCGATTGTAAGGAAACAGAAAGCTGTGAAAACAACCTAACATGTTTCTGATTAGATTTCAGTTCCTTTTGGATTTTGTGATTGAAATACTAAATCAGCTTTATGATGCTGATAAAACATAGAGACCATCTGTAAAGGTGCTAACAGTACAATTTCATTCTTTCAAGATGCCGAACGAAAGAAATCATATTTCTCCACTCCTGTTCCCAAGTCAAAATGTAGCCTACATTTGGTGTTTTATTTTACTGCAAGAAATGCCTTATTCTGCAGGAATTAATATTAAAGTCTGTGAGAGGTTATAGACCAACAGTTGGTGTGCAGATTTCAGTTTCCATTTTTCCCATCTGAACAGTAGGCTACAATTCCCTTGTCGTGCCATAGGCCTATTTGAAGTCCATGTCTTGTGCCTGTTGAATTTGTATAGCACCTCACAATCACCACATACCCAAATCGTTCCCAGACATTACTTCTTTTTATTCAACCCGCCAGCCATCCACCTTGCCCTTCCTCCACACAACATTTCATGACCATAAACACGACCGAGCCACAGATTTAACAGCAGGGACTGCGGGTTATGAGTCAACCCAAGCATCTCTTTAAAGAGGAGTGTTACTGTAGCTTGGCATTTAGTCATGTCACACTAGAACCATGCAGCTGTGTCAAATATCAACTGAGACAATAGCCAGAGCCCAGAGCCAATGAAATAGCAGCACCTAGCAAGAGCAGGGCAGACATTAGGTCTAAGGTGAAGGAAATGATAGAAGATGTTTAATACACGCATGATTACCAAACACACACACACCCTCTCTCTCTCTGGGGATGGGCACGGCTAATCAAATATCCGGATATCCGAACGGATGGTTCGTATTCGAACAATTGAGAGTATTCCATTTTTGGAGATCATTTTTAGGCCTATTTTAACAATGAAAAAGCTTCATCTAAATTATATTGTCCACGTTACATTGTTACACACAAAGACATACTATGACATTTGAAATGCTTAATCGAATAAAACAAAACTTTATAATGTAGTGTTTACTTAAGGCTCTTTGAGCTACTGCTGCTTCAGACGCAACGTGGTGTTGACAGTCATTGTTTACAGTTGTGCACTGTAAATGTAGCCGACAGTTCTGAGGACTCACAAAGTAATTGCTTTATTTTCAAGCTCATTTTCACTCTTTTGGGCTGTGGGTTGCATTTGACATGAAAAGGTATTTTTATTATCATAGTGCATGAAGCCCTATGGTCAGCCCTGACAACGGTATGCTGTTTTCCCAACTTCAAATAGCAATTAGCCTACATGCACGCACACCAATGGTGAGTCCTCAAGACCTGCTGGCAGATCAATACAAAAAAATAAAATACAACAATGCCAGAATTTTTTTGTTTGTTTAAAAACAATCAAAATCAGTTCTATAAATGGGGAACATCAGACTCCTCTTTCACCTTTGTTGTCACCCTGGAAACACCTGCGCACTGTCTGAGAATTATTTTTTTTATTTTTTATTTTACCTTTATTTAACTAGGCAAGTCAATTAAGAACAAATTCTTATTTACAATGACGGCCTAGGAACAGTGGGTTAACTGCCTGTTCAGGGACAGAACGACAGATTTGTACCTTGTCAGCTTGGGGATTTGAACTTGCAACCTCCAACGCTCTAACCACTAGGCTACCCTGCCGCCCCAATTACATTATGTTGCAAAACATTTCCTAGATGGAAACAAACGTAACGAAGCGGGAAGGGACCTAGCTGAATTTATCCAATAGAAACTCTTGTTTTGGCTAATTATTAGCTTATGATTACACCTCAGCTGTTTGCATCATTGTGATTGGTCAATTTTTTATATTATGAATATCAGGAAAATAAATATTGATATTATTTGAAAAGTGAATTAAATCTCCTGCCCAAGTCACCCACAAAATTCAAATCAGTGCAGCCTGCTCTTTCTCTTCGCTAATGATGCGAGTGTGTGTTCAGTCTGCCTGTTGCATGTAGAACATCCTAGCCTATTTAATGACGATAGGCCCTGTTTTACTAAAGTTACGAGGCAAGAAATTGCGAAATACAGCACACCATTGCGAGATACAACTTTGATTGCCAATAGATAGAAAGAGAACCCTGCACTATGCCTATCTAAACAGTGCACCTCCTCTCTCTTTTTTTTAGGAGAGAGCTGTCTGCACAGGTAGCTCAAAATTATTTGATTGACAGTTCTGGTTGTCTAGAGATAGACATAAATTCTGCTTCAGAAGCAGCATTACTTTACAGACAAGTAAAATGCCCTTCATGCTGGCATTTAAAGAGCTGTAGTGCAACTTTACAAACAAACACGCCGCAGCTATCAAGTGTATATGTATAAAAACTGAGGTAGACATAATTTCATTGCCCGACCCTAGCGGTCATACATATGCAGTGCTTGACTTGGACTGGAATAGATGCCAGTACTGTTTATATTTAGGTACAGGAGCACCATAATACTCAAGATAATATTCTTTAAAAGGTGCAGGAGCTCAAGCAGTAGAAAATGTGAAGTGCCGGTACTCGCCTCCGGTGAGCTCCTGCCCAACACAAGCACTGTACATGCATAAGAGGACCATTATTCTGCATTGTGAATTGGTGTGGAATTATGAATATTTCTTGAAATTTTAATGGAAAAATGATTTATAAAAAATAGCAGTTGAAACTAGAGGTCGACCGATTAATCGGAATGGCCGATTAAATAGGGCCGATTTCAAGTTTTCATAACAATCGGCAATTGGTATTTTTGAGCGCCGATTTCTTTTTTTTAATAATAATTAATAACGGACCTGCCTAGTTAAATAAAGGTAAGAACACATTCTTATTCTCAATGACGGCCTCGGAACGGTGGGTTAACTGCCTTGTTCAGGGGCAGAACGACAGATTTACTCCATGTCAGCTTGGGGGATCCAATCTTGCAACCTTACAGTTAACTCGTCCAACGCAATAACGACCTGCCTCTCTCTCGTTGCACTCCACAAGGAGTGTTACGTGAATGCAGTTAGCCAAGGTAAGTTGCTAGCTAGCATTAAACTTATCTTACAAAAAACAATCATAATCACTAGTTAACAACACATGGTTGATGATATTACTAGATATTATCTAGCGTGTACTGCGTTGCATATAATCTGACTGAGCATACAAGTATCTAACTGAGCGGTGATAGGCAGAAGCAGGCGGGTAAACATTAATTCAAACAGCACTTTTGTGCGTTTTGCCAGCAGCTCTTCGTTGTGCGTCAAGCATTGCGCTGTTTATGACTTCAAGCCTATCAACTCCCGAGATGAGGCAGGTGTTACGGCTGGCTAGTTAGCGCGCGCTAATAGTGTTTCAAACATCACTCGCTCTGAGCCTTCTAGTAGTTGTTCCCCTAGCTCTGCATGGGTAACACTGCTTCGATGGTGGCTGTTGTCGTTGTGTTGCTGGTTCGAGCCCAGGGAGGAGCGAGGAGAGGGACGGAAGCTATACTGTTACACTGGCAATACTAAAGTGCCTATAAGAACATCCAATAGCGAAAGGTTAATGAAATACAAATTATATAGAGGGAAATAGTCCTATAATTCCAATAATAACTACAACCTAAAACTTCTTACCTGGGAGAAGTTTTAAATAAAAAATAATAATAAATCGGTATCGGCTTTTTTGGTCCTCCAATAATCGGTATCGGCGGTGAAAAAAACAAAACAATCGGTCGACCTCGAGTTGAAACATTAAGCAAAATATTACATTTGTCACATCGCTAGTCAGATCCTTGCTCTGTAAAGAGGTTCCTTCTAAATATGTCCAGGCACACAAACTCAAGAAACATTTACAGTGAAACTCAAAGGATATGCACCGACTGGCACCCCATTTCCTAATGGGTCTTGGTCAAAAGCAGTGCATTTGGGATCCAGAAACAACCTGTCTACCTAAAGGAGAAGTTGTGTGTAGGGAGGAGCTAACCCAGCCTCCTGCTAGTAGCACATTACTAATACAGCAGCCAGGTTCAATCTCAGTTCACCAAACCTCCACTACAAATAATAATCCACTACAGTAGAAAACAAGTAGGCTACAGTACAACCCCTCCCTGTTCAACGTATGTGTTGACAATTCCCTAGTAAACAGACGGACGGACGGGGGGGGTGAATGAAAGTTTGATTCAAGTAGGGCTATATAAATTGAATGTACTTAGCAAAATTAAGATGCAAATATGGCCCGAGTTACATAGGACAAAACAGATTCATTTTAGCCTAAAACTGTGTGACAAGAACAGCTTGGTACGTAGTCTACCAGCGCTGCCAGTAACCTATTGTATCAGCTACTGCAGCCCAGGGTTTCTTAATGGGTGCTTTCCCAAGTGTCTCTACATAGAAAAGCCTTTCATCAACTTAAGCCTTTGAGAGGCAGCAGGGAGGGACAGAAATTAGGGAGTTGGACGGGACTTCCCCAGACAGCCTTACACTCTCCAAACGAGGTTATAGTTTGGATGTAATCATGATGGAAAGTGAACACCATTTTAAAATAATTGTATGTTGACCAACCTTGACACACAAGCACGTGCTCGCTCGCACGCGTGCGCACACACACACATACGTACACTGAAACAACTTCGCTCAGCTATCGCTCAGCGTAATAACCCAGGAGAGAAAAGATCCAGTGAGGGTTTGGAATGTAAGGTGACCTCCCTTGGGCTGTTGTGTCAGAAAGTGAGATCAGACTGTGGCAATGACTCAGCACTACCTCACTCTACACAAGGCACCAAGTAGACTACAGAGAACATTCTGGAGGATGTTTGATGCAGCCAGGGTCAAAAGTAATGCACTATGGCCTATACTACGGCCATAGGGTTCCAGTTCAGACGTAGACCAGGGTTAGGGAGGAGGAACAGAGCAGTCATACACCACTGATTCCAGACACCTCTAGAATGTTTATTCACAAGGTGATGTCATAGAGCAGGAGAGAGAGAAACCACGAAACATTCATAGCACACATTTACTCGTGACTTAGGCTACTTCCTTTGCATACAGTATAGCATGTTTTTAACCTCTGGTCATTTCCATGTAAAAAAAGGCCCCATGAGCACCAACATGTGAAGTTCATGTCAAATCTGGTGCCAAATGAAAGCTAGGAGTCTGCATTTTTGAGAAATGAAGGCATACATAACTTTAACCATTTTCCATCCTCAAAATTAGGAATAATCAAAGGCTTTGATTTTTGGTCAAACAGACGGAAAAGTCTTAAAAATGCATTTGAAATATATCAAAACATAATAATGCAGAAGTAAAAGACACTGCCAACTAATATCAACACATATTTTGTTTAATAAACATTGGTCAGTGCCTTAGTTCACAGAAGTAACCAGGTAGAAACCATATCTATTTGGTTTCTTAATTATTAAGTGATTAAAACTTGAATTTAACCAAATTGGTAACAGAATTTCCTTAAACTCAGTAAAGGAATTACTGCAATTGAATTGGCTACAATGAGAAACCAGTAGTCACAAACCAGTCTTCCCTTCCATTGGCATATTATCATGTTAAATGCTGGTGGTCAAAGCTGGCTCTCTCCCACTCGCAGATACAATCAAAAGTGAACTAAACAATCAAAAATTAACAGTAAACTCAAAGGTTTCAAAGGAATAGACATTTCAAAATGTCATGTATATTGTTATAACGGGCAAATGGTTAATGTATAAAAAGGGAAAATAAATAAACACAAATATGGGATGTATTTACAACGGTGTTTGTGCTTCACTGGTTGTCCTTTTCTTGTAGCAACCGGTGACAAAATCTTGCTGCTGTGATGGCACGCTGCGGTATTTCACCCAATATATATGGAAGTTAATCAACATTTGACTTTCTTTCCTTAAATTTTGGGTCAGTCACAGTGGTCAGGTATTCTGCCACTGTGTACTCTCTTTCAGGGCCAAATATCTATCCAGTTTGGAAAGAATTTAACAGAAAACAGAGTAATGTGTCAAGTAATTATCTTTTTGTTTTCTCATGATTTGGTTGGGTCTAATTGTGTTGCTGTTGCTGTCCTGGGGCTCTTTTTGTGAACAGAGCCCCATGACCCACTTGCTTAGGGGATTCTTCTCTAGGGTAATCTCTCTGTAGGTGATGGGTTTGTTATGGAAGGCTTGGGAATCGCTTCCTTTCAAGTTGTTGTAGAATTTAAACGTCTCTTTTCTGGATTTTGATCCTTATTGGGTATCAGCCTACTTCTGCTCTGCATGCATTATTTGCCGATGTACGTTGTACACACTTATTTTCCACCATAATTTGCAAATAAATTCATTAAAATCCTACAATGTGATTTTCTGGATTTTTTCCCCCTCATTTTGTCTGTCATAGTTGAAGTGTACCTATGATGAAAATTACAGGCCTCTCATCTTTTTAAGTGGGAGAACTTGCACAATTGGTGGCTGACTAAATACTTTTTTGCCCCACTGTATTTTAGACAGATCCTAATTGGGGTGTCAAATTGACGTTCCTTTTGATGGCGTAGAAGGCCCTTCTCACCTTGTCTCAGATCGTTCACAGCTTTGTGAAAGTTACCGGTGGTGCTGATGTTTAGGCTAGGTAGGTGTAGTTTGTGTGCTCAAGGACAATGGTGCCTAGACGGAATTGGTATTTGTGGTCCTGGCAACTGGACCTTTTTTTTGGAACACCATTATTTTTTGTCTTACTAAGATTTACTGTCAGGGCCCAGGTCTGACAGAAGATCTAGGTGCTGCTGTAGGCACTCTTTGGTGTCTCGCTCACACACACACAAGCCCCCTCTCTTTCCATTTATTGTAACCCGCATCTAAGCACCAACCAACACCGGACGTCAATGGAAGTTGAAAAGTGAATGAAATTTGGTCAGTCGGCCGTGGCCTTGATTTCAACGTCCAAAGAATATGTTTTTGACAAGATCTGAGTCGGCATTCATTTCAACGTCCGATGTTTATTTTTGGTCCAGTCCGGCCTTGATTTGGCCCATACATAGACATCCACGATTGGTTCAAATCTAAACCAATCATAGACGTTTATGTTTTACACGTGTTAAGAGCACCGTACAGTAAAGATCTTTTTTTTTTTTAAGTTGAGTATAGTTCAGTACAGTCCTGTATGGTACAGTACTCTAGAGTTGAGTATACTATAATTTACTGCATTCTACTAATCCATTAACAGCAAGAAATTGGAATTCATTGCCCTTGATAATCAACCGTTCTCTGTCGTGGATGATGTTGGTCCAGCACCATGATCCCCAGTACACACAACCAAGTAGGGCGCTATTTTTCAGATGTTGCCCTACCGGATGTTACACAGTATTGTTGAAACGCATATCCATGAGCGTCACTGCTATTAGCTTCACAACTGACATTTGGGCCAGCCATGTCAACCCCATGTGCATGCAGAGTCTGACAGCAGAGTCTGACAGCACAGTGGGTTGACAAGGATTTTGTACTGAGGAAAGCCGTATAGAATGTGCTGGTTCTCATACCGCTGCTGCCATGTCAATGGCATTTGAGAACATGTTTGAAACATGAACACACTCCTAGCTCCATTCGAACAACTGACTCGAGAAACAAGCTCACCAGCTGCGTCTGCAGCAGACATCATACCCTCTGTCATGGCATTGAAACGCCTGCTCAACAAAACTGCCGACACAGACCGTCGGGTTAAAACTTGCAAAAGTACTCTACTACTCGACAGCATCGTGAAGAAGGCGCAGCAGCGCCTCTTCAACCTCAGGAGGCTGAAGAAATTCGGCTTGTCACCAAAAGCAACCATAAACTTCTACAGATGCACAATCGAGAGCATCCTGGCGGGCTGTATCGCCGCCTGGTACAGCAACTGCTCCGCCCACAACTGTAAGGCTCTCCAGAGGGTAGTGAGGTCTGCACAACGCATCACCGGGGGCAAACTACCTGCCCTCCAGGACACCTACACCATCCGATGTTACAGGAAGGCCATAAAGATCATCAAGGACAACAACCACCCGAGCCACTGCCTGTTCACCCCGCTATCATCCAGAAGGCGAGGTCAGTACAGGTGCATCAAAGCTGGGACCGAGAGACTAAAAAACAGCTTCTATCTCAAGGCCATCAGACTGTTAAACAGCCACCACTAACATTGAGTGGCTGCTGCCAACACACTGACACTGACTCAACTCCAGCCACTTTAATAATGGGAATTGATGGGAAATGTAAAATATATCACTAGCCACTTTAAAACAATGCTACCTAATATAATGTTTACATACCCTACATTATTCATCTCATATGTATACGTATATACTGTACTCTATATCTACTGCATCTTTATGTAATACATGTATCACTAGCCACTTTAACTATGCCACTTTTTTTTACATACTCATCTCATATGTATATACTGTACTCGATACCATCTACTGTATCTTGCCTATGCTGCTCTGTACCATCACTCATTCATATATCTTTATGTACATATTCTTTATCCCCTTACACTTGTGTGTATAAGACAGTAGTTTTGGAATTGTTAGTTAGATTACTTGTTGGTTATTACTGCATTGTCGGAACTAGAAGCACAAGCATTTCGCTACACTCGCATTAACATCTGCTAACCATGTGTATGTGACAAATAAAATTTGATTTGATTTTACTAGAGGCTCTGAACAAGCGAGTCGGTGGTATTCTCTCTGAGCCTCTTTACTGTGTCACCACCATGCTTGATGCTAGGTACAAGGACCACTACTTCGACGCAGACAAGAAACAGGGTTTACGTGAAATGTTACAGACACAGATGGACAAGATGGAACAGACACAGTGACAGTTGGCACCGAGGAAGAGGACCCACGACAGAAGAGGCAACAGGCAGAGATGAAACTTCACTGCTTGGCATGTATGAGGAAATCCTGGGTGAAAATTAAATGACTGAACCATGAAACAGCACAGCAAGTGAAACAAAAATATTTTGGTCAGTGTGTGTTTCAACTATTTAACTGTCCTATAATGACACTCAAATTCTAAATATCAGTTATCAGTAATCATGTTTTTTGGCAAGGAAAATATTGGATATCGGCCAAAAATGTCATATAGGTGCATCCCTACTCCTCACCGTTGAATTTGACACGTTTATTCCACCTATACAACCAGGCAAGCAAGATCGGCTCTCTAACACACATGCGGTGATACAAACAAATCCGCATTCTCATGGATGACCCTGAGCCATATTGCTCGCCAGGCATGGCGGTGTGGAGCCGAGCGTTGGAAACAGGACTCCTGTTACAGAACCCTTTAAGACCAACCCTCCCAGTCTAACCAGTTGCAGGCATATAAGAAGCTCCACCCAGCCAGCGATACCCTGTCCAACCAACCGCAGGCTCCGTTTAGAACATGCCCAGCGATGGCACGAATTTCACACAATCACCTTATTCTGATGAGGCCCCTCTCACCTAGTCATGATGTGTATTCTACGGCCATCACCCTATTATGCACAGAAGTAATTAAATTAGGTTAATCTTCGGTGGAGGCAGCCTTCGCAGAGGTAGCACAAGTAAAACCTGAAATGGATCAACCTCCAGTACAGAGGGAAAAATGTAGGCTGTGCTAAAAAGGTTAAAATTAGAAAACAGGCTAGTAATTTTGTCATAACACAATATACTGTACTTACCATTTATGATGGTTAAGCATAAAGACCTAGGCCTACTGTTGGTCAAAAACATGCTAAGTATGTCACAGGAAGGCCAAAAAGATCATCAAGGACATCAACCACCGAGCCACTGCCTGTTCACCCCGCCATCATCCAGAAGATGAGGTCAGTACAGTTGCATCAAAGCTGGGGCCGAGAGACTGAAAAGCAGCTTCTATCTCAAGGCCACCAGACTGTTAAAACAGCCATCACTAGCACATTAGAAGCTGCTGCCAAAAGGCATAGACTAGGAATCACTGGCAACTTTAAGGAATGGAACAATCATCACTTTAGTAATGTTTACATATCTTGCACTACTCATCTCATATGAGTATACAGTATTCAATAGTATTCTACGGTATCTTAGTCACTGAATGTTTATATATCTGGCATTACTCATGTCATGTGTATATACTGTTTTCTATACGATATCTTAATTCGTTCCACTCTGACATTGCTCGTCCATATGTATATAGTCTTAATTCATTCCTACATAGATTTGTGTGAATATGTTGTGTAATTTCTTAGATATTAATTGTTATATATTACTGCACTGTCGGAGCTAGAAGCACAAGCATTTGGCTACACCCACAAAAACTAATCACATGTATGTGACTTATAAAATTTGATTTGAAATAGGGTCTATCGGTAAGAATTATATATACAGTTGAAGTCGGAAGCATACAGTAAAAATTCCGTCTTAGGTCAGTTTGGATCACCACTTTATTTTAAGACTGTGAAATAATAGAGAACATTTATTTCAGCTTTTATTTATTCCATCACATTACCAGCAGGTCAATTAGTATTTGGTAGCATTGCCTTTACATTTTTTAACTTGGGTCAAAGATTTTAGGTAGCCTACCACAAGTGTCCCACAATATGTTAGGTGAATTTTGGCCCATTCCTCCTTACAGAGCTGGTGTAACTGAGTCAGGTTTGTAGGCCGCCTTGCTCGCACACACTTTCAGTTCTGCCCACAAATTGTCCATAGGATTGAGGTCAGGGCTTTGTGATGGCCACTCCAATACCATGACTGTGTTGTCCTTAAGCCATTTTGCCACAACTTTGGATGCTTGGGGTCATTGTCCATTTGGAAGACCCATTTGCGACCAAGCTTTAACTTCCTGACTGATGTCTTTTTTTTTTTTTTTACCTTCATTTTACTAGGCAAGTCAGTTAAGAACAAATTCTTATTTTCAATGACGGCCTAGGAACAGTGGGTTAACTGCCTGTTCAGGGGCAGAACGACAGATTTTGTACCTTGTCAGCTCGGGGATTTGAACTTGCAACCTTTCGGTTACTAGTCCAATGCTCTAACCACTAGGCTACACTGCCGCCCCAATATATTGCTTCAATATATAATTTTCCAGCCTCATGATGCCATCTATTTTGTGAAGTGCACCAGTCTCTCCTGCAGCAAAGAACCGCCACAACATGATGCTGCCACCCCCGTGATTCACGGTTGGGCTGGTGTTCTTCGGCTTGCAAGCATTTCCTTCAAACACAACGATGGTCATTATGGCCAAACGGTTCTATTTTTGTGTCATCAGACCAGAGGACATTTCTCCAAAAAAGTGCAATCTTCGTCCCCATGTGCAGTTGCAAACCATTGTCTGGCATTTTTATGGCGGTTTTGGAGCAGTGGCTTCTTCCGTGCTGAGCGACCTTTCAGTTTATGGCGATATAGGACTCATTTTACTGTGGATATAGATACTTTTGTACTTGCTTCCTCCAGCATCTTCACAAGGTCCTTTTATGCTGTTCTGGGATTGCGTTGCACTTTTTGCACCAAAGTACGTTCATCTCTAGGAGACCGAACGCGTCTCCTTCCTGAGCGGTATGACGGCTACGTGGTCCCATGGTGTTTATACTTGCATACTATTATCCTGGCTGATTTCTTTTGATTTTCCCATGATGTCAAGCAAAGAGGCACTGAGTTTGAAGGTAGGCCTTGAAATACAGGTACACTTCCAATTGACTCAAATTATGTCACACAGCCTATCAGAAGCTTCTAAAGCCATGACATTGTTTTCTGGAATTTTCCAAGCTGTTTAACCTCTGAACTCTAGGGGCAGTATTTCATTTTTGGATAAAAAAACGTTCCCGTTTTAAACAAAATATTTTGTCACGAAAAGATGCTCGACTATGCATATAATTGACAGATTTGGAAAGAAAACACTGACGTTTCCAAAACTGCAAAGATATTATCTGTGAGTGCCACAGAACTGATGCTACAGGCAAAACCAAGATGAAACTTCAAACAGGAAATGAGCAAAAAAATTTAAGCGCAGTTTTCCAATGTCTCCTTATATGGCTGTGAATGCGCAAGGAGAGAGCCCACAATTTCTGCCGTTTCCCCAAGGTGTCTGCAGCATTGTGACGTATTTGTAGGCATATCATTGGAAGATTGACCATAAGAGACCACATTTACCAGGTGCTAAATGCTACGCTAGCTATCAATACTCTTACACAAATGCTTGTTTTGCTATGGTTGAAAGGCATATTTTGAAAATCTGAGATGACAGTGTTGTTAAGAAAAGGCTAAGCTTGAGAGATAGCATATTTATTTCATTTCATTTGCGATTTTCATGAATAGTTAACATTGCGTTATGCTAATGAGCTTGAGGCTATAAATGGATACAGGTTTTTTTCATAGCCAAATGTGAACAAAACGGAGCGATTTGTCCTACACAAATAATATTTTTTGAAAAACTGAACATTTGCTATCTAACTGAGAGTCTCCTCATTGAAAACATCTGAAGTTCTTCAAAGGTAAATGATTTTATTTGAATGCTTTTCTTGTTTTTGTGAAAATGTTGCTGGCTGAATTCTAGGCTTATAGCTATGCTAGCTATCAATACTCTTACACAAATGCTTGTTTAGCTATGGTTGAAAAGCATATTTTGAAAATCTGAGATGACAGTGTTGTTAACAAAAGTCTAAGCTTGAGAGCAAATATATTTATTTCATTTCATTTGCGATTTTCATGAATAGTTAACGTTGCGTTATGCTAATGAGCTTGAGGCTATAAATAGATTGCTCGACGCAAGAAGTTAAAGGTTCAGTCACCTTAGTGTATGTAAACTTCTGACCCACTGGAGTTGAGATACAGTGAGTTAAATTAAATAATCTGTCTGTAAACAATTGTTGGAAAAAATACCTGTGTCATGCACAAAATAGATGTCCTAACCGACTTGCCAAAACTATAGTTTGTTAACAAGAAATGTGTGGAGTGGTTGAAAATGATTCCAACCTAAGTGTATGTAAACTTCCAATTTCAACTGTATATATATATATATATATATTCATTTCATTTTTACAACAAAACAATATCCTACCCATTGACTGAGAAACATCAACGACTCTCCCTCACCTGGTCCAGTACCAGGTAAATCCATCAGACTCTGCAGCTACTCGGATTGCAGCTGAAGGTCATAACCTTTATCTATGCCATCCGTGGGAACCATCCACAAACTCACATTAAACCCAGCCCTTGAATGAGATAAGGATTTCTCCAGCATGCAGCAGTTAATGTGTCCGGATCAAAGTTCCCAGGCTACACTGATAATGACTATGTGTGTGTGTGTGTGTGTGTGTGTGTGTGTGTGTGTGTGTGTGTGTGTGTGTGTGTGTGTGTGTGTGTGTGTGTGTGTGTGTGGAGCAGTTCAGCTGTTGGAAGCTCATGGAGCGATGCGTAATGCTAAAACCAGCTCTGTGTTCAAGAAAGAAAGTAAACTCCCACTCCAAATCCACACCATTCATTAAAATCACAATTTAACCAACACTCATCTATTTTTTTGACTACCTGGGCCTACCAATTGGTTAAAATATTGAAACCAAACCATACAGATTTGAATGAAAAGTATTTGAATAAACATGAAATGGTGAATGTAAGAAGCGAACATCATTTCATATTAAACAGCATATAAAACACTAAAATAGGTCAGGAACCAGACAGAGAGCCTAAGGAGGAACAAAAAGGAAGTATTTAAATCATTAGGCTGGACAAAGTTCAACTACTGTTTAACGGAAGCCCAGCCTCACTTTTCTCCACACACAGGAAAAAAAAAAACTGAAATAAAACTGAAGTCATTTTTTGGCCAATATACTATTTGTTTATAATGCACTGTCCGCTCTCCCTTGAGGCTTTCCCAAGTTGATGCCCAAGAGACCAAACAGCCTCAGATCACACACTCAGATCATGTTCAAGCCTCGGATTGGACAGTGAAACACACACACGCTCGCACCTGCACTCGATGTGCAGTCATGGCTGAAGCCAGCGCAAATTCCTACTATTTATGTGTCCAGGTTAAACCGGGGACATCCCTCATCAAATTCATGGTATTGACCAAATACTTACTTTCCACCATAATTTGCAAATAAATTCATTAAAAATCCTACAGTGTGATTTTCTGGATTTTTCCCCCCTCATTTTGTCTGTCATAGTTAAAGTCTACCTATGATGAAAATGACAGGCCTCATCTTTTTAAGTTGGAGAACTTGCACAATTGGTGGCTGACTAAATACTTTTTTGCCCCACTGTAACGTAGGTACATGACGTAATGACGCCATGTAAAAATGTTGTGCTACAAGTGCTGCACAGCATTCCTAACCTAGCCCACAATGTCTGCTATGTGGATTTAGCAGTCAACAAGTTGAGCAGTCATTTGAAAGAGTAAGAAAATTTCAGCGAGACAATTCAAAGGAGAAATCCATCAAAGCCAAGATAATGGAATTCATTGCCCTTGGCAATCAACTGTTCTCTGTCGTGGGTGATGTTGGCTTTCGCCAACTGGTCGAGCACCGGTACACATTACCAAGTGTGCTATTTTTCAGATGTTCCCCTCCTGGAGTTACACAGTAATAGCGTCACTGCTATTCACGACATACATACTATGAAACGCCGTTTGGGTCTTTGCGTGTAAATAAAGATACAGTAGCACTGTCAAAGCTGTACAAAAAAAGTCTGCAAACAAGCAAACAGCGGCCACGATCGTTGTGTTTACAATATCGCAATGGTAATAATAAAGCATAATTTGTTTGACCACAACTTCTGGGGTGGCTAGCTTTAGCTTGGTTCATAGCTAGCACCAATACAACCAGCCTGAAAACAATGACCAGTAGAAACTGCAGTCATTTTCATTATTCTAGACAATGATTTAGGAATCCTTGTGAGTAAGTATTAGCTGGGATGCAACTTGTTCGCCTAATGAAATTGAACTTTAGTTCATGAAAATAAATAGCTAGCCAGCTACTTAACCCTGTTGCCCAAAGCTAAGCAGCCAACTAGCTTCATCTGGGAATTGATAGGAAAGGATGTAATATATCACTAGCCACTTTAAACAATGCTACCTAATATAATGTTTACATACCCTACATTATTCATCTCATATGTATACGTATATACTGTACTCTCATCTACTGCATCCTTATGTAATACATGTATCACTAGCCACTTTAACTATGCCACTTTGTTTACATACTCATCTCATATGTATATACTGTACTCGATGCCATCTACTGTATCTTGCCTATGCTGCTCTGCACCATCACTCATTCATATCTTTATGTACATATTCTTTATCCCCTTACACTGTGTATAAGATATTAGTTTTGGAATTGTTAGTTAGATTACTTGTTGGTTATTACTGCATTGTCGGAACTGGAAACACAAGCATTTCGCTACACTCGCATTAACATCTGCTAACCATGTGTATGTGACAAATAAAATTTGATTTGATCTGGCTAGTGAAGCTCGACTGGACCGGGTTACATGTTGTGAAGCTAGCCACAATAACGATCAGGCACTAGGGTTGCAGACTTGGAAATTTTCCATTGGAAGTTAAGCCCGGGTATTTTGCTTAAATTCATTAAAAAAAAAGTTAACTTATAACAGTGAACCTTTTTTGTGGGATACACAAGGCAATTCTAGGACTTGTGGCATATTTTGGTTAAACTATCCACAATTCAATGGAATTGCAACCCTCTGCATGCACAGTGCATTTTCCCATCACATGTACAGCTGATTCTCAAGATCTTGCACACCAATGAGATGCTATTGAGCCCATACTACTACACTGTCTAAGCCAAGGACTACATGCTTTCTGGTAAGTTTTGATTACAATACTGGGTGGGGTGAATATATTTTATATGACATACATGATTTTTTGTTAACTAGTAAATAGTAGCCTACAGCAAAGTGTGTTTAAATAATTTCTAACTTGTTCATTTCTGCTAGTTAGTTTTTGCTACCATGTGGGTTTTTAGCTTGCTTGAGCCTGCTAACTGAGGAGTGTTAATTATGTTTCATTTTAAAACATTTATCTTACAAAGGAGTTGTTTAATCTAACTGCTTAACTATTTATCTGTACATGGAATTGTATTTGTTTTGACTAAAATCTTTACAGGAAAATGCCACGGGCACTCTCTGATGTGTGGAGACATTTCACCGCAGCTAATGTAGAAGGAAAAGCTGTGCACATTTGCAAATACTGTGCCATTAGCTAGGTTGCTGAAGAATGCAACAAAGATGCAGAATCATCTGGCAAAGTGCATTAAGTTCCCTCAGCGCTCACAACAAACAACCTCTGACAAAAAGTCCCTCTACCTCTATTCGAGGTGAAAATGATGAATCAGACACCTTATCCATACACAGACAGCTGTGTATGTAACTGGTTCACCTCTGATGCTCACAGGCAATGTGTATTGGAAGAGATTTCTGAATGTTCTTTGCCCAGCATACACCCCTCCAAACAGACATGCTTTATCTACTCATTTGCTGGATGCAGAGTACAACAGAGTTCAATTGAAGGTCAAGCAAATCATAGAGAAAGCAGACTGTATTTGCAATCATCTCTGATGGGTGGTCGAATGTTGTTGGGCAAGGAACAATTAACTACATCATCTCCACCCAACCAGTATTCTACAAGAGCACAAGGGACACAAGGGACAACAGACACATCGCAGATGAGCTGAAGGCAGTCATCAATGACCCTGGACCAAAGAAGGTATTTGCACTGGTGACAGAATGCTGCAAACATGAAGGCTGCTTGGTCTAAAGTGCAGGAGTCCTACCCTCACATCACACCCATTGGCTGTGCTGCTCATGCATTGAATCTGCTCCTCAAGGACAACATAGCACTGAAAACAATGGATATACTCTACAAGAGAGCCGAGGAAATAGTTAAGTATGTGAAGGGTCATCAAGTTATAGCGGCAATCTACCTCACAAAGCAAAGCGAGAAGAATAAGAGCACCACATTGAAGCTGCCAAGCAACACCTGTTGGGGTGGTGTTGTCATCACGTTTGACAGTCTCCTGGAGGGGAAGGAGTCTCTGCAAGAAATGGCCATATCACAGTCTTCTGATATGGACAGCCCCATCAAGAGGATCCTCCTGGAGGATGTATTTTGGGAGAGTGGTAAGCAGTCTGAAACCTATAGCAGTAGCCATTGCACGGATTGAGGGAGACAATGTCATCCTGTCTGATGTTCAGACAGGATGAGGAAACTGCAGTTCTGAGGAAACTGCAGTTCTGAAATACATCAAAAAGTGTGACGACTTCTGCCTGAAACCTATACTTTGTGGATCTGTGGCTCTTTCCCTGTTGCCTCCATCATCCTCCAAAACCCACCAACATCAACCGCCTCAGAGTGCAACTGGTCCATGTTTGGGAACACACACCAAAGCATGCAACAGGCTGACCAATACAATGGTTGAAAAATTGGTGGCCATCCAGGCAAATTTGATGTTTTTTTGAGCCTGATAATGAGCCATCCTCAACAAGGTTGGAAAGTGACTGTAAATATTAGGCCTCAGAGTCTGATGTTCAAGAGGTGGACATTGAGGAGGTCCAGGGAGACAATATGGAAGCCTGAGAGGAGAGCATTAGTTTAGACTATCATTTTACAAATGCATGTTGAAAACATTTTTGGGAGATGCGATGGATCATTGGGGATCATTCAATATTCCCTTTCTTTTCTTGTTCAGTGAAATCATCCCATGTGAAGAGTCAACTCATTTATTCAAAAGTTAAATTCGTAACTAAATAGTTTTTAAAATGTCTTTTGGAAGGATTTAATCATTTGCAATTATGTCTACTTATGATAAGGTAAAATGTTTATGTTTCTGTCTCCACATGATACGGTAAATATATCCAATGTAAAAAAACATCCCCATTTAAAGGGTATTAATATTAATTTGCATATATTTCCGTTATTCTCACGGAAATTTCCGCCTCTGAATGTTCCCCAAAATGTGCAACCCTATTAGGCACAATAGTGGAATTTGCATTCAAAATAAAAGTATGTCATGTCATTGACAATGATGCAAATTAATACGAATAGTAGCAGAATTATGCCATACTTTTATTTTGAAGGCTAACCGCAAAGTCCACTATTGTGGCTAATCCTTATTGTGGCTAGCTTAACATAGATGAGTCCAAACCACCATTAATCAATTAAGAACGGTCTTATAAATTAGGGTTATTTTAGATGACACCTAGATTGTCGTTTTGCTGTGTTTTGGGGGAAAAACATTGTTTGCATCCATGAGCTAGCTAGCTTTTTTTTAATGACCAGCCTTGTAGGTGCGCGAGACAACTTTACCAGCATCACAGCACACATATGACATATGAAAAACGAGTGATAGTTATTACACTATGTACAAAAAATGTATGAACGCATTAAATTATTATGTGACGTGCAATCATATTCAGGTCCTGGTTGGCCAACAAGCTTATTTGATACGTCAAAGTGTTATTTATATATTTTTGGACACGCAAAGACCCAAACGGCGTTCCAGAGAAATCCTGGTTGAGAATGAAACGACTGAACAAATGAACAAAGAAACAGCACAGCAAGTAAGTGAAAGAAATAGGTTTTGATTATGATTTACTGGTAATGGGGACAGCCTACCCCGGCCAAACCCGGACGAAACGGAGCCGCTTGTGGGAATCCCAATCACGGCCGGATGTGATACAACCTGGATTCGAACCAGGGACTTTCGTGGCACCTCTTGCACTGAGATGCAGCGCCTTAGACCGCTGCGTCCGTGTGTGTGTTAACTATTTAACTGCAATATAATGCTTAAAAGGCCATAAAAAAAGTTGATAATCGGTACCGGGTTTTTTGGCAGGGAAATTATCAGATATCGGTGCATCACTAGTAATTTAACCAATTGACTGGCCAGAAATCAGGGCATTCATCAGCAAAGACACAGCGCAAGCTGACAGTACTTTGGACAACCAAATTTAACTCAAAATTATTGAAGAAATCACATTCTGTCAGCTGTATGGTGATTTGTGATTTGTGTAACTTACATTTTACCGGTACTACCAGTAGTAGTAGGCCAATCGATAACACCACAACGGAATGCGTTTGAAGTGATGATGCGCCGCCGAGAACAGCTAGCATGTCCAGCAAAGTACATTGCCAGTGGCACGCACACACTTCGTGCCGATCAGCAGGTGGGGGCTTTTAATTGAACAGTACAAACAATCAGAATGGAGAAAGACCCATTAAAATCACTTAAAATGTATGTGTTGCTACCCTTGGGCCACACAATACTCATAAAGCATATTTAGAACTTGTATTATTCAAAAACATACAATACTATCAAAAACCCAACACTTTTTTTAATACCATGATATGATCTTTGGCCATGTCGCCCAACCCTACTTCTACCATGGGCAAATACCTAGGCCTAGATACATTTTTTGTTCAAATCAAAAGGGGTGAAGTCAAAAAAGTGATTGAAATCACATGGAATGACCCAGAGAAGAAGGGAAGCATGTAGTTTTGTGCAGTTTTAATTGGGCCATTAGGCCATCAGGGAGCACAGACCACAACACACTGAACTTTAGACTATAGGTCGGGTTCAACCCATGGGTATACTCACTCCTCTCCTCATACACAAGTACAGCGCACCTGGTTTTGTAAACACCGTGCCAGTGGTTTCTGCCTTTGAAGTCTCTTAATCGTTCAGGTTCCTCCACGACAAGGGAAAAAAGCTACAGAAATACACAACAGAAAATGGGAAAAACACAAGTGGGTTTGAAAAGAATTCAGAGTTTTCTCTGTTCCTCTAATCTCAAACGTTGAGATTTCAACCAGCTGTCTGAGGTACGACCAAGCTGGGGCAATTAGTTGACAGTAGGGATGTTGTTTTTTTAAACACAAAAATAAAAGCCAGTGTCTGAATAGGCTAACTGGCATAGAGAGAAGTAAAACTCTGAGGAACCAGCAAACCAGTGGTGTGTTTCTGTGTTCCACAATTCACCCAATGATATATGATGCATATGGTTCCACTTCCAGACTGGTTTGGTGGCTTCAGCACAGGAGCGAATGGGGCCTGTGTGTCAGTCGAGCCACTCCCTGCTGAGATTGCCAGTGGTCAGGCTTCCTCTCGACCCTGTCCTGACCTCTAGGATCTGGGCAACTCGCTTGTCTGAAGTTAGGCCTGGAGGGGTGAAACACTTTGGCCTTTAACATTCTACTGAGGAGCCATGACAATTTCAGGCAGGAGTCCGGTAAATTAGCCCATTGCCCTTAGCCCACACCCCCCCTCCCTTTTTAATCAAAGTTTTTCTGGAGATTCGTAAGTAATTTTCTCCTCTGGATTCTCTTCAGGCCATGTACATTGTTGAATGGGGTTGATTTTTCCTGCTTCTCCAATGTGGCTGGCTGGTCCATGTTTATCTTATGTGAGGGGTGGGGGGTAAAAAAAACATTCAGGAATGGAGCATTCTGGGAGGAAAGTGAACAGAGGTATTGTTTCAGGTGTGTTCCAAGCGAGGTTAAGTTCAGAGGGAGGCACTGCCCCTTGGTTTGAGATGGGGGAGAGATGGATTGAGGTGGAGGGAGGGGATGTTGGCTTGAGGGCATGAAACGGGAGGGTGTGTGCGTCTGAGTGTACTTGGCCTTGGCAGACTAGGCTTACACTATCAAAACAGCCAGCAACGGTGTTGTTTTAGTCAGCCAAATGTCACCCTTCAGCTCTTCTTCCAGTCAGGATTCCAGGAAAGAGACTAGTGTGTGTGTGTGTCCACAGCTCAAGTATATGCCAAACCAAGATGTACAATACCTGCAACCCAAAAACATGAGCAACAACAACTGCTTCTACAGAAAACCACAATAGCAGATCATTTAGATGTATGAATAAAACTGTGATTGCTCAGACAGATTTCAAGTGTCTGACTGGACAGATTATTCATCATGAGCTGAAGTCTTCAGAGAAGCCAGACATTAACCGCCTGAGGGGGTCTGAACAATACAAAGTAATAACATCAGTAATACCAACAGGTTCTGCTTCCATCTCGCCAACTCAATAGTCTGACAGGACAAATCCCAAACCCAGTGCGCCTATGAAAACACTGCAGATCCGTACATATAGATTTGCATAATCATCAGAAATAGGCGTACATTTAGGCCTAACCAGAGAAACGGATGTAGCTTTATGCACATTACGGCCTGTAGCCTACAGCAGTAACCAGCCATACCTCTATTGGTTGTTTCCTGTTTTCCTGGCCTCTATATTGATTGGTTAGATGTAAAATTAGAACATAGAAGGATCTAGAATATAGGCTGAGGAAATTGCCATATGCTCCAAGTGGCTAGGTGCTAGGACAGCCTAAATCAAGGCCAAAATTGTATACACATACCTTGGTAATAAAGTACAGCAGGACTATTTCTTAGTCCACAATATGGTCTTACATAATGCAACATTTCCTACTTAAAATGCAACCAGCAAACCATAATCATGTCATACTTTCAGTTGGCACTGGCAGTATCTAACATTTGCAACAATGAGCCAATTTTCTTGGAATGGAGGGCCCTGGAAAACTGATTAAAGTGGGGCACCGTGCCCCTAAAATAAGGTTATCATTGCTGGGAAGGACAAAAATCTGAGTGGGTGGCTTTTATCCATTCATGTTATTGAGTACCCTCCTCTGGGTCAACCTCCAAATTCATAAACTAGATAATTGTTGTGTTAGCCTCCTTCTAGGGTTGCGCCAATACCACATACATATGTCTGGAAGGGGGCTGATAGGATTCCACAAAGATCTAAAGGGTCAATGGGGGGGAGGGGAGGTCTTGCTTTGTCAATTGTGTGGCATATCAAAACAAATAGGAGTGAAAACAGGCAGTGAGAGGACTCACACTCTCAGTAGCACATTCTCCCAGTCCTACACCATATCATACAGTCTAGAGAGAGGCCATGTACTCTGAGTGAACAGCTCTCCATTAAATTGGGTATAACATGGACCAGGGCCTGAGCGAGCAGAGCCATCGGTCCAACTCAGCAGCAGACGGGGCGCTCATCACCCTCTATTCATAAAATGTCTCTCTGACTTCAACATGTGGGCTGCATTGGGGACAGGGGCGTGGGGGACCCAGTCGGGCCAATATGTGCAATCAGTAGGCTTTTTTCTCTCTACGCTCCACAGTCAGGGCTAGTCCCGCTTGTGTGTATTTAACCTCCTGAAACCATTTCCCAAAAAGCACGTCACCCAGACCCGGAACTCTCTTGAAATTCAGTCAATGGATTTGCAATCTGCAGAGGTCCCAGCACAGCAGCAGAGCACAACAGTCAAGGCCTCACTAGCTCAGCTACACCAAGAGTGTACTGTGTAGGGTACCCACCCATAATGATAGCAAACAATCATCAGGAAGATAAACTCTCCCTCACCACAAGACAAACACTGGTGAGATTATTTGATCTTGGAGCAAGTTCACACATCAGAAAATGACAGCATTGAAGTGCTGAGATCACATATGATGCAAGGATATGCAATTTAACACAACATATAATGGAAACCTACAGATCTTGTAACACACTAACCGGGGATTGAGCAGGTTAGTGTGCAATTAAAGGGATTCACATGAACACAGTTCCTTGTTGACAAATGGATGGGACAAAATTACAGTATCTGCACTGACGTTAGACAGTGTACAAGCACATAGGAGACGGTTGAGATCATGGCATGGCAAAACCTTGATGTGTTGATAATGAATACAATGATTATATTGTTCATTGTTTTTTTTCTAGCGGCCTTGTGTATATCGCTAAATCACAATTTAGGCGAAATTAAAATTGTACAATTATTTAGCAAACTAGCTTGGTTGGTTTATGCTAAAGAAAGTACATTACTTTGATGAAACAATTAGTAGAAAACGTCGCGCCTGCAACTGCCAGTGCCTGCGCCATTGTGAAAACCTCGCCATAAATGACTGAATTGGAAATGTATCAAAAATGATTACAATGTAATCTATGCGACAACGCATTTTCTTGGTTAACGTTGAAGGATTGCGAAAATGGTTCCCCTCTCACACGATTGCGATCATTCGATAGACTTGCCTGGGTGTGTACATTATGCACGATTAAGTTTAGAATGCGGTGGCGCAGAGATGCATTATATAGTGGGCAATACAGCAAGCTTGCAAACTACGTTTTAGACGGCCTATGCCAGTAGACTGACTAGGGGTAATTTGGATACTTAATCAATAGATTCGGTGAATAAGGCTTCACATTGACACAATTATATCTGGTACAGTTAAATGTTATTACTCATGTTTTATGATTTTCCCTCGCACTCTCCCATAATTTACGAATATCATGGCTCATCTTAACTGGCTAGTTGTAGATTACTATAATGGTGTACTTGGCAGCAGAACATTCAGCTAATGCAGTAAAAGAGTAGCAAACCTAACGTTACCAACACTGTCTGTAACTGACGTTGGAACTTGGATTTGAAATTAAGGTAGACCCGGCTATGGAACATAAAATAAATCACAAAAATGTAGTGCATTACTACGAATGCGAGATAACTGGTGTGTATGTTACCTACCAAGTCAAACGTTAAATGATGTTTCACGATTTCAAAGTTATTTTTTTACTACGGAGTTAAAAGTAACAAAGAAAAAAGGAGGAACCTACCACGTGATGAGGAGCCGAGTCCGGGTTAATTTTTTTTTTTATAGAAACAAATCCCGCACTTTGATAGTAATTTCATCAAGGAAACAAAATATGTGGGAAAACAAATAATTCGAGAATGCCCCTTCACAAAATCCGTCTCGTGCGTTCAAATTGGGTAACCCCGTGTTGCTCCCGGAATCACGAAATGGGCGAAACAACGAGTAGTTGAGAAACGGAGTCAGCTTGCTCTCTTCTCTTTGCAAATATTAATGCTCAATCTAGTTTATTTCAAAGGCAGTTTTATTCAAATCGAATTGGTCTTGTCCTATTTCCCAACGCCATTTATCGACGACTTGTTATGTATTTTCCCCGATAATCCGTTTTTATTGTTGCCGTTTTAGGGAGAGCGTCACACAGAAAATGGCGGCTCGCTCCTCTCCCTCGGATTTCAAGTCTGACAAAACAGAACCCGAGAGCAAAGCCGCGGCGGGAGACATTCCTCACACTCGCCACTAGTAGAACGTCAGCATGTCTCCGCTAGAGGGAGCCAAAGTCAAGCGTTCCATTTTCTACATGTCTGAAACTGGGTTGCTGTGTCTTCCATTATGGCTCAATTAAATCGTGACTTGCAGTTATTACATTTCACGCAAGAGCCGGAATGGATACAGTTTCATTATAACTCGATTATAACTCCAAAACATGTGATTCTGGAGGATTGGAGAAAGTGAATGGTTATGGGATCATAACCAGGACACACGGTTAGTTATAACTATCTATGATACTACCCTGCAATATGATAGCATGTGCATCAAAGCATTCCCCTACGGGAAACACTCTTTTCACACCAATTCGATACCAAAGTGACTTTTTCATAGCAGGTTAGGAGAACTTACACAGCAGGTTAGGATAATTAATGTAGCAGGAAAATAGTTTGAGAAAATGGCTTTGAAAATCACCTTGTATCTAAGTGTCATTAAAAGAGTGTGTACCATTCCCCCCATAGAGGAAATATATGGGTGTTGTATAGAATTATAATGTAATAATGCCAGGGGGAACCGAAGAACAACACCATTTCTGCAATGCAACAGAGGGCACAGACGGGCAACATAGCTGACTATTCTGTTGCAAAACCTTTTGGAACAGAAATTGTTTGCTCCAAACGAAAACTAGAGTTTCTTCTGGAAAAAATCAGATAGGTCTCTCCCCGTTTGGTTCGGTTTGCTTCTTAAACAGTAAACAATTTCTGTTGCAAGACAATGAATACACCCCTGCCTTCTCAACAAACCACAATATGGAACAAAAAAAAACAGTCCCCTGGCCCCGTACCATTTTTGTGTGCAGATCTGAAGGTAACAGATTGGTCACAGTTACATGGGTAGCCTATAGAGAGCAATAGTTATGGCATCACTTTGTAGGCACTAACTCTGCCATGGTGTTTTGTAGGGTTTTTGAATAAACCCAGAAAATTAGGTCTGTGGTAGGCTTAGGAGATCCTATACATTTTGTTCTATGAGAATCTATATAAGCTAACGTCACTTTTTGTGAATTTTGAAGAATTTACGATAATAAATGTACAAAAGCATAAAAAAGGCTTCATAATTCATAAAGGTCATGTTAACTGACTGATATTATCTCATATAACAAAGATCTCCTAAAGCCTGTGTTAACCACAGACCTTATTTTCAGTGTTTATCCCAAAGCCTTATTCTTTACCCCATAAGAATGGCTGAATGAACCAGAGGTAAATCATTCCTGGTTTTTAGGGACTACAAGCTGGCGATCTCTATATAAGCAAAGGATGGTCCTGTGACCTCTAGGAAAATCTAATTTACAATCCTTCACTATATTACTTACAAATTCCGTTCCTTTCATTTGGCAAATGCAAAACTACTTACGGTTTCAGACAACAATCAACATCTATATAAGGATGTCATATCCCCTGCCTTATGATCACCGCCATTGATATTCCACCTGTTCTGCAACTGTTCACTCTACTAATGTGCTATTCTGCCATCTAGTGGTCTTTAGTAGAGTTAACACCTCCTATATTGGATAAATCACCCCTCCACCTGTGTCTGCATCTGACTCCAGCACCATATTTCTGTAGCAGTCTTTAGGTTGCTATGCCAGACAGTGACACAATATTATAGTGAAATGTCAACATAGCAAAATGTGCATTGTTCCATAAATGACTATCTGTCCAAAGTTATTAAACCAAGCTCTATGCATGAAATAGCTCTATGCATGATGATGACACATAATCAATACTGTATCATGAAACACATGTTGTGTATACATACCTTGCAATAGCAAAGTTCACCTCCCTCCAAATCCATCCTTAGGGGTAAAATATCCACTGTGTATTCCAGGTACAGTCCATTCAGAAAGTATTCAAACCCCTTCCCTTTTTCCACATTTTGTTGCATTACAGCCGTATTCTAAAATGTATTAAATCATCCCCACCTCAGTCTACACACAATATTACATAATGACAAAGCAAAAAAATGTTTTTAGAAACTCTTATTTTTTGTAAGTTTATTTGTATTTTTATACATTTGCAAACATTTCTAAAAACCTGTTTTCACTTTTTCATTATGGGGTATTGGGTGTAGGTTGAGGGGGGGGGGGATTATTTAATACATTTTAGAACAAGGCGTAACAAACGTAACAAAATGCAGAAAAAGTGAAGGGGTTTGAATACTTTTCAAATGCGCTGGAACTTCCACAAGGTAATCCCTCCAGTTCTTTGACCAAGGGACCTGTACACACAGACAAATTGCATTATAAATCAATAATATATAATAATATATCTAAAATCATTTGACTGACACAGGCCTACTTGGTATGGCACTACAAAGAATGTCTAAAACACTATTTGTACAGAACATTGATTTATTTTTGTTCTGAGTCTATATGACAATCATTATATTTATAGAATGACCTGGCATTGTGCCATATTCTAAAATTATTCTGCAAATTATTTTATTGAATGTTGGTGAACATTTACGTGCGGCTTACAGTAACACTAGACTAGGGCACAATCCCCCACAGTCTTTTAAATTAAGAATAAACTGTATTGATTTTAGACTCAATACTCTTGTTAGCTTGACTGATTTTATTGTGGAAACGGGCTGTAAAACTCATAATCAACTATGTTGGCTAGCTAATAGCTAGCGAACTGGCTAACAAACTCCACGGCCCTTGTTCTAAGTAATTTAGCAAGCGCGGCTAGCATAACTTGCTAGCAATCCTTGCGCTAAAATCTATTACTACTTTATAAACGTAGCAAACCATACACAATATCACGCACTGTGACTTACTGTACGAAATTATAATGTAAATGTTTCACAATGTTATCACAATTATTATTTACTATATAGTGTATATAATCTTGCAAGTGTGTGTGCCTACTGTACGACACCCGAAGTACGATAGCTAGCTAACGTTAGCTAGATACACTATTTGGCCTGTTGACTGCAACCCCACAGTAACGTTCGCAGTTTTACCTTTGCATTTCAAACTGGATCATTAAATAAAGCAATATCATACAAGATAACACACCTCAATCCCAGCTCTATTCATTTTATCTTCTAATATAACCCGTTTTGTAAAATTGCCGAGGATAAACTGAGTTTTAACATGACAGAGTCAAGACTTCATGTTCACTTACCTGCACAACTCAACCAGTCTTGAACCGGAAATACCCGCTTGCCTAGCCCTGTGATTCGTCAATTTGGTTATGCAGCGATGGCGATTGGTTTATTTATCTTCTAGTCTGCACGGATGGACGTCCTGTTGAAAGTAAATAAATGGAAGTTTACCAGTTGTTGTCGTCATTAATATACAAGCTCAATAACTGCAATACTTTCAAATAAAATTATTTGGTTAGACTAAATAGTTAGCCAATTACTCTTCAACGTCAATTTGACCAAATGATCCCGGTCTCCACCAAATCATTTGCCACAATTTACTTTGTATTTAGTCTCCAAATTTCAACCCATCAATTGGCTAAACGGAGCATAATTTGTACCTAGTAATAGCCACTGAGAACAGTCGAAGCTTTTTAAGCAACCTAATACGGTGTTGGATGTGTTGACAAGCCGATGCTGGGTCACAACTGAATCACTGTCTTTTGAAGGGGCTTTTCTTCAGGCTGCTGTAGTGTAATATTACATTTACTGGACTAAAATGGCATTATCCAGAGATAATGGTGCTAGCCTATATGGTTGTATGACTCGCCCCACTCGCAGAGGTCTTTCTGTCCTTATACATGATAAGACTAACCTTAAAATAACCTTCCTAACCTACTTACACTGGTTCCACAGCAGATGCTCATCCCAGTTCTTCTCTGTTCCAGGTCCTCAATTGTGAAAATATCATCCCACTGCCGTCAGAACCACTGAGTTATCTTGCTTCATCTCCTGTCCGGAAACAATCTAGGTTTCCCCCACTTATAAATCATGAACTAATCATTAGTGTTCTCAATACAATTCATTATGAGACTTGTGATATAAATCCATACCTCAAATTTTAACTAGGCTATAAACTGTTGTTCAGTCCCCAATCATTAGCCAACCTGATCAGCATCTACTAAAATACATTGTCTTATCAGGTCTTTGTAAAGGCAGATGCAGCCAATAAGTCTTATATTTACTGACATTCACATTTTGGGGGAGTACAAGGCAGTCAAATAGAGCACATGTTTAAAGTAGTTTATTCTATCATTTCAAATATCCTTAAAATGAATAGCACATATATACATGAACAGACATTATCCCCAAAGACAGAACACATTTTAAATTAAGAACCCACTTGCAAAATGAGAACATAATATTTTGACCTGGCTGTGCAGAGGACACATTTTAAGTTACACGTATCCATACACTATGCCTTAGAAAAAATGATCAAAACTTTAGGAAAGGCATTTCAACTCCTTGATATGGAGCAATATTTCTGAATGTGGCATTGAGATTTTTGCCTTTCCCAACTGTACGTTAAGAAGCACATCAAGAAACATTGTATACATACAAAATGTGAAATTCCCCAAACACACGTTTGGATATTTCTGTGATTAATTCTAGGGGATCACATGCATCCAAATATTGAAACTGGGCATTTAATCCCCATCATCATACCTTGTATTAATGTGGTCAGTGAGAACCAACCTGTGTTAGCCTTGTCCCAGATCAGTTTGTGCTCTTTCCACCTCCATTACTGTCATTGTCAAGCCAAACATGTTTGGCACGACAATGAATGACAAGTAGTTTGCATGATGGCACAGACTGGCACTCAGGCTAAACCCGTGGATGATTATCATATTTTAGCACATTTGTTTCTAGAAGTATTTCATGATGAATCACATCAAAAGAACTGCACATTGAATCTTGACAGGTTGGATGAACCACTGGCTTTTCACACCGTTGTCAATGAGAGGCACTTCTAAAACAAACATGGTTAAATATGTCTCATATTTATTTATCTGTGATCGAGACATCGGTCATTGCTAGATCAATGAAAGTCGCCGGGCCATAGCCATAGTTGGAACACCTTGTGCTTCTCCTCAATCCTCTCCCATACATTTACTCACGGACCAATCAGCAGAGAGGAACCAAAGAGTTATAGGCTATAACACAAGTGTTTATTCAGGGTAAAGCTGATTTAAAAAAAAACATTTAAAAAACTAAACATTAAGATATGAACGTCCATGAATGTTTGTTGTTTATTTTTCTTCCGTGGGCATGAACGCAGTGCTCCAAATCTAAAAGAGAAAATTTTGTCTTTCAATGATGAGGGGCGGGACATTCAAAATCAGCACTGATGGGGCGATGTGGTGCTGATGTGGTATTCTAGGAAAAACAAACCAAAAAATAAAAAAACATCCACACATGGCTGCATGGGACCTGACGATAATGATAAGCCAGTGAGGACTAAGGCATGACAGGAGAAGGACGAGGATGGTGGGAGTTGGGGGTAGAAGAAAACAAAACCAAGAAATAGCAGATGATTTTTTTTTTTTTTTAAACAATCAGAGGTACTGTATTAGCAGCAGTTTGTTTTCCTTTTTTTCCTCTTCCTCTTTAATACTGGAGTCCAGAGGTTGTCTCCAGGTTGGCATGGTTTTTAAGTCCAAAGGAGGGGTCTGTGTGAAGGGGTAGGGTCTGGGGGGGGTTACAGGACCTCATCGCTCTCAGCGGTGTGGAGCTGCGTGTCGTCTGCGTCGGTCATACTGCTCTCCTGCGACTCCTCCACCTCAGCTGCTGGGGACAAGGTGGAGGTCAGAGGTCAAAGCATGGCTCCTGACAGTGACTTTTCAGCTTCCTTCTTGAAGTAACAGACAGAAGCCTGACCATATTGGCATTCTCGCCCTAAAATATGTACTTTAGTGGTAGGCCACACCTTTCTGGAGTGTTTCACATATACTATTCAAATTCGGAAGAATATTAACTCAAAATGACTTAATACTAGGACTCAATGTTTAATTTTAAAGCTGTCAAATACTTTTCATTCATAAATGATCATGTAGCGCATAATAAATGTACAGGTCAATGCTGTCATTAACAGGGAACTAAATGGTCATAGCTATGCATCAGTCTGTTATGGCAGTCACAGTGGTTGTACCTGAGTCATAGGGGTAGTCCTCAGTGACAGGCTCCTCGTCATCAGGGAGGTACCTCTTGTCTATGGCCTCTTTGATCTGATTGTTGGCTCCTTTGGGATCCAGGTCCATGGCCCAGGAGAAGTTCATCAATGCCAAGTGTGTCTGGCCCAGCTTCTTATACACCTGAGGGGAGCATTAGGGAGGAAAGCATATGATTAGAGCAGGACACACCATCCATATGAATACATTCGTAAACTGTCTCAACTTACCCATACACATAGACTCGGTACCGGTACCCCTTGTATATTGCCTCGTTATTGTGTTACCATCTCTCCTTTATTTAACACATTTCTTACTTTTTTAAAACTTTGCATTGTTTGGTTAAGGGCTTGCAAGTAAGCATTTCACAGTAATACCTGTTGTATTCGGCGCATGTGACATACAATTTGATGTCATAAACATCTCATAGCTATTTAGTGCATTGCACAAAGTCAGACGTATGATATTTGAGAGATGAGTGTAAAGTAGTCTATTATTGAGTATGAATATCAAAGTGACAGTAAATTCTTCACTTATAGTCGACTCCTTTCCTCATAATCCCCACAAAGAAAAAAAAGTTTACGTTTGCTTACCTTTCCTATTAAAAAGTAAACAAGGGACTCTTTGGGCACTATTTGTTTCAGCTCTTCAAGCTCTTGTAGAGCCGCCTGAAAAAGGAACACACAAAAACACTTTTCTTAGACTTAACCAGTAGAAAATGCAGTGAATAATGATATTAATATGGAAGAAGAGAAATTGTGCTGAAAAGTAGGTTAGTCAGTGTTTGCTTGTGAAATGACATATGGACCTACCTTGTACTTTTCATTAGCAAAGAGGATGGAGGCCCTGTGGAATTTGCATAGAGGGTTCTTGGGGTCTATGTTGATCGCTCTATTCAGGGTTTCCAAAGCATGGTCAGACTTCTTCAGTGCATGCTGAACCTGTGTGGAAACAGGCAACATGGAGCAAGATAGTGTGCCATAAAGAACATTGGAAATATGACTCAATTACCAAATGTAAAACACTACAGGCTTTGAAAATAGTAACAATAATAATACATGTGATTTCTAAAGTATTTTTGTAAGTGAGCTGACTGAGTGAGCTGAAAGAGACAGTGTAGCGGGCCACTCACCACTCCGATGTGGCAGAGGAGCACAGAGCTCTGAGGGTTGATGCTAAGTGCCTTCTTGAAGTGAATCTCTGCCAGGTTGAATTTCTCCTGCTTATAGTAGATCATCCCCAAGCCATACCTGGAGATGGAGGGACGAAGAGAAAACTAAATAAAAAGGTGAGGTAAGTGACTCCCATAATCATAAATTATTCAATATCATCAAAATATGAGGTTTTAGCTTTAATTCCTTAGAGACTTTAGATTAATTAAGGTAATACAGTGTTGTGTTCGGGAATAGCTAAAGCGCGACCAATTCAAGACCGGATCGAGTCCGAGTCAAGACCAGAGGGGGTCCGAGACAGACTCACATTTTTTTTCTGGTCTTGACTCTAATTCAATACCATGATTGTAATTGTCAAATCATCACCATAAGAGGTCAAAATGTCCAGTATTTCGGGGTACGTATTTCAGAACATATGGATTCTTTAGACATTCAGAATAGTGAAAAAATGCATGCTGAGGAAAAATAGAGCCACTACAAATGATTAATAACCCAAACACAGTGGGGAACAACGGGCCTAATAATTATAGTAATATTTTCAATGGTGTTCTGATTTAATCGCTTCAGTTGTTGTAAAGAAAAGGGTTAACGCTGCCGAAAAAAAAAAGATCCTACCAGGATTTTTCTTTGCTGGTCTCTGAGGAGATAAATGTAGCTTAGTCAGCCATTGGCTAGGCCATCAGAAGCTAGATAAATGCATCTGCCATTCAACAGTAATAAGGCAAAATTTGGAGTGACAGTAAAATCAACCAATCACATTGACTTAATGAGGTGGGCCCATTTTTACAAAAACATATAGAAACTGCAATTTTTTTAAAGGCCAACAGCAATAGCAAGCAGTAGATTTCCCACAGTCTAGCTAGCTAGCTTTTGTTGTCTAGTTTGCAGCGGCTGCAGCAGATGTTATATAAGAGGATGTTGTTGTTAATTTGTTAGTTTCTCCCTTTTCAAGAATAACTTAAAACAAGTTATGTTTCAAATAATCTCTGGTGAGTGGAACTGTTTATTGCAGCACACTTGCTGTTAGCCAACTCTTTGAAAATAACTTGTATTTTTTATTTATTTAACCAGGTAGGGTAGTTGAGAACAAGTTCTCATTTACAACTGCGAGCTGGCCAAGATAAAGCAAAGCAGTGCGACACAAACAAGAGTTACACATGGAATAAACAAGCATACAGTCAATAACACAATAGAAAAAAAGTCTATGTACAGTGTGTGCAAGGGAGGTAAGGCAACAAATAGGCCATAGTGGCAAAATAATTATAATTTAGCAATTAAACACAAGAGTGATATGTGTGCAGAAGATGAATGTGCAAGTAGAGATACTGGGGTGCAAAGGAGCAAAAAAATAAAATAAGTAACAGTATGGGGATGGGCTATTTAGAAATGGGCTATGTACAGGTGCAGTGATCTGTGAGCTGCTCTAACAGCTGGTGCTTAAAGTTAGAGAAGGAGATAACTGGAGAGTCCAGCTAAGTGATTTTTGCAATTTGTTCCAGTCATTGGCAGCAGAGAACTGGAAGGAAAGGCGGCCAAAGACGAAAATTGGCATTGGGGGTGACCAGTGAAATATACCTGCTGGAGGGCGTGCTATATGTGGATGCTGCTATGGTGACCAGCAGTGAGCTGAGATAAGGCGGGGCTTTACCTAGCAAAGATTTATAGATGACGAATATGTAGCGAGGGCCAGCCAACGAGAGCATACAGGTCGCAGTGGTGGGTAGTGTATGGGGCTTTGGTGACAAAATGGATGGCAGGGTAGCCTAGTGGTTAGAGCGTTGGACTAGTAACCGAAAGGTTGCAAGTTCGAATCCCCAAGCTGACAAGGTACAAATCTGTCGTTCTGCCCTTGAACAGGCAGTTAACCCACTGTTCCTAGGCCGTCATTGAAAATAAGAATTTGTTCTTAACAGACTTGCCTAGTAAAATAAAGGTAAAATTAAAAAAAAAAAAAAATTCAAAACTGATAGACTGCATCCAATTGCTGAGTGGAGTGTTGTAGGCCATTTTGTAAATGACGTCGCCAAAGTCAAGGATCGGCAGGATAGTCAGTTAAGAGGGTAAGGATGCTTTGTTGCGAAATAGGAAGCCAATTCTAGATTTCATTTTGGATTGGAGATGCTTAATGTGAGTCTGGAAGGAGAGTTTACAGTCTAACCAGACACCTAGGCATTTGTAGTTATCCACATATTCTAAGTCAGAACCGTCCAGAGTAGTGATGCTGGATGGGCGGGCAGGTGCGGGCAGCGATCGGTTGACGAGAATGCATTTAGTTCTACTTGCATTTAAGAGCAGTTGGAGGCCACGGAAGGAGTGTGTGAAACAGTGTTGCATTTAAAGTGGAACTTACAGCATTTTAGCAACATGAAATCTTATACAAATCTGTTCATATACACACCAGGAAGAATGACACTTAAACTATTCTGACAATAAATTATTAGAATGTTTGGGAATTACGCATAAAGGAATTTGTGAAAATTATATAGCAATATAAAGTGGGAAAGCGGCCGTGCATTTAGACAGACCGGTGCGCTATAGCCAATCAGAACGACAGTAGACCTTTATACAAACAAGCCATTTGCCACATGGGCCTGCAATCCTTCACTTTGAACTGGTCTGTGTTTACAGGCTGTTGTAACAGAGCAATTTTAGATCATTAGAACACATTCGCCAAAAGCCACAAAATACACCTGAATGGATTTCTGCAAATATGTAAAACATCACGGTCATAATGTGGCATTTGGGAACTTTAAATTTGTATTGATCAAACAACAATGAAAAAGGTAGGCTCTCTCTACCTCAGTTATGCACATCAACAAGAACAACAACTACTGCTCGCCAGAGCAAGATAAAATCTAATGAAGGAACATTAGATAAACACACTCAAACTTTTTCAGCTAAACAATGGGGAATTGTACCCTCGTCCTTCTGCACCTTGCCTGCCAATGCATGCTTGTACCAACCAAGCACCTTAGCACACCTCACTGATCATTTTACTCGACGTAGCAGAGCTGATTACATGTTGTTATCTAGAGTGTTCTTGACTAACTATTAGAGGTCGACCGATTATGATTTTTCAACGCCGATACCGATTATTGGAGGACCAAAAAAGCCGATACAGATTAATCGGCCGGTAAAAAAAAAAAAAGACAATAATGACAATTACAACAATACTGAATTAACACTTATTTTAACTTAATATAATACATCAATAAAATCAATTTAGCCTCAAGTAGATAATGAAACATGTTCAATTTGGTTTAAATAATGCAAAAACAAAGTGTTGGAGAAGAACGCAAAAGTGCAATATGTGCCATGTAAGAAAGCTAATGTTTCAGTTCCTTGCTCAGAACATGAGAAAGCTGGTGGTTCCTTTTATCATGAGTCTTCAATATTCCCAGGTAAGAAGGTTAAGGTTGTAGTTATTATAGGACTATTTCCCTCTATACCATTTGTATTTCATTAACCTTTGACTATTGGATGTTCTTATAGTCACTTTAGTATTGCCAGTGTAACAGTATAGCTTCTGTCCCTCTCCTCGCTCGAACCAGCAACAACGACAACAGCCACCACATCGAAGCAACTTTACCCATGCAGAGCAAGGGAAACAACCACCCCAAGGCTCAGAGCGAGTGGAGTTTTAAACGCTATTAGCGTGCGCTAACTAGCCAGCCATTTCACTTCGGTTACACCAGCCTCATCTCGGGAGTTGATAGGTTTGAAGTCATAAACAGCGCAATGTTTGACGCACAACGAAGGGCTGCTGGCAAAACTCACGAAAGTGCTGTTTGAATTAATGTTTACGTGCCTGCTTCTGCCTACCACCGCTCAGTCAGATACTTAGATACTTGTATGCTCAGTCAAATTACATGCAACACAGGACACGCTAGATAATATCTAGTAATATCAACCATGTGTAGTTAACTAGTGATTATGATTGATTGTTTTTTATAAGATAAGTTTAATGCTAGCTAGCAACTTACCTTGGCTTACTGCATTTGCGTAACAGGCAGTCTCCTTGTGGAGTTCAACGAGAGAGGCAGGTCGTTATTGCGTTGGACTAGTTAACTGTAAGGTTGCAAGAATGTATCCCCCGAGCTGACAAGGTGAAAATCTGTCTTTCTGCCCCTGAACAAGGCAGTTAACACATTCTTATATTCAATGACGGCCTTGTTGGGTTAACTGACTTGCCTAGTTAAATAAAGATTAAATAAAAGGTGTAAAAAAATTAAAACATATATTTTTTTATTAATTCGTTATATCGCCGCCCAAAAATACAGATTGTTATGAAAACTTGAAATCGGTCCTAATTAACCGGCCATTCCGATTAATCGGTCGACCTCTAACTATGACCTTGTTTTGCCTACGTTTACTGACACCGTTCATATTCATCAGGTGTTGTGCGTTCGTAAATTCAGTTCCACGCTCTGGCACTCCATGCCAAAAGCAGTTGACAGCTTCACACTCTTGCTGCCTGCAGATGATATTCCTCTGAAATTTGGCATGTGCGGCACGCATGTGAATATATTTCACGTGCTTTGCGATTGTGTAGGCTACTTTTTGCACGATTTCTCTATTGTACTAAGTCTTATATCACCACTATACTACTTTGATACGCATCAGTAGGGATTTAGTGAGTATAAGCAATTCCCACTTAAAAACAACTGGGTATAGGGTTTAAACCTGCCTATACCTTCCTCTACACCACTGGCCCTTTGTGTGTACAAAAAGTGCTATAATATTACAGTTGCTGTCCTTTCAGAATCATGAACCTGTCACACACTGAAGTCTCGCCACTGCTCATTTGTTTATTTCTGTGTTTACGTGACTAATGCTACTACTTTCCAAAAAGTAGTAGCATTAGTCACGTAAACACAGAAATAAACAAATGGCACATTTGATTCCTAATTTTAAAAATAAGTGGTGCTTTTCTTATAATAGATATAAAGGCTGTTAAGATATTAATGTTGGCCTGGCGAAGCAGTTTTATGCGCTGGCTGAACGGAAGCTGATAATTATGAGTGTTTTACTCTGCTGGTCTTGGGAAGAAATTCCAGGTCCTCACTGTCCGAGATAAGACCGAGTACAAATGTATCCGACACAAGAACTCAACATGTGGTCTCGAGACCGGACTGGAGTACTACGACATGGAGGGAATAAAGTATAGTATGGTACATACGTATGGTACATATATAATAAACATAAGAGCATTTTCATCTATTACGATTGTAATTCAGATTTTGTCACATCCACTATCACTCCAAGGTTGTCCACTTATTCACCAGGCATTGTAGTGGCGTGTGTTAACTCTGATGGCGTTACGGAAGCAGGCCAGAGCCTTCTCCAGCTCCTCTGTGAGGACAAACTCATGGCCTAGCAGCGTGTAGGCGTAGGCAAAGCCCGGGTTCACCTGGATGGCACGCTGGAAGAACTTAATGGCTATGTCATGCTCCCTCTGCAGACTGAAACAGTTACCAGCCACGCACCATGCCTAAGACAAAAAGAGAGTGTGTTGGGGAGGAGGGAGGGAATATAAGGAGAGAAAAGGGTATGAGTAATGATAGAAATAGGAGCAAAAGGAACAAAATTAGAATCACTTGTTAGCATTTCCCAATGGAAAAGTCTCAATTGAACATACTTTTTAGTCCAGGACTAGACATGTGGATACGGTACATGCAACGGTTTGTCCCAGTGTGTTAGTTAACTATGTACCTCTGGTGAATTCTTGTCCATGTCGGTGAGGTCTTTGGACAACGCCGACAGGGCCACGTCCTTCTGCAAGTGCCACAGGGTGGTGGAGTAAATCTCCATGCCCTCCACCCGGTAGCTCTCGATGCGCCTCACCTCCGAGAAGATCCTCTCCGCCTGCAGGAAGGAGGCAAAGAGTGAGAAGTTTCTAATTGAGCCATTGAGAAGTGGCAAAAGCCACCATACACAGCCATCGACCACTCTTTGCATCCAATTGACAATCTTAACCCTGTGAAATTGTAGTAAGGACAGGAGGACATCTAGCTTCAGATGCCCACAATCCGTTTTAGGTATAATAAGAATGGCGCCGAAGGAGATGGCTGCCGTTTTACGATCCCGTAGCCAATTGTGCATTTTCTTTTGCGTCATTTGTAACTTATTTTGTACATAATGTTTTTGCCACCGTGTCTTATGACCGAAAAGAGATTCTAGATATCAGGACAGCGATTACTCACCCCGTACTGGAGGAATATTTTTTCTTCAACGAGTTGGACGGGAAGGATTTACTTCAGACGCCCGACAAAGCCCTCGTCCCAGTCATTTGCAGGAGAAAGAGACGGAGGTATCAAGGACGAAGGTCCGGGTGCCTTGTAAGGATCCGTCGCCGAGAGGGTAATCTACCTTTACCATCAGTCCTATTAGCCAACGTACAATCAATCGATAATAAAATAGACGAACTACAATCACGTATATCCTACCAACGGGACATTAAAAACTAATATCTTATGTTTCACCGAGTAGTGGCTGAACAATGACATAAATAACATACAGCGGGAGTGTTTTAAGCTTTTTCGGTAGGATAGAACAGCGGCCTCTGGTAAAATAGGGGTGGCAGTCTATGTATATTTGTAAACAGCTGGTGCACGAAATCTAAGGAAGTCTCGAGGTTTTGCTCGCCTGAGGTAGAGCATCTCATGATAAGCTGTAGACCACACTATTTACCAAGAGAGTTTTCATCTGTATTTTTCGGAGCTGTCTATATACCACCACAAACCAATGCTGGCACTAAAACCACACTCAATGAGCTGTATCCCAGCCATAAGCAAACAGGAAAATGTTCATCCAGAGACGGCGCTCCTAGTGGCCGGGGACTTTAATGCAGGGAAACTTAAATCCGTTTTGCCTCATTTCTACCAGCATGTTAAATGTGGTAGAAATTTTATAACTCTACACCACCTTTACTCCACACACAGAGACACGTACAAAGCTCTCCCTTGCTCTCTCCCACTTAACAAATCTGACCATAATTCTATCCTCCTGATTCCTGCTTACAAGCAAAAACTAAAGCAGGAAGCACCAGTGACTTCGGGCAATAAGAAAGTGGTCAGATGAAGCAGATGCTAAGCTACAGAACTGTTTTGCTTGCACAGACTGGAATATGTTCTGGGATTTTCCGATGGCATTGAAGAGTACACCACATCAGTCAGTGCATCAATGACGTCGTCCTCACAGTAACTGTACCCCACCAAAATGCCATGGATTAAAGGGAAACATCCACACTGAGCTAACAGGTAGAGCTTCCGCTTTCAAGAAGTGGGACGCTAATAAGAAATCCCACTATGCCCTACAACGAAACATCAAAGAGGCAAAGTGTCAGTACAGGACTAAGAAAAGGCTTCTTGACAGCTTCTACCCCCAAGCCATAAGACTCCTGAACAGCTAATCAAAGGGCTCTGTTATCTCTTATTATCTATGCATAGTCACTAACTCTACCTACATGTACATATTACCTCGACTAACTGGTGCCCCCGCACATTGACTCTGTACCGGTACCCACTGAATATAGCCTCGTTATTGTTATTTTTCTGCTGCTGTTTATTTGTTTTATATATATATTTTTTATTGAACACTTTTTCTTAACTTGCAAGTAAGCATTTCACTGTAAGGATGTTGTATTCGGCGCATGTGACAAATAAAATGTGATTTGATTTGAAAAGGCGAACCTAGCAAAAGAGGGTCCTCCCTTACCTGCATGTATTCGGCCAGCTCAAAGTGGGCCCTGCCGATCTGTCCCAGGACCCACCCTGTGTTGTAGTGATGGGAGGGTAGCTGGCTCAGGATGCTGATGGCCTCTTTACAGTTGTAAGAGCAGAGGGCCAGGTACCCCCGGCCGATGTCTCGCATCAGCGACATCAGGCCATCTGGAACACAGAGGGGAAAGGGGGGTTGGAGATGGATGTGATTGCATCTTTGTAAGGACATTGTTCCATTGTGTTTGTGTTAGTCATAGCTAAAGTATGACAAGGTGGCTAAGACTATAGAAAATGTATTACAATTATAACAGAAACTCAAAAAAAGTCAAAACTACTGCATTACTTTGACATAATAAGTTTAATGGCAGTGTATCCCTACATCTCAGCTCAACATCTTGATATGGTCAGGTAAAGAAGAATCATTGAATTGAAAGTCAATGTCTGAGAATTCATCCTAACAGTGTCCCAACTCACCTGCAGCAGCCTTCTGCAGACTGAAGGCCTGGAACTGAGGAGTGCCCATACTGACTTTCCCCTCTGCCATGGACGAGTCCAGCTTGAGGATCTCAATGCTCTCGTTCAGATTGGATGGGGTGATGCCTCCCTTGCCCGTTTTTGACTTGGTCTTCCGGTTGGGGATTTTGGTGGGGAACTTCATTTTCAGCTTCTTGCTGTTCTCCTGTTGAGGAATGCATGTTTGTTTGTGTTTAGCATCTCAAAGACCTCTGCTAATGTCAAATAGATGTCTGCCCCCCTCGCTTTTGACATTTAGTACTAACAGAGTACAAGAAAAAAAATATCGTCTTTGTCAAGTATCTCACCAGCACAGCGCCAGTCTGTTTTGTGCCAAACTCTATTCTATATAGAACATAATACCAATTTGTAAGTCGCTCTGGATAAGAGCGTCTGCTAAATGACTTAAATGTTAAATGTAAATGTAATAATAATACACAACTGCAATCTCTGCTCATAAATATCATTACACTACTTAAATGCTAGACTTGAGAGCGAACAGATGTTTTTGTTTTCCTGGTTAAAAAGATGCACCACAAATCCTACTGTTCATCTCAATCCCAGTATTTGGTTATTTGTTTAAAGGAAAAATCCACTCAAACTATATTTTGGTATTTGTTTCATTAGTCCACTGTTGATAATAGCATAATGTTTTGAATATCAGCAGTCAAGTTTTCAAGATATTGGAAAGTGCCACTTGTCAGATCATCATGATGCATTTTGAAATGTAAAAAAAATGGCAAATTCCCAAAGGAGTCTTTGCTACGTTACCTTGGCAGTAGAGCTGGCACTGGTGAAGAGTCTGGAGCTCCGTCTGGGCTGCACGTTGGGTGGAGCAGCGATGGTGGGGCTCAGCACTTGAGGCGTAGTACTACAGTAGGCACAGAAAAATAGCAGAACAATGGTCATCAGGTCTTCATACTTAGACAACCATAAGCACAGAGAACACTAACGCCATGAGTGACATTTCACGTTTAAAGCACAAGACTTAAAACAAGTATGGATCACAATTTCATAACATTTACACAATTTCACCTTGCATGAATTCTCACTGAAAATTAACCAGTATTGTGAGTACAGCTGTCCTTTTTGGCAACATCTCTGCATTTCCATACTGTAAACATGGGTCTATATGGGCCTTGTAATGAGCACATACCTGGTCTGTGGGGGGGCAGTGGTCTGAGTCTGGTTGAAGGGGATAGGGATGACCTCCCTGCTGTTACCACTCTGTGCAAACACTGACTTCGTCCCCACCTGACTGATTCTCGCTACAGACTGAAGAGAGAAGTGGGAACAAACTGTTAAAAAAATGTGCAACAAAACATCTGACCGCCTTCATTGTTCAATCCATCACTGAAATTAAAAGGAATCTCCTCTGAAGTTATAATGTTTTCTATTCAGATTGCATAGATCCATTTTTATACACAGTAGGTTGCTCTTCGATCAACACTCCAAATAGGAGAGCCACATAACAGTTGTTGTCTTCATTATAGCGATGACGCGTGCATACCTTCTTTGGTGGGACTCCGGGAGGGGGCGGCTCCATCCCCGAGCCACTGTGAGAGTAGTTCTGAAGATACAAGGGTTCCCCTGGGCTGGGCTCCAGGGGCAAGATTCCAAAACTGGGAATAAGATCAAATGGATTCTCAGTATAAAAATATACATTGTTGACTTATTCAGCTCTGTATAATTTAGCCCATCATCCAGAAGTCCCCATGGACGCCATTTACATCCAGTTACAGTACCAGAGAAGCCTGTAACAGGTAGAAAAGACCACACAGAACAAAGCTGTCGTAGAGGACAAAGGCTGGAAAGCAGTAATCAAGAAGTCCTCTGAAGCCAGTTATCATTACAGTCTCCCTAATTACAGACTAGTGGACAATGGAGCTGGATGATGAGTAAATGAGAGAGACCAGTATGTACTGCAGCCAGGTGCACAATGTCAAATTATAGCCTAGATAATGTTACTTGACTACAATTTTCAAAGCCATGGACAAATTACTAGCGGAGTGATCGCTGATAATAGAATAATGTTCTGAGGAGAGTGCCAGTGCATATGCCTCTATAATGTAGGGTGTCCAATTAAAAACGCATATTTTGCCCAACGGGTAAAATAACATTAATTGGGCATGTACTCATCTAAGAAAACTAATGCTGCAAAACGCATGTCTCTATCATAATCCATTCCAAAAAGTTATTGGCGTTTTCACCCTTGTAGGTTGGCCAAAATTAAGGTGACTAAATCAATGGAGGCCAGATAAGTGGTCAAAATACAAGAAAATAGCATTGCGTCAGCTAGGCTGGATGCTGTGAGAATGAAGGCAAACTGAAAGACCCCACTGAAAGACTTAGAACATGAATAATCATATTTGTCTTGGTAAAATGTATTTTATATCATAAGTGAAATTTCATCGAAGCGCCTTTTCCCCCCACTCTGGGCAGAGTGGGTGGACACCCTACATAATGACACTGTAAACGTAGTCGAAGGAGGAAACACGTGGGAGTGCCTCAACACAAAGGGAATACACGCCACACTCAAAACACTGTGCCACACGACACGTATGAGCAGATTGACACAGGCATGCGTCATCTATCCACTTATGATAAAAACAGCCCAACACAAGTAATAGAGCCTCTACTGAGAAAAAAAACATCTCATATGTGAGTGTACAGGGTGAGACCACCGGTACCTGGGTGTGAGGGGGCTGAGTGCTGCCGGTCCTCCCAGTAGACTGCGCCCACTCTTGGGTTTGTTATGCACTTGTTTGGATAGCAGGGAGCCGCCTGTCCCCAGAGTCCCTACGGTGTCCGGGGAGATGACGGACGAGTCGATGTAGGACATGGTGGAGTCTGTGTTCAGGGACGAGTACTTGGAGTTGGAAGACTCCAGGTTCAGTCTGTTTAATTCCTACAGGGGAGGGAAAGGGAACGAGACAAGGGTTGTCAGTTCTTCTGTGCACATTTGGTTAGACAGGTTATTGGGGGGGGATTTAATTGGCTCATCGCGCTCTAGCGATTCCTTGTGGCAGGCCAGGCGCCTGCTGGCTGACCTATGTCCTCAGGTGAGCGGTGTTTCCTCCGACACATTGGTGTGGCTGGCTTCCGGGTTAAGCGGGCAGAAGACACATGACTCGACGTTTGCCTCCCGAGCCCGTTGGGGAGTTGCAGCGACAAGACAAGATCGAAATTGGAGACACACACACACACACACACACTACAAATAAGAATTGGAGATCCACAACAATGCTTAAACATCAGTAGACATCGTAGAATAATAATAAAAACATCAAAACCATGAAAAAACACATTGAAATCATGTAGTAACCAAAAACGTGTAAAAAAACAAAACAAATACACTGCTCAAAAAAATAAAGGGAACACTAAAATAACACATCCTAGATCTGAATGAATGAAATATTCATATTAAATAGTTGTCTTTACATAGCTGAATCTCACAAAAATTATCAATGGAAATCAAATTTATCAACCCATGGAGGTCTGGATTTGGAGTCACACTCAAAATTAAAATGTGGGAAACCACACTACAGGCTGATCCAACTTTGATGTAATGTCCTTAAACCAAGTCAAAATGAGGCTCAGTAGTGTGTGTGGCTTCCACATTCCTGTATGACCTCCCTACAACGCCTGGGCATGCTCCTGATGAGGTGGCGGATGGTCTCCTGAGGGATCTTCTCCCAGACCTGGACTAAAGCATCCGCCAACTCCTGGACAGTCTGTGGTGTACGTGGCGTTGGTGGATGGAGCGAGACATGATGTCCCAGATGTGCTCAATTGAATTCAGGTCTGGGGAACGGGCGGGCCAGGCCATAGCATTAATGCCTTCCTCTTGCAGGAACTGCTGACACACTCCAGCCACATGAGGTCTTGCATTGTCTTGCATTAGGAGGAACCCAGGGCCAACCGCACCAGCATATGGTCTCACAAGGGGTCAGAGGATCTCATCTCGGTACCTAATGGCAGTCAGGCTACCTCTGGCGAGCACATGAAGGGCTGTGCGGCCCCCCAAAGAAATGCCACCCACACCATGACTGACCCACCGCCAAACCGGTCATGCTGGAGGATGTTGCAGGCAGCAGTACGTTCTCCACGGCGTCTCCAGACTCACGTGCTCAGTGTGAACCTGCTTTCATCTGTGAAGAGCACAGGGCGCCAGTGGAGAATTTGCCAATCTTGGTGTTCTCTGGCAAATGCCAAACGTCCTGCACGGTGTTGGGCTGTAAGCACAACCCCCACCTGTGGATGTCAGGCCCTCATACCACCCTCATGGAGTCTGTTTCTGACCGTTTGAGCAGACACATGCACATTCGGGGCGGCAGGGTAGCCTAGTGGTTAGAGCGTTGGACTAGTAACCGAAAGGTTGCAAGTTCAAATCCCCGAGCTGACAAGGTACAAATCTGTCGTTCTGCCCCTGAACAGGCAGTTAACCCACTGTGCCTAGGCCATCATTGAAAATAAGAATTTGTTCTTAACTGACTTGCCTAGTAAAATAAAGGTTAAAAAAAATAAAATAAAAAAAAATAAAAAATTTGTGGCCTGCTGGAGGTCATTTTGCAGGGCTCTGGCAGTGCTCCTCCTGCTCCTCCTTGCACAAAGGCGGAGGTAGCGGCCCTGCTGCTGGGTTGTTGCCCTCCTACGGCCTCCTCCATGTCTCCTGATGTACTGGCCTGTCTCCTGGTAGCGCCTCCATGCTCTGGACACTACGCTGACAGACACAGCAAACCTTGCCACAGCTCGCATTGATGTTCCATCCTGGATGAGCTGCACTACCTGAGCCACTTGTGTGGGTTGTAGACTCCGTCTCATGCTACCACTAGAGTGAAAGCACCACCAGCATTCAAAAGTGACCAAAACATCAGCCAGGAAGCATAGGAACTGAGAAGTTGTCTGTGGTCACCCCCTGCAGAACCACTCCTTTATTGGGGATGTCTTGCTAATTGCCTATAATTTCCACCTGTTGTCTATTCCATTTGCACAACAGCATGTGAAATTTGTCAATCAGTGTTGCTTCCTAAGTGGACAGTTTGATTTCACAGAAGTGTGATTGACTTGGAGTTACATTGTGTTGTTTAAGTGTTCCCTTTATTTTTTTGAGCAGTGTATATTTTAGATTCTTCAAACTAGTCACCCTTTGCCTTGTTGACAGCTTTGCACACTCTTGACATTCTCTCAACCAGCTTCGACTGGAATGCTTTAACAAAAGTCCTGAAGGAGTTCCCACATATGCTAAGCACTTGTTGGCTGCTTTTCCTTCACTGTGTGGTCCAACTCATCCCAATTAGGTTGCGGTCAGGTGATTATGGGGGCCAGGTCACCTGATGCAGCACTCCATCACTCTCCTTCCTGGTCAAATTGCCCTTACACAGCCTGATGGTGTGTTTTGAGTCATTGTCCTGTTGAAATGAAATGATAGTCCCACTATGTGTATCGCTGTAGAATGCTTTGGTTGCCATGCTGGTTAAGTGTGCCTTGAATTCTAAAATCACTGACAGTGTCATCAGCAAAGCACCCCCACACCTCCTTTTCCATGCTTCACGGTGAGATCCATTCACCTACTCTGCGTCTCACAAAGACATGGAGGTTGGAACCAAAAATCTCAAATTTGGACTCTTCAGACCAAAAGGACAGATCTCCACCGGTCTAATGTCCATTGCTCGTGTTTCTTGGTCCAAGCAAGTCTCTTCTTTTTATTGGTGTCCTTTAGTAGTGGTTTCTTTGCAGCAATTTGACCATGAAGGCCTGATTCACGCAGTTTCCTCTGAACAGTTGATGTTGAGATGTGTTGAAAATGTGAAGCATTTTTTTGGGCTGCAATTTCTGAGGCTGGTAACTAATGAACTTATCCTTTGCAGAAGAGGTAACTCTGGGTCTTCCTTTCCTGTGGTGGTCCTCATGAGAGTCAGTTTCATCATAGAGCTTGATGGTTTTTGCGAATGCACCTGAGAAACTTTCAACGTTTATAATTTTCTGGATTGACAACTGAAATGCATTCCAGGTGACTACCTGATGAAGCTGGCTGAGAGAATGCCAATAGTGTGCAATGCTGTCATCAAGGCAAAGGGTGGAAGAATCTCAAAATCTATTTTGATTTGTTGAACCATTTTTTTGGTTACTACATGATTTTACGTGTTATTTCATGGTTTGATGTATTCACTATTATTCTACAATGTTGAAAATAGTACAAATAAAAGAAAAACCCTTGAATGAGTAGGTGTCCAAATTTGACAGGTCTCCATAAGAATAGGTTTACCGTTACACCCCGAGTTTTCACAGATCACATTCTTCCACAGTCCCAACCCCTGACCAAACACCAGATCAAACACTCATCTTGGTACCAATGCAATGCAAGCCATCATTGTAAAGAGAGCCAAACCTGGCTGTAGAAAAATATGGATTGACAGGAATACTGGGTTTAAATGGACTGAGGGAGGGAGAGTCGAAGGGACGTACTAAGGTGTCCTGGGGCGTCTCCATGAGCACCGTGTCCACCTGGCGGTGGGGCATGTTGTGGCTTGGCGTGTGGGCGGGGCTGATGGGGAGCAGGGAAGGGGCTCCACTCCCACCGCTGAAGCACTGCAGGGACGTCAGTCTGAAGATCTGCTCCGGGTCCGGACGATCGCCTGACAACAAAGATACAGGTTAATATAATCAGCTTAAGAACAGGGGAAGGGAATAGAGAGTGGATTTGAGCCTGAGCACTGGTCAGGGAATTCGATTTGGTTCTGCCATCATGCATGGGATTAGGACCCATGTAAATGTCCCTTTTTTTGTCTTACTATGACAAGTGAATCAAACTCTATTGTTCATGCAAATACATATTCTATCATCTTCACATGCATTATATAACTAATTACCTCCCCACCCTAGCTGATTGACTGACTCACCGATCTGACAGAGGGACTCAAAGGGAGACCACAGGAAAGGATTCATACTCAGGCTCTTCTGATAACATTCTGAACCTTTGGCCAGACGATCCGTTTTGCTGCACAGACAGGAGAAAAATGATTCTCGATATTGACTGATGCATATGGGTGACAGGCACGCACGTGCAATCACACAAAACACATTGCAAATGGTCACGTTAATCTAATTTAGAACATTCCAGCTAATATCTTTGCCAGGATTAGCTTGTTTCTGTACCTCAATTATAATGTATAAGAGGACGCAACCACTCACTGGGCATTTATAGTTCTATTACAGTTTCACATGTTAGATACCAGACCAATTACTTTTGCTTAACCGCTACTTTGGTTTTCTTGACATCACACAGTAATAATGCAACAGCACTGTGAAATATACCAGAACACCACATTGTTGTTTAGAGTCTGATTTCTGAGATGGTTACACTTTAGAAATTGAGACAACAGCATTTTGATTGTGATTCATGCATGTCTAAATTGTAACAGGATGTTCATGACTAAGTGATAAATGCTCAGACATTCTAGCCCACTGGCTGAGCTTACATCATGTTCTAAATACGGTATCTCTGTAGAAAGGGACACATCCTCTGCTTAGGAGGCTGCTGCAGCCCCTTGCTGCATTCAAATAGTCCATTTGAATTGGCCACGGTAACATCCAAATATCATTAACAGACATGCCTCCTCTCCAATTCATTAGCAACACCATGGGAAGCTGAATAAACAAAGTTTTCTTCGGGATACAATAAACGTGTCCATCTCAACAAACATCAAGGCACTGCTACGCCCAACCCTACGCCCAACCCTACAACGTCTATCACTCAGTTGCATAGTAAAACATTAGGTATTGCTATGTGATTGCTAGCACACAAGCAATTAGCTCTCAACATTCCCAGGCAATGCTTTAGATTGTTAACCAATGAAGCAATGAACATGGTTATCCTACCAATAGATTTGCCCCAACAGGGATAATGTGAAACAGGCAGAGTCTCCAAACTCTGTGACAATGTCCTCCTGGCTCTTCTGTTTGTTCAGGACCCCCCCTGTCAGGATCTGCTCTCCTTCTGCAAGCCTGGAAAAAGAAGAGGACCGGAACACTGATGTGAACATACTGGGGTCAAAGAGGAGGGGAGCTATCCAGGCCTCTTGTCCTCGGACTGGCCCTCTTTAATCCTTGTTTGAGGAAATATTGTATTCAATTCTTGCATGACAGAAGAGCAAGACCCTAAATCCATTTGGCTGCAGTATGCAGCATGGCCAAGAAAATAATATGTTGGCACTCTGGATTCAAAGCATGCACAATATCATAGCTATGAGGTCTAAAACATCAGAAACAAAATAACATCCTTACTTGCTCAGTTCTACACAGCACTTGGCGAGGAGGTATTTGCATTGTGGCGTTGTGCAGCTGTGCCCCTTGAGAAGGCGGTATGCCTTGTAGGCCTTTCCCGAACGATAGTAGCATGTGGCTAACAGAAAGAGGGCCTCCTCCGAATGCACTGTGAGGAGGATAAGAGATGCATCCAAATAACGCATAATTTAAATTAACATACATACAGATACATACCCTGACACACAATCTCATTCCCAGATGACTAGGAGTTATACATATAAATGCTATTCATTTGGCTCTGACATTTTCAGACATGCACTGACAGCATTAGATTCCTTTTGGCATGTGACAAATGTTCATACTTGATGTGTTATTTTGATCGACTCACGTCTATGCTATAGCCTAATAGTCCACTGCAGTGTTGTGCGTTCCACATTAAAGCAACAGCAGCCGACAGGCTATTCTATAAGAAATGACAATGTCTTTGAAAACCTGTTTTGCATGTGTCAGTCAGGCCCCACAAGCCACCATCATGTCAAAACCTTTCAGGAGTATCTGTATGGATTAAAGAATTCAGATGGAACTGTACAGTTGTCAGCACAGTAAGCTGGAACAGGAGGTGCTCAGGTGTGCTGCAGCATGGACAGGATCTTCTCAAGACAAGATGGATAGATTTCATTACCTTCAGCATAGAGTCTCTCAGCCAGGAACACGGCATCTCGGTAGGCATAGTGGTTTAGTGCATGCCAAACAGCAGCCTAGACACAGGGAGACAAACAAACACATTATGCCATGTCTCCCATTTCCTCTATCTGCATCTCTACATATTGTCACATAGCCTACTGTGATTGTCTGATCTGGTGGTGGCCTAATCAGTCAATAAGCACATGCGTTGATAATTCATTGAGTACAACGCTTGCAGCTTATTATAGCAGACTATTCCATATTATGGCTAGCTGTTAGCTAGATGGCTATGAAATGTTGACACCGCCAACAACCATATGCTAGCTACATTCGACTGGCAGGCAATGCTAGTGGGGGAAAAAAATATCTAGTTCTGGCGATATCCAGTTTTTCGTGGCAAGTGTCAAACATTTAGCTAACGTTATTTCATCGTTCGAAATCAATACCAACATCTGTGGCCATAGGATAACTTTGCAACGTAACTAACTATGTTAGTTGCGGTAACGTTACTTGGCTAGGTCAGATCTGATTATTTAAGGTTACGTTAGCTGGCAAGTGGCTAACGTTAGCTGCATCAAATGTTCAACAAACGCTTTGTCAATGCAGGCAGCAGTTATCCATGTAGCTAGCTAGCATTGAGTAGTTGGCGAACTAACGTTAGCCAGTGGTTTTCAATATTTTCAATTCAGCTGTCAAATGACCATTTACTATACAACCTGAAATAACTGTTACACCTTGGATGACATGTTAGCGAACTTACTAGTATCTAACTTAGCTTAACGACTTTAGCGTTAGCTAATGTTATGCTGCAGAGAAAGAACGACATTGGAATAATGTTAAACATCAATCTGATCAGCTGTAACGTTTAGCTAACTAACTTATTTCATTTAGATAACGTTATCTGGAAAAACTCACTTTACTGTCATAGTTTAAGTTAGTAATTAGCTAACGTTAGCAAGTTATGTTAGTCTAACCATCTAATAGAGTTTGCCAGTAGCTAACTAGTTTGCTAAAATTAACAATATAATTCAAAACAGACCTTGCATAACTATCGTTAACGTTAGTGAGTTAACGTAGATAGTTAGCTAAATATGGCTAATGACTGAGCACCTACTTCAGTTAAGTTACCTGGCATCTACCGCCCTCTAATTTCGGATACCTGGCTGACAGTGGCAGTTCGAAAGAGTACCCCCTGTGTAGTAACGTTATATATTGAATAAGAGGCACTAGTTTTTGACAACGAACCGATTTTGACAACGAAGCAACTATTCAGGGAATGCTAGCTGGCTAGGCCAAACATTTTTATTCACGCCTCGGTGTAGCAGTAGTGGATCTTTCTGGTAGGGAGGGAACAGTGCAAGCCACAATACATCCCCCTTGTCCTGCATGTGACAGTTTTCTTCTTGGTATAGCAAACTGCTTCGTTACCTGAACAGGTTCCTGCAGCACCGTCATTCCGTTGTCAGGCTCCTTCTCTCGTCCACTGTTTTGTGTTTCCCTCTTTCTTCAGTTCCTTTCTTAGTTCAGTATCCAGGCCAGAAGTAGTTCTGAAGATTTGAACACAACGACCGTTACCGAGCATGCCGAAAGCTCCCGAACATACCCGAAACAGATGCGAAGGTATCAGCTTACGAATACAATCGAAGACAAGCGTAAATAACCGAAACAGTCGTTTGCCGAAATAGAAACTCATTTTTATAGCTGTGCAATTGCAACCTTGTGTCAGATCATTTCGTATTATTCTGTAAGTAAAACCGAGACACGACTTCTAGTAACATATGTTACGTTTCGTATGTTATGTATTAATTTGTGATGTCCATCATCCATTTTGTATGTTATGTTAAGAAAAGAAATTCCTGCAATATGTCACAAATTGTAAATTTGTAAATGTATAATATGTTATGCATTCAAATTTGTTGTTGCTAACGTTAGCTAGTCTAGGGGTTGGAGTTAAGAGTAAACTAAAAGGGTTAGCTAACATGCTAAGTAGTTGCAAAGTAGCTAAAAAGTCATTGTGAAGTTGCTAAAATTATAAAGTTGTCCATGATGAGATTCGGTCACACAACCTCAGATCAAATGTTATTTGTCACATACACGTGTTTAGCAGATGTTAATGTGGGTGTAGCGAAATGCTTGTACCTTTGGGTTGCTAGACATTCACCTTACCAAACACACTCCTTTCATTTTTGCCTTAACAGGGCTTGACATGAACTTTTTTAGCCACTTGTATGTAGGACAGATTTTTTACTTGTCTGAATGATCAATTCAAAAAAGTTCTGTAATACCCAGGGCCAAAAAGGTAACTGAAAATTGTGTTGTATGATGCAAGGGACCACTTCACAAAATAACCTTCATTGTTACCACTGGTACTGACAATGGGAGGCTTCTGGTCTATGATACTATGTATTATATTTTCTGCTTGAGCCCCCAACACACACACACACACACACAAAGTAAAATACTGCACGGATAGGCTACTGTATAAAACACATGTGGTCCTTCAACCCTCCATCTGTAGAGCTACTTGATGTGCAGGATTTGTATCCAACCCTGCTCAAACACACCAGATTTAGCTTATCAAGGTACCCGTTTTTTAAAGTTTTTTTTTTAATGTGGTGTGTTTGAGCAGGGCTGGAGCAAAAGCCTGCACTCCCAGCCCTCGTGGACTCCAGGAGGAGGGTTGACCACCTTGCAACATTACAATTACAACCAAATACTTTTAATGTTTTATAAAAGAATTCCCTCATTCAATGAACCAGGGATCAAATTACTAAAGTGGGTGAAGTAGCTAACTAAGTTGTTTATCTATTTGTAAAGTTAAAATATTCAGCGTTCAGGGGAGATCTTGACGAGAGGTCGACCAATTAAGATTTTTACGCCGATACCAATTATTGGAGGACCAAAAATAGCCAATACCGATTCATCTGCAGATTTAAATATATATATATACACACACACACACACACACACACAATTGAAGTCGGAAGTTTACATACACCTTATCCAAATACATTTAAACTCAGATTCACAATTCCTGACAATTAATCCTAGTAAAAATTCCCTGTCTTAGGTCAGTTAGGATCACCACTTTATTTTACGAATGTGAAATAAATAAATAGTAGAGAATTATTTATTTCAGCTTTTATTTCTTTCATCACATTCCCAGTCGGAAGTTCACATACACTCAATTAGTATTTGCTAGCATTGCCTTTAAATTGTTTAACTTGGGTCAAACATTTCAGGTAGCCTTCCACAAGCTTCTCACAATAAGTTGGGTGAATTTTGGCCCATTCCTCCTGAGAGAGCTGGTGTAACTGAGTTCGGTTTGTAGGCCTCCTTGCTCTCACACGCTTTTTCAGTTATGCCCACAAACTTTCTATAGGATCGAGGTCAGGGCTTTGTGATTGCCACTCCAATACCTTGCCTATGTTTTCCTTAATCTATTTTGCCACAACTTTGGAAGTATGCTTGGGGTCATTGTCCATTTGGAAGACCCATTTGTGACCAAGCTTTAACTTCCTGACTGATGTCTTGAGATGTTGCTTCAATATATCCACATAATGTTCCTTTCTCATGATGCCATCTATTTTGTGAAGTGCACCAGTCCCTCCTGCAGCAAAGCACTCCCACAACATGATGCTGCCACCCCCATGCTTCATGGTTGGGATGGTGTTCTTCGGCTTGCAAGCCTCCCCCTTTTTCCTCCAAACATAAAGATGGTCATTATGGCCAAACAGTTATATTTGTTTCATCAGACCAGAGGACATTTCTCCAAAAATGATCTTTGTCCCCATGTGAAGTTACAAACCGTAGTCTGCCTTTTTTATAGCGGTTTTGGAGCAGTGGCTTCTTCCTTGCTGAGAGGCCTTTCAGGTTATGTCGATATAGGACTTGTTTTACTGTAGATATAGATACTTTTGTACTGGTTTCCTCCAGCATCTCCTTTCTGAGCGGTATGACGGCTGCCTGGTCCCATGGTGTTTACACTTGCGTAATATTGTTTGTACATATGAACGTGGTACCTTCAGGCGTTTGGAAACTGCTCCCAAGGATGAACCAGACTCTACAATTTTATTCTGAGGTCTTGGCTGATTTCTTTTGTTTTTCCCATGATGTCAAGCAAAGAGGCACTCAGTTTGAAGGTAGGCCTTGAAATACATTGTCACGACGGGCGGTGCTCGGCAGTCATCACCGGCCTACTAGCAGCCACCGATCCCTTTTTTGTTGTCCGTTTGTTTTGTCTTATTAGTTGCACCTGTGTCCTTTTGTGTGTGCTTGATGGGCTTCCTTATTTAAAGTACTTTTACCCGCCTTTGTTTTTTTGCGGGATTAATTTTGTGTTACGCGTGTGCGTTAGTTAGGTGTGTTTGTGTTCTGGACCTGGCACCCTGTGTTTTGGGTGGTCCAATTTTCCAATCTGTTTAAAGGCACGGTCAACTTAGTGTATGTAAACTTCTGACCCACTGGAATTGTGATACAGTGTGTTATAAGTTAAATAATCTGTCTATAAACAATTTTTGGAAAACTTTCTTGTGTCACGCACAAAGTAGATGTCCTAACTGACTTGCCAAAACTATAGTTTGTTAACAAGAAATTTGTGGAGTGGTTGAAAAACAACTTTTAATGATTCCAAACTAAGTGTATGTAAACTTCTGACTTCAACTGTGTATATATACAGTGCCTTGCGAAAGTATTCGGCCCCCTTGAACTTTGCGACCTTTTGCCACATTTCAGGCTTCAAACATAAAGATATAAAACTGTATTTTTTTGTGAAGAATCAACAACAAGTGGGACACAATCATGAAGTGGAACGACATTTATTGGATATTTCAAACTTTTTTAACAAATCAAAAACTGAAAAATTGGGCTTGCAAAATTATTCAGCCCCCTTAAGTTAATACTTTGTAGCGCCACCTTTTGCTGCGATTACAGCTGTAAGTTGCTTGGGGTATGTCTCTATCAGTTTTGCACATCGAGAGACTGAAATGTTTTCCCATTCCTCCTTGCAAAACAGCTCGAGCTCAGTGAGGTTGGATGGAGAGCATTTGTGAACAGCAGTTTTCAGTTCTTTCCACAGATTCTCGATTGGATTCAGGTCTGGACTTTGACTTGGCCATTCTAACACCTGGATATGTTTATTTTTTTAACCATTCCATTGTAGATTTTGCTTTATGTTTGGGATCATTGTCTTGTTGGAAGACAAATCTCAGTCCCAGTCTCAGGTCTTTTGCAGACTCCATCAGGTTTTCTTCCAGAATGGTCCTGTATTTGGCTCCATCCATCTTCCCATCAATTTTGACCATCTTCCCTGTCCCTGCTGAAGAAAAGCAGGCCCAAACCATGATGCTGCCACCAGCATGTTTGACAGTGGGTATGGTGTGTTCAGGGTGATGAGCTGTGTTGCTTTTACGTCAAACATAACATTTTGCATTGTTGCCAAAAAGTTCAATTTTGGTTTCATCTGACCAGAGCACCTTCTTCCACATGTTTGGTGTGTCTCCCAGGTGGCTTGTGGCAAACTTTAAACAACACTTTTTATGGATATCTTTAAGAAATGGCTTTCTTCTTGCCACTCTTCCATAAAGGCCAGATTTGTGCAATATACGACTGATTGTTGTCCTATGGACAGAGTCTCCCACCTCAGCTGTAGATCTCTGCAGTTCATCCAGAGTGATCATGGGCATCTTGGCTGCATCTCTGATCAGTCTTCTCCTTGTATGAGCTGAAAGTTTAGAGGGACGGCCAGGTCTTGGTAGATTTGCAGTGGTCTGATACTCCTTCCATTTCAATATTATCGCTTGCACAGTGCTCCTTGGGATGTTTAAAGCTTGGGAAATCTTTTTGTATCCAAATCCGGCTTTAAACTTCTTCACAACAGTATCTCGGACCTGCCTGGTGTGTTCCTTGTTCTTCATGATGCTCTCTGCGCTTTTAACGGACCTCTGAGACTATCACAGTGCAGGTGCATTTATACGGAGACTTGATTACACACAGGTGGATTGTATTTATCATCATTAGTCATTTAGGTCAACATTGGATCATTCAGAGATCCTCACTGAACATCTGGAGAGAGTTTGCTGCACTGAAAGTAAAGGGGCTGAATAATTTTGCACGCCCAATTTTTCAGTTTTTGATTTGTTAAAAAAGTTTGAAATATCCAATAAATGTCGTTCCACTTCATGATTGTGTCCCACTTGTTGTTGATTCTTCACAAAAAAATACAGTTTTATATCTTTATGTTTGAAGCCTGAAATGTGGCAAAAGGTCGCAAAGTTCAAGGGGGCCGAATACTTTCGCAAGGCACTGTATGTATGTGTTTACACATATACATACAGTGGGGCAAAAAAGTATTTAGTCAGCCACCAATTGTGCAAGTTCTCCCACTTAAAAAGATGAGAGGCCTGTAATTTTCATCATAGGTACAATTCAACTATGACAGACAAAATGAGAAAAAATCATGATCCTGAAAATCACATTGTAGGATTTTTAATGAATTTATTTGCAAATTATGGTGGAAAATAAGTATTTGGTCAATAACAAAAGTTTATCTCAATACTTTGTTATATACCCTTTGTTGGCAATGACAGAGGTCAAACGTTTTCTGTAAGTCCTCACACACTGTGTGTGATGGAAGGAGGTTTTCACTCAAAATCTCACAATACATGGCCCCATTCACTATTTCCATTACTCGGATCAGTCGTCCTGGTCCCTTTGTAGAAAAACAGCCCCAAAGCATGATGTTTCCACCCCCATGCTTCACAGTAGGTATGGTGTTCTTTGGATGCAACTCAGCATTCTTTGTCCTCCAAACATGACGAGTTTTTACCAAAAAGTTATATTTTGGTTTCATCTGACCATATGACATTCTCCCAATCTTCTTCTGGATCATCCAAATGCTCTCTAGCAAACTTCAGACAGGCCTGGACATGTACTGCCTTAAGCAGGGGGACACGTCTGGCACTGCAGGATTTGAGTCCCTGGCAGCGTAGTGTGTTACTGATGGTAGGCTTTGTTACTTTGGTCCCAGCTCTCTGCAGGTCATTCACTAGGTCCCCCCCGTGTGGTTCTGGGATTTTTGCTCACCGTTCTTGTAATAATTTTGACCCCACGGGGTGAGATCTTGCGTGGAGCCCCAGATCGAGGGAGATTATCAGTGGTCTTCCATTTCCTACTAATTGCTCCCACAGTTGATTTCTTCAAACCAAGCTGCTTACCTATTGCAGATTCAGTCTTCCCAGCCTGGTGCAGGTCTACAATTTTGTTTCTGGTGTCCTTTGACAGCTCTTTGGTCTTGGCCACAGTGGAGTTTGGAGTGTGACTGTTTGAGGTTGTGGACAGGTGTCTTTTATACTGATAACAAGTTCAAACAGGTGCCATTAATACAGGTAACGAGTGGAGGACAGAGGAGCCTCTTAAAGAAGAAGTTACAGGTCTGTGAGAGACAGAAATCTTGCTTGTTTGTTTGTAGGTGACCAAATACTTATTTTCCACCATAATTTGCAAATAAATTCATTAAAAATCATACAATGTGATATATATATGTGATACAATGTGATATATATATCTAACTATATATGTATATATATGTGTGTGTGTGTGTGTGTGTGTGTGTGTGTGTGTGTGTGTGTGTGTGTGTGTGTGTATGTATATATATATATATATATATAAGTGTGAAGTTTGATTCCCTCCCTTCTGTAATAAGCAGCCAATGAGGTATTTTTCCTTTATTCATGTGTTTAATCTGATACTGTTATAGCTCCGGCTAAACTGTTTTTGTATGTAAGCACTTCAGAGTTATACCAAGCTAATAAGTCACTCGTAAGATAAGAAGGTTCTAAGAGTGTGCTTAACTGTATTTTCATTAACTTTATAGTTCTCACGGAAGGTGATAATTCTGACTAAAACTACAGAATAAAGCCGCCAGGTAAAATCAAGGAAAGGTTGTGCTTGTGGTTACTGGAGGGAGCTACAGACTGAAATATAATATAATCAACACAGAAATGCGAGCCTTTGGTCATAAATATGGTCAAACCCAGAAACGATCATTCCGAAAACGTTTATTCCTTCAGTGAAATACGGAACCATTCCATATTTTATCGAACGGGTGGCAACCCTAAGTCTAAATATTGCTGTTACATTGCACAACCTTCAATGTTATGTCATAATTATGTAAAATTCTGGCAAATTAATTACGGTCTTCGCACAGTTCACAACATGCCAGGCGGCCCAAACTATTGCATATACCCTGACTCTGCTTGCACTGAACCCAAGAGAAGTGACACAATTTTGCTAGTTAATACTGCCTGCTAACAGGAATTTATTTTAACTAAATGTGCAGGTTTACAAATATATACTTCTGTGTACTGATTTTAATTAAGGCATTGATGTTCATGCTTAGGTACATCTGTGAAACGATTGCTCTTTTTTGCGAATGCGCTTTTGTGAAATCATCACCCATTTGGCGAATTTGAAGTAGGCTGTGACTCGATGATACATCAACTGGAACCGCATTGATTATATGCAATACAGGACAAGCTAGTTAACCTAGTAATATCATCAACCATGTGTAATTAACTAGTGATTGTTTTTTATAAGATAAGTTTAATGCTAGCTTGCAGCCACAAGGTCCTTTTGACGCTGCACTTGCATAACAGTTGGTCAGCTACGCAATTTCCTCGTGGATTTCAATGTAATCGGCAATAATCGGCATCCAAAAAGGCTGATTACTGATTGTTATGAAATGCCATGCTGATTTAATCGGTCGACCTCTAATCTTGACAGCATAGGAGTTACTATTTATTTATATATTTTTTTATTGTCAGAATTACATGGCCAGTGTTAAAGAGAGGAGAATTCTAGCCAATGTTTAGCGCTTGAGAGTTGGTTTTACAACCGGTGTATGCAGCATTGGTTTCATCAACTGTGTGTTGGCCATTTGCGGTTATACATGAGTGCTAGCGGAAAGTTATTTTAGGACATCAGACATGACAATTACATTAATGCAAGCTAATAGCTAAACAATATGTTTAGAGTTGACTATCTATTTAGTCTGTTGTATATCATTATTTTACCTGCTATGAAAATGTCTCTCTCTCCTCTGGCAATTACCCACTGGCACACACGCAGGTGATGGACACACCATGATTTTCCAAGATTTTCATTGCTTATCAAAATTTTGCTACAGCTGGTCAAATAACTAGCAACTATTATCAACAAATGTGCAAAAAAAACAAAACAAAAAAAACAAAAAAAACAACGCATCTTGCAACTGCATGATTGAAAGAGAGCTCATGCCTGTCAATGCTGGCCTACAATAATTATACTCCGATGAGCTCTGCAGAGATTGGGAGGACAGTGAGCAAAACATTGCATCTGGAGGACGCTATGATCCAATTCTGATTGGAGTAGCCTAATTGTTTGATATTGTGATTTTTGCTTGATGAACTTAAACCTATAATCTGCTTGTTCTATATTTTTGTTTTTAACTTGCCCCGAGGAAGCGGACAAGCATTTATGTCAAGCCCTGCTTAAGTAACCTGCTGTCTTATGCACTGTAATCATACCAAAAGTAACATATCATACTAATTTGAGTGTCCCAGATTAAAATGTACTATGCTACGTCTAGTCTATGAGACCAGGCTGGCCATTATAGTGTCTGTGACAGCATGGGCAATACCATTGAGGCTATAACCCATAGGAATCCTCACCCAGTTCGAAACTTTGACTACTTTAAAATGGTGGAAGCCCTCAATGGCGCTATCATGTGGAGAAGTGCAGTTAAACTGAAGAGCAATTTACTTACCTGTTTGGTCAGGGCCAACATGAGGGATAGTTTATCCTGTGTCAGTGAGTGTAGCTATTAAATCAAAGTTTGAGCATCTTAGCAATTCAATGTTTTCTATACAGCTGTCAACATTCTACAAGGAAAGAGCCACCTAATCAATTATATAATCATTAACTAGATTACCCTGGATACCAGACGTAGAATGTAGTCATTGAGGAGAATTAATCTAAAAATCTATTGACTTTCAGAATGTACTTTGTTTAGACATCCAGCCTTTATTGTAGTTTCATCACCAGAGACAAGTCTTCAAATGCACAGTATTTATTTATTCGGGGTGTTACATGCATTCACACAGTCTTGATTTATAGGATCGTGCCCACTATATGGTTGATATGTCAAGTGATAAAATCCCAAATGATCAATTACAAGTTTATTGAAAAACTGCACTTGTCCTCATGTGAAAATTACAAATCAAAGTTTATATTTATATAGCACATTTCTTACAACAAATGCATTTCAAGGTGTTCAAAGTCATGCATTGAAAGGCATGTGGCATTTAACATCATTCCCCTTGACAAGTCTCAATAGGTAACCAGGGGATTCTCTCCATGCACATGTGATTGCCCTCCATGCAGCTGCATTGGCTATTTTTGCGGTTCACAATGCCCAACCAGGTGCGGTCATTGGAGGACCTGTACCCAGCCAAAGACTACAACGCTTTGTCCCGAGAGACCACAGGGGAGGCTCTTCAGTGGCAAAAGAACCGTCTCTGGAGCAGGTTCAATGGAATGGCATGGCTCCTCGAACCTGAGGCAGAACAATCGCTACCCTCCCGGTCGGTACCGGACATTTATAAAAAATATTTTAAAAACAAGGGCACCTGGGGCATGCAGGCATTCTAGCTGGCATGGCGCTGTCTGTTTTACAGCAGGAGGCTATACGCCAGGCAACAGTTGGATGAAAAATGGGTGAATCTTTCCTTGAAGTACTTTACACCACTTAATGTTTGGGCACCCCATCTAATATCAATGAATACATCCAAAAGAGCATCTCTACCAAATTGTCTATCTACTGTGTAACGGTTTCATCACTTTTTGATGCTAAGGCCCTGGATAGATGGTTAGCTAAAAGAGTTAAGGTTAGAGGAAGGATTAGCTAAGTAGCTAAAAAGTAGTAAGTACTTCAAGTAGCTAAAAAGCTAAAGTTGTCCGTGATGAGATTCAAACCTTTGGGTTGCTAGACGTTCGCGTTATACATCCACCCTGACCAACCACCCTTTTTTCCCTCAAAGGTTATGACCCTTTTTTTTCAATTTTTGCCTAAAATGACATACGCAAATCTAACTGCCTGTAGCTCAGGACCTGAAGCAAGGATATGCATATTCTTGATACCATTAGAAAGGATGGGGCACCGATAGAGGTTAATTTTTAAATTAGCACCACTTCTGGGATGTTTTCATATAACCTGAAGAGTGTTTGTACCAAATTTAATGTTTTTATCCTCTTTGTAACAATTTATTTCCTCACTAAGGGCCCTGGCTTATCAATACATGTATTTATGGTTGATGACCATTGACCAAAATTAATTAATTTTTAAATTAGCACCACTTCTGGGATGTTTTCATATAACCCGAGGAATGTTTGTACCAAATTTAATGTTTTTATCCTCTTTAACATTTTTTTTCTTCCCCTCACTAAGGGCCCGGACTTATCAATACATGTATTTATGGTTGATGACCATTGACCAAAATTATTGATAAAGTAAAGCATGGACTATTTCTAAACATTTTGTATGGCACTGATTAATGTAAACATCTAAACAATGTAAGCATAGAAAGACAGGATGTACAGTTGTGCTGTTTTCTTGAGGAGAGTAAAGAAATGTATAAAGATGCATCACAATGGCATTCATTTCCTCCACGAGGCAGTGTATCAGTCTTGAAACACTAGATGGCGCCAAAAGACTGTCGAGATTAGAACAATGACGACTACTACTACTACTGTACCTCTCCACTCAACATATGCAGCTTGTATTTCCATGTAGCATTCCTATAGACCTGATTTGGCCCCCTGCTGCTATACACTTTTTTCATATCCAGATAACCACACCCTTGCTCTTCACGTACAAACATAATATCCACATACAGCAACATACATATTATTCTTGAAGTCGTAACTTCTAAATGTGCTTATGACATTCAAAATAGATGAGTGATCAGGCCAGAAGAGCAGGGTCCATTGTTCTCTCTTAGCCATCTTGCAGTTATCCCCCAGAGATAACACAACACAAAGGTCACGACATATAGCACACATCAGGCCCATCATATCCTGGCAACATATACTTTCTTCACAGCTACTGAAGAATAATGCTATAGTGGAATGAGGAATGTTTTTAAATGATTGTCCAGTGTCACAGAGTGAAAAGGGTAGCCGAATAATAATCACACTAAGCGTGAGAGGCACATACCGTACTGCTGGACATGTTTTACCGTACTGCTGGACATATATTCTAATGTATGTCCTCTAGATGGTAGAGGAGAGCTATCGCTGTTCAGTTTGAAAACCCATGCCTGAAATTTTTCATGCATGTTTGACGAAATGAAGAGTCACAAATTACATGATTGTTTCCTCATATTAATGTAATCAATCCATTTTATGTCACATTGTATGGAAAACACAGCACTAAACTAGGATGACTAACATGCCCCAGGTTCATGTTTATTCTGCCAAGAGACATTTCAACAACAACACTTACATCTATGAGTTATGACTAGATTGACCAGATGTCAACATTTTTTTTTAAAGCACACGAACCTGTAATCAAATCCTGTCAAATGAAATCTCCAGAATAGATTCAAATGTCCTAGCTCACACCACATCTTAAAAAAAAAAAAAAAAGTGTTGTTCCCCAACTAAAAACTGGGTCAATGTGTGTGCATGCTTCTGGATATTTTTGTTACCAGTAATGCAAGCTTGTCTTTTAATCACAAATCCATTTGCTGTTAGCACACGGCAGGCTATTTCTGAGGTTTATAAAACTATCCTCAGTTTTCCCACGGTGTGGCTAAAGCACTATAATACCAGCACCAGCAGAGCCACATGGCCTAAGCCAAAGGCACATTAGCCTCGGTTCCTCTCAGACCAGTTAAGGTTCCACATTGTGACATAACCTTCTGGCCCATTGAGGGAGTATTGTTGAATAAGTGAAATGTTGCAGCAAGTGAAGACTGACGGATGATACAGTGTCATGACACAGGCCGCCTCAGTATGTTAGACAATGTACAGTATCTGATGCTGTCTGGACCAAAAGAGTATGGTCATACTATTTCTGGCCAGAACAGCAGATACGTGGGTGACATATAGAGGGGGCGGCAGGTAGCCTAGTGGTTAAAGTGTTGGACAAGTAACCACAAGGTTGCAAGATCGAATCTCCGAGCTGACAAGGTAAAAACCTGTCATTTTGCCCCTGAACAAGGCAGTTAACCCACTGTTCCTGGCCATCATTGAAAATAATTTGTTCTTAACTGACTTGCCTAGTTAAATAAAAGGTCAAAAATAAATATAGAGGGACGCTGTTTCGCTCACTCGGGTTCTATCTCTAGTGATATATTTTCTGTAGAGAGGAAGAGGCAAAGCGAGAGGCCAACATCTGTCCAGTATAAGCCCAATGGGTTCCATGGGAATAATATGCTTGTCACTTGCTTTCGGGACAAAGACTCCTATTGTTTGGGTGGAGACATGAGCATCTCATCATTATATACATATTTCTGGTTTCAGCCTCTTGGGAATTGGAAAGGAAAGTTGGCAGGTGCACAGCGCATTGTAAGGATGTTGGATTTCCCGAAATTAAATTGAAGTTTTGCCAAAATGATATAATTACTGCAGTCTAAATAAAACCAATCAAAATACTTCACCAGGGAGTTGACTTCGCCACAGAGGTTCATTTTTTTGCTGTGAATTGTTTCAAATCACAAGTGTGTTTGGGAAGCCCGCAATTTGGGTAGCGCATGTAGAAATGTTATTTTTATTTAACTAAGCAAGTTAGTTACACAAATTCTTACTTACAATGATGGCTTACCAAAAGGCAAAAGGCGTCCTGCTGGGACGAGGGCTGGGATTATAAAAAAAAGCAATATAGTACAAAACACACATCACGACAAGAGAGACACCACAACACAGCATGGCAGCAACACATAACACAGCATGGTAGCAACACCACATGACAATATGGTAGCAACACAACATGGCAGCAGGGATCTCAGATAAGGGGGAGTGAAGCCTAAGAGTTTTTTTTTAAGCATCAACCAGTGGGTCTTGCGACAGGTATACAGAGATGACCAGTTTACAGAGGAGTATAGAGTGCAGTGGGGTGTCCTATAAGGAGAATTGGTGGCAAATCTGATGGCCGAATGGCAAAGAACATCTAGCCACAAGAGCGCACACTTATCTGCCAATCTATAAATTATCTTCTTAATATAGCATGGGTAGGATGATCAGCTGAATCAGGGTTAGTTTGGCAACTGGGGTGAAAGAGGAGTCATTACAGAGGAAACCAAGTATAGATTTAACCTTAGCCTGCAGCTTTGATATGTGCTGCGAGAAGGACAGTGCACCATCTAGCCATACTACCACATACTTGTATGTGGTGACTACCTCAAGCTCTAATCCCTCAGAGGTAGTAATCACACCTGTGGGGAGAGAGGCATTCTTCTTACCAAACCACATGACCTTTGTTTTGGATGTGTTCAGAACAAGGTTAAGGGCAGAGAAAGCTTGTTGGAAACTAAGAATGCTTTATTGTAGAGCGTTAAACACAAAATCAGGAGAGCTGAGAATAAGACTATCATCTGCACATAAATGGATGAGAGAGCTTCCTACTGCCTGAGCTAGGTTGTTGATGTAAATTGAGAAGAGTGTGGCCTAGGATCGAGCATTGGGGTTCTCCCTTGGTGACAGGCAGTGGCTGAGACAGCAGATGTTCTGACTTTATACACTACACTCTTTGAAAGAGGTAGTTAGCAAACGAGGCCAAAAGACCCCTCAGAGACACCAATACTCCTTGGTGACAATAAGGGATTGGTCTATCGAATCAAAGGCTTTGGCCAAGTCAATAAAAATAGCAAAATTGCTTAGAATCAAAGGCAATGATGACATCATTTAGGACCTATACGGCTGCAGTGACACATCCATAACCTGAGCAGAAACCAGATTGCATACCAGAGAGAATACTATAGACATCAAGAAAACCAGTCAGTTGATTATTGGCAAGTTTTTTCAACAGTTTTGATAAACTTGGCCAAATCGAAATTGGCCTTGATCTCCCCCTTTGAATAAAGGGTGCACTGTGGTTGCCTTTCAAGCAATGGAAACCTCCCCAGAGAGGAGAGACAGGTTAAAAACAGTCAGAGATAGGCTTGGCGATGATAGGATCTAAGACATCTGGTCAAGTTTAAGGAGCTCCTTTAGCACCTCAGACTCAGTGACGGCCTGCAGGGAGAAACTTTGTATTGGTACAGGGGGAAAAGAGGGAGGAGCATCGGCCTTATCACATTAGAAGGGGTGGGAGATGAGGAGCTGTTGGATAGGCAATAAGGCATGGCTGAGTCAAATAGAAATCCTGACTTAATGAAGTGGTGATTAAAGAGCTCAGCCATTTGCTCCTTGTCAGTAGCAACCACATCATCAACATTAAGGGACATGGGAAGCTGGGTTTGTTCTCCAGGTCTTTTACCATTTTCCATAAATTCTTGGGGTTAGACCAATAGAGAGAACTGCTCCTTAAAAACCTATTTAGCGGGATCATTTTGGTCAACATCCGCTGAATTGTAGAGCGCCAAATTCAAATTAAATTACTAAAAATATTAAAATTTTCATGAAATCACAGCTTGTTGTTAATCCACCTGGCATGTCAGATTTAAAAAAAACTTTACATCGAAAGCTATCTAAGCGTTTATGTTAGGACAGCTCTCTCAGCAGACAAAACTTTACAAACTGCTACCAGCAAAGTAGATTGGTCAGGAAAGTCAGAAAATAAATCAAATTAATCGCTTACCTTTGATGATCTTCGGATGTTTGCACTCACGAGACTCCCAGTTACACAATAAATGTTAGTTTTGTTCTATAAAGATTATTTTTATATCCAAAAACCTTCATTTGGTTGGCGCGTTTTGTTCAGTAATCCACAGGCTCGTGCAGGTCATGACGGGCAGACGAAAATTCCAAATAGTATCCGTAAAGTTTGTAGAAACATGTCAAACGTTTTTTATAATCAATCCACAGGTTGTTTTTACAATAAATAATCGATAATATTTCAACCGGACGATAACTTTTTCAATAGGAGGGAGAGAGAAAGGGTCTGCTCCAAGCTGCTTGCGCATGCAAAAATCTAAGGACACCCAGCTATCCACTGACGCGATGTGATCATTCTCGCTCATTTTTCATAATAAAAGCCTGAAAGTATGTCTAAAGACTGTTCACACCACGTGGAAGCCATAGGGAAAGGAATCTGGTTGATATCCCTTTAAATGGAGGGATGGCATGCAATGGAACAGAGGTTTTAGAAAAACAGCTCTTCCTGGTTGGATTTTCCTCAGGTTTTCGCCTGCAATATCAGTTCTGTAATACTCAGACAATATTTTGACAGTTTTGGAAACTTTAGAGTGTTTTCTATCCTAATCTGCCAATTAAATGCATATTCTAGCTTCTGAGCTTCAGAAATAGGCAGTTTCATTTGGGTACGTTTATCATCCAAACATCAAAATACTGCCCCCTAGTCTCAAGAGGTTAACTCACCATGTACACAACACATGTATTCTTTGCCTCACACAAGTCAACAAAGTCTGCTTTTGTAACATCCATTGTGAATGAAAAAATTGTGATTGTAACATTGTGAATGTGACATCCATTGCCTATTTGAAAAATCCCTCCAACACTCCCAGCCTCGATAATCAACTAGCCTTGGTGTGAAAGAGCAAATTATCATGATCTGATGATCCCATATATCCGTAAAGTAATCACTTTTTATAGCTACTGTTTACAGGCCTCCTGGGCCATATACAGCGTTCCTCACTGAGTTCCCTGAATTCCTATCGGACCTTGTAGTCATAGCAGATAATATTCTAATCTTTGGTGACTTTAATATTCACATGGAAAAGTCCACAGACCCACTCCAAAAGGCTTTCGGAGCCATCATCGACTCAGTGGGTTTTGTCCAACATGTCTCTGGACCCACTCACTGTCACAGTCATACGCTGGACCTAGTTTTGTCCCATGGAATAAATGTTGTGGATCTTAATGTTTTTCCTCATAATCCTGGACTATCGGACCACCACTTTATTACGTTTGCAATTGCAACAAATAATCTGCTCAGACCCCAACCAAGGAACATCAAAGGTCGTGCTATAAATTCACAGACAACACAAAGATTCCTTGATGTCCTTCCAGATTCCCTCTGTCTACCCAATGACACCAGAGAACAAAAATCAGTTAACCACCTAACTGAGGAACTCAATTTAACCTTGCGCAATACCCTAGATGCAGTTGCACCCCTAAAAACTAAAAACATTTCTCATAAGAAACTACCTCCCTGGTACACAGAAAATACCCGAGCTCTGAAGAAAGCTTCCAGAAAATTGGAACGGAAATGGCGCCACACCAAACTGGAAGTCTTCCGTCTAGCTTGGAAAGACAGTACCGTGCAGTACCGAAGAGCCCTTACTGCTGCTCGATCATCCTATTTTTCTAACTTAATTGAGGAAAATAAGAACAATCCTAAATTCCTTTTTGATACTTTCGCAAAGCTAACTAAAAAGCAGCATTCCCCAAGAGAGGATGACTTTCACTTTAGCAGTGATAAATTCATGAACTTCTTTGAGGAAAAAATTATGATTATTAGAAAGCAAATTACAGACTCCTCTTTAAATCTGCATATTCCTTCAAAGCTCAGTTGTCCTGAGTCTACACAACTCTGCCTGGACCCAGGATCAAGAGAGACGCTCAAGTGTTTTAGTACTATATCTCTTGACACAATGATGAAAATAATCATGGCCTCTAAACCTTCAAGCTGCATACTGGACCCTATTCCAACTAAACTACTGAAAGAGCTGCTTCCTGTGCTTGGCCCTCTTATGTTGAACATAATAAACGGCTCTCTATCCACCCGGATGTGTACCAAACTCACTAAAAGTGGCAGTAATAAAGCCTCTCTTGAAAAAGCCAAACCTTGACCCAGAAAATATAAAAAGCTATCGGCCTATATCGAATCTTCCATTCCTCTCAAAAATCTTAGAAAAGGCTGTTGCGCAGCAACTCACTGCCTTCCTGAAGACAAACAATGTATACGAAATGCTTCAGTCTGGTTTTAGACCCCATCATAGCACTGAGACGGCACTTGTGAAGGTGGTAAATGACATTTTAATGGCATCGGACCGAGGCTCTGCATCTGTCCTCGTGCTCCTAGACCTTAGTGCTGCTTTTGATACCATCGATCACCACATTCTTTTGGAGAGGTTGGAAACCCAAATTGGTCTACACGGACAAGTTCTGGCCTGGTTTAGATCTTATCTGTCGGAAAGATATCTGTGTCCCAAGATGGCGTAGCAGTAAGACGTGTCGTGTCGTGTCCCTATGTATATATCGTCTTTTTTCGTTTTTACATATTTTTATCTGACAAACCATTCAAACCGTTTGTCCTCTGTCCTTTGTCCTTTTCACTATATATTTTACCTCTTGGGGATGTTATTCGAAAACATAATGTTAACTTTCACTGCTATGCAGATGACACACAGCTGTACATTTCAATGAAACATGGTGAAGCCCCAAAATTGCCCTTGCTAGAAGCATGTGTGACATAAGGAAGTGGATGGCTGCAAACTTTCTACTTTTAAACTCGGACAAAACAGAGATGCTTGTTCTAGGTCCCAAGAAACAAAGAGATCTTTTGTTGAATCTGACAATTAATCTTAATGGTTGTACTGTCGTCTCAAATAAAACTGTGAAGGACCTCGGTGTTACTCTGGACGCTGATCTCTCTTTTGAAGAACATATCAAGACCATTTCAAGGACAGCTTTTTTCCATCTACGTAAAATCATCATCATCATTGCAAAAATCAGAAACTTTCTGTCCAAAAATGATGCAGAAAAATTAATCCAATGCATTTGTCACTTCTAGGTTAGACTACTGCAATGCTCTTCTTTCCGGCTACCCGGATAAAGCACTAAATAAACTTCAGTTAGTGCTAAATACGGCTGCTAGAATCCTGACTAGAACCAAAAAATTTGATCATATTACTCCAGTGCTAGCCTCCCTACACTGGCTTCCTGTCAAAGCAAGGGCTGATTTCAAGGTTTTACTGCTAACCTACAAAGCATTACATGGGCTTGCTCCTACCTATCTCTCTGATTTGGTCCTGCCGTACATACCTACACGTACGCTACGGTCACAAGACGCAGGCCTCCTAATTGTCCCTAGAATTTCTAAGCAAACAGCTGGAGGCAGGGCTTTCTCCTATAGAGCTCCATTTTTATGGAACGGTCTGCCTACCCATGTCAGAGACGCAAACTCGGTCTCAACCTTTAAGTCTTTACTGAAGACTCATCTCTTCAGTGGGTCATATGATTGAGTGTAGTCTGGCCCAGGAGTGGGAAGGTGAACGGAAAGGCTCTGGAGCAACGAACCACCCTTGCTGTCTCTGCCTGGCCGGTTCCCCTCTTTCCACTATTACAGGGGCTGAGTCACTGGCTTACTGGGGCTCTCTCATGCCGTCCCTGGAAGGGGTGCGTCACCTGAGTGGGTTGATTCACTGATGTGGTCATCCTGTCTGGGTTGGCACCCCCCCTTGGGTTGTGCAATGGCGGAGATCTTTGCGGGCTATACTCAGCTTTGTCTCAGGATGGTAAGTTGGTGGTTGAAGATATCCTTCTAGTGGTGTGGGGGCTGTGCTTTGGCAAAGTGGGTGGGGTTATATCCTTCCTGTTTGGCCCTGTCCGGGGGTGTCCTCGGATGGGGCCACAGTGTCTCCTGACCCCTCCTGTCTCAGCCTCCAGTATTTATGCTGCAGTAGTTTATATGTCAGGGGGCTGGGGTCAGTTTGTTATATCTGGAGTACTTCTCCTGTCCAATTCGGTGTCCTGTGTGAATCTAAGTGTGCGTTCTCTAATTCTCTCCTTCTCTCTCTCGGAGGACCTGAGCCCTATGACCATGCCCCAGGACTACCTGACATGATGACTCCTTGCTGTCCCCAGTCCACCTGGCCGTGCTGCTGCTCCAGTTTCAACTGTTCTACCTTATTATTATTCGACCATGCTGGTCATTTATGAACATTTGAACATCTTGGCCATGTTCTGTTATAATCTCCACCCGGCACAGCCGGAAGAGGACTGGCCACCCCACATATGCTCTCTTTAATTCTCTTTCTTTCTCTCTCTCGGAGGACCTGAGCCCTAGGACCATGCCCCAGGACTACCTGACATGATGACTCCTTGCTGTCCCCAGTCCACCTGGCCGTGCTGCTGCTCCAGTTCCAACTGTTCTGCCTTATTATTATTCGACCATGCTGGTCATTTATAAACATTTGAACATCTTGGCCATGTTCTGTTATAATCTCTACCCGGCACATCCAGAAGAGGACTGGCCACCCCACATAGCCTGGTCCCTCTCTAGGTTTCTTCCTAGGTTTTGGCCTTTCTAGGGGATTTTTCCTAAACACCGTGCTTCTACACCTGCATTGCTTGCTGTTTGGGGTTTTAGGCTGGGTTTCTGTACAGCACTTTGAGATATCAGCTGATGTACGAAGGGCTATATAAATAAATTTTATTTGATTTGGACGAGCCTGACGGGCCGGCCGAGGCACAGGCCGTGGACAAGCCGGTTGGGCGTAACATCCCGACAAACCGGCAGAAGCGTGGGAGCCTGGTGATCTGTCGGAGGCATGAAAGCCTGTCGGCCCCGTTGAGGCGTGGGAGCCCGATGAACCGGGTGAAGCGTAGACACCTGACAAGCTGGCTGAGGCGTAAAAACCTGACGTTCCGGCTGACGTGGCATGGGCGCCTGCCGAGTCCTAACCGGGGTATGGAAACCTCTTAAGCCAGCTAGTGTGTGGAAACCCGACGAGTCAGCTGAAGCACCCCCGGTTCCATCGGCAGTGGCGCCCGGCGTCAGAACAAGGGAAAACAAACCAACATGACGACAATAAATGCAGAAGCAGGGAACAGAGCTGTGGAACAGACAGATATAGGGAGGTAATAACACAGGTGATGGAGTCCAATGATTCGCTGATGCGCGTGACGAGGGAAGCAGGAATGTGTAATGCTGGGCAGCCAGCCAAGCGTCCTCGAGCGCCAGGGAGGGAGAGCGGGAGCAGGTGTGACATGGCTGGACCCTGTGATATTTTGATACAATGTTGAACTTCACTAGCAATAGCTCAAGTCAAGACAGATGGAAAGGGAGGCAGACAGGCGGAGAAGAGTGTGTGATTGAAAGAACCAGAATTTTCATCAGGATATTTTCTACTGTTTTAATTTGTCGGCTTTAGGCCTATGTATTTTACTTAGTTGTTGATGGAAGGTATAGGCCTACTGCTGTATTGGTCTATAGGCTATCTCTGAGTTCTATATGCTCATTTCTTTAGCCGCCAATGGACATGTGGCCATGTCGCCATAGTTTAATTTTCAGCCACAAATACAAACATACACTTTGGCCTATAGCCTGGTCCCAGATGTTTTGGTGCAGTCTGTCAACAACCAGTGGAATTGGCTGACTGCACAAACAAATAGGACAAGGCTTACTTTCACCTTCCAAATCTAATGTTGTGTAAGGTAAAGGGGATACCTGCACAACTAACTACATTCAACTGAAATGTGTCTTTTGCAGTTAACACAACCCCTCTGAATCTGAGATGTGTGTGTGTGGCTGGGGGTAATCAACATCATCAGCGCCCAAAGGCAGTTGTTGGGTGTTAACTGCCTTGCTCAAGGGCAGAACAGCAGATCTTTCCACCTTGCAAGTTCGGGGATTCGAACCAGCAAACTTTTGGTTAACCGCTAGGCTACCTTCCGCTCTACTCTAGATGGCTGACCAAGAAATGTGTCACTACACACTCACACAAATTACAAGTTTGACAATGACACTCATTGCTTTCCTGTCAACCTTCATGTAGCAAGGACACTTCTATTCAATGTCTCACTTCACCTTGTGTTAGCTACAGCAGGACATGTTCAAGTGTTTTTTCTGTTATCTCCCCCACAGCTAGTAATCTCATTCAGCACTGTGCATGACATTGGGATCTTGTTGAATATGGTTGAAGTGATTGAGATGAGTGAGATGTAGGACTGAGTGGGTACCCTCTAGCCTGGGTACATTGTCATCAAGTGTCCTTCGAATGTCAACACTGTGTCATTCAAGTGGGGAGAGAGAGCTTCAGTTCTCTTTGTCATGCATACACACTCAAATTCAACTCACCTCAGACCCCACCCCAGGGCTCACTTCAGTGCCCCCTTATGTTTTTGTATTGGAGGTCAGAGATACCAGCTACCCCTTGTCTGCAGAGCAGGGGCCAGCCTGCCAGACAGGATTGTCTGGTGTGTCAATGGCTGTAGGTCTTTTCACCCCCCCCCACAAACAACCCAGATAGAAAAATACCTTAGGCATGTTAGAGTTGTTTTGACGATGCTATGGTCACCTATGCTTATTAGTACAATACGGGTGGTGGCAGGAGAGGTTTCCTTATGTAAGACACTAAATGGATCATCTCCCTCTCCCTCCATATTTTCATAATTTGTTGAAGTTATCTTCCCATCTTTCTTTCTCTACATGTTTTTTGTTCATAGTTCTTGTACCCCCCTCTTTAGGGGTAAGGTGAAATACTCACTGGAAGCACCACAGCATAATGGCTGATGATGTTTTACCACATATCATTCATAATACACCGAACAAAAATATAAACACAACCTGTAAAGTACTGGTGCACAATATCTAAGGAAGTTTCTAAAACCACACTCAATGAGCTGTATCCAGCCATAAGCAAACAGGAAAATGCTCATCCAGATGCGGCGCTCCTAGTGGCCGGGGACTTTAATGCAGGGAAACTTAAATCAGTTTGACCTAATTTCTATCAGCATGTTAAATGTGCAACCAGTGGGAAAAACATTCTAGACCACCTTTAGACCACCTTTTCATGTGCGCCAAATGCGCATGTGACAAATAAACTTTGATTTGGTGTTGGAGTCGTGCCTGGCCGTGCAGTCATGACTGAACAGGGAATACAGGAGGGGACTGAGCACGTACACCTGAAGGGCCCCCGTGTTGAGGATCAGTGTGGCAGATGTGTTGTTACCTACCCTTACCACCTGGGGCCGGCCAGGATCTTACAGTGAAATGCTTACTTACAGGCTCTAAGCAATAGTGCAAAAAAGGTGTTAGATGAACAATAGGTAAGTAGTAGGTAAGTCAACTTTATAGAGTTGACTCTTGTAAAGTCTTTGTAACATAGAGAGTCTGGTAACATCGAAAGGTGGGAAACGGAACCATATTTCCATAATCCAACCAGTTGAAAATATGCATTGGTACTTAATGAATATGATCTCAGATCAGTTGTTGTCTGAGACATTACTACTAATGACAGGATGACAAACTGTATCTTGGAAAGTCGACACATTCTCGTTATCAGATTCACATGGAATTGTTGTGCAATTTAAATGTTTAAATATGAAACTATTTGTGAAATTATGAAATGTAATTTTAGCTTCTTAAATGAGAGAACGGTTTGTCATAGAGAAACTTTGCTCACTCAGAGGCCCCTCCCAAGTGAACAGACTTTGGTTGTAAACTATGAAACACACCCTTCTTTCATCACTATATAAACACGTTGACGAAAATTCAACTTTCTGTTCCGAGAACGTGAGGATGATGGTCCTACGTTAAAAGGGCTCAGATAATAATGAAATTAGCATCGTGTTCAATGTGAAGGTGACGATCGACACGCTGAAAGGATGAATTTCAACTATACCAGCCAGAATATAGCAAAAGCTTAAAAGTATAGCAACTTAGTATGAACTTTGAACTCTTATTCACACCAGAAGTGATCCCTCCTAGCCGTTGGGTTAGCAGCAGCTGCTGTGAAACGTGGGCTAGGAAAGGACGGACGATGTATCCAGTCACACACACACACAACGATAATACAACGTAGACAGTTTACCAAAGACATTCTTCAGAGAACAAGAGATCCATGCTGGACAACCCGGCCTTCTATTACGACCAATTTACCAAAGGGGCAGCTCAGAGTAAATATTTATTGCATTTTCCTTGTCAAATGGGCGGTTATTTAGTATGCATAAGATACTGTATTTACGATACCATAGCTTCCTACGGCCCGGTAGAGACACAACATATTTTTGTTCCTCAGTCTTCCCCCTCTTTCATTCAAAACCCAACCCCTTTTGTGTAACCAGCCGTCATATCAGTTCCGTCCGCTAGGGACGTTTTCCTTTATGACATAATTTGTAATCAATGTATGATCCATTCTGTGTAGATGTAATTCTGTGTGATTATTTAGGTGTTTAGTAAATAAATAATTAAACCAAATTTTGTATTGCTGATTCAACTTGTTAGCCAGGGTTCGTGAAGATAACCAAGAATTTACAACTTTCAGACGAGACTGAATAAAGTGACAATTAAATATTGACTGCTACAGATGTAAAAGATTACTAGGTCTTAAGAGTTTATTCGGAAGATGACAGCTCTATAAACATTATTTTGTGGTGCCCCGACTTTCTAGTTAATTAGATTTACCTGATTAGCTTAATCAGGTAATATTAATTACAGAGAAATTATTTTAGAGAATAGCATGTCATATCACTTAATTCGGCATAGCCAAAGACACGACAATGCATAGACGATGAACAGAGAGTAGCAGTAGCATAAAAGAGGGGTTGGCGAGTTGTGGGTGGCGGGACACAATGCAGATAGCCAGGTTAGCCAATGTGCGGGAGCACTGGTTGGTGAGCCCATTTGAGGTAGTATGTACATGAATGTATAGTTAAAGTGACTATGCATATATGATAAACATAGTGTAAAAAGAGAGGTTAGGGGGGGCACACAATGCAAATTGTCCGGATAGCCATTTGATTACCCGTTCAGGAGTCTTATGGCTTGGGGGTAAAAGCTGTTGAGAAGCCTTTTTGTCCTAGACTTGGCACTCCGGTACCGTTTGCCATGCGGTAGGAGAGAGAACAGTCTATGACTGGGGTTCCTGAGGTCTTTGACAATTTTTAGGGCCTTCCTCTGATACCGCCTGGTGTAGAGGTCCTGGATGGCAGGCAGCTTAGGTCCAGTGATGTACTGGACCGTACGCACCACCCTCTGTAGTGCCTTGCGGTCAGAGGCCAAGCAATTGCCTTACCAGGCAGTGATGCAACCTGCCAGGATGCTCTCAATGTTGCAGCTGTAGAACCTTTTGAGAATCTCAGATAAATTAATTAAATTCACTGCATTTTACCCCTCCAGAGTGACAGGAATTTAAAGAATAGGAGGATCTTTGGTCAACCCCAATTGACTACTTATTCAAGAGGTGTTTCAAGTCTGGGAAACAACCTACTTGCACTGACCCGATTTTACTTCCCTTTTACTTTCTGTTTGTAAAGTCAAGTTTCTTCTGGTCTCTATCCAACAACTCAAAAAACAAATGCTTCATATGCATACTTTTAAAGCAAAATGAATCAATTGTAACCATTCAACCGTTTTCTATCACTATCATTTCAGATTTAAAAAAATGATATAAACTGTCAGAATAACAGAGCTTTTTAGTGCTTTCGGGCTCTTTCCCTCCCCCAGCTAGTAGTGGGTGTTTTTCTTTTGGATTTGGAAGAAGATTCCTGTTTATTTGGAGGGCCTTTTTGACAAAATCAGGCTGCTTATATGTTTTGCCATTTCTTTTACATTTTCTCTTCATCCTTTGTTATTTGAACAGCAATTTGTCATGCCACCTGCTGCGTCTGACATGCAGCAGGTGCACTATTTGAAATTTCAGGGAGTTGATAATGAACCTTTGACAGAGAAAAGTTTAGAATAGGTGTTCCATGTGCTGATGAAACATAGTCATTACTTTTTTGAGAGTTTCTAGTATGCTCTTCTACTAGTGCAAGTCTAATACAATTATTATGGATGGCAGGGAATGTGTACACCAAGAGATGTAACTGAATATGAAAGTTGTCATAACACAGTAAAAGGATACAACACTGAAAAATAGGTCCACATCTTTGTGAATCGCTCCAATTAAAGACCTTTAAATACCAGCGCCACTGACCCATTACCCTGGTTTTAAAAATCCTGTCTTTTACCTTTTGAACCTGGCCTGTTGTCACAATAGACTAGCATCCATCTCTTCTACTTGATTATTACTATACATTACACACCAATCAAATGATATACTGCAAGTGGATGAGATTTACCTCATATTACCTATTTTAATGGCTTCCAATCCACACTCATAAAAAAATTGTTCCTAAAGGGTTCTTTGGCTGTCCCCATAGGAAAACCATTTTTGGTTCCAGGTAGGTCCCTTTTGGGAAAGGGAAAGGGAAAAGAAGAAGGTAAAAGGTGAAAAGGATTCTAAAAATGGTTCTTCAAAGGGTTCTGCTGTGGGGACAGCTGAAAAGTTTTTTAGATTGTATATATAGCACCATAGCACAGTATTTGCAAAATGGGTTTAGATTTAAATTGTCGCCCCACGGCCCCGACGCCCCACGGCCCCGACTCCTCTCTTATCCTTAACAAATCGCAGTACCTCATAACCAAGGCCATGCAGACTACAAGGGGTTTCGTAATGCAGAGATCGCTCCCAAGTGCTAAAATGGAGATCACTCCCATATTCACCTCAGTACCACAAGGCGGCTCTCAATCTCTCTTTCCATCCCGTTCGGGCGGAGAAAAAGCTTGGGAGAGCAGGATGTTTTTACACCATAACCAATCCCACAGCCCCCTGGCCTGCCTACCATCCTCCAACACTAATGCTGTTTATATTAGAATTTCTTCTGAAAAAAAAGCTAATACATGGAGGCAGTTTGCTGAACCTCGAGAGCGGCCCGAAAAAGCAGAGCACCAAACCACTTTGTCGTAGCATTGTTGCATCTTTGTGGCATGGGCTCGAATCTTAGGCCCACCTTGAATTATTTATACATTGGCTTTTACTTGTGGGTAAGGCGTGAGGTTGGGACAGTGTATTATGGGAGCATCATAAGATGGGTCTAGCAATAAAGTACAGATGTAGGATCTTACATTTGACCAGTATTGTTGTAGCAAAACAATCCTGCAGCAACAGGATTTTAATGTTTAGTCCATAATGTGGCTTGATTGGTGGTTAGGCTATTAGCTGGACAAAAGTATGGCTACATGAAAAGTGCAATACTGTTAATATATCCATGTTTTAGTATAGATTTTCAATGAATTTATGTAAATCATGAAGCTCAGCTGCATTTCCTGTGGTGTAGAAAGATTCTCGGCAACAAGAGAATTATCAAATTAAATCCTACACCTGTTGTTTGGTTGATAGTATTGTTTTATGTATCAGTTTGCTACAGGGACATATTTTGTCTTTGAAGAACAGATGTTTAAAAGGAGTACAGTTTTTGGAACGTGTCTTGTGTTAATACCTGTGGGCTGAGGAAAGGGTTGAAGTCAACAACTGTGTCCTCACACAAGCACCACCAGAACAACACCCCACGAAGACCTTGAAGGAGGCAACAATTGGCGCGTTATGAAAAGATAATTGAACAAGGGGCCAGTGGTATTTTTGCAGAGCCTTTGGGTAGAGATCTTCAGGCAATGTGGCATTAATGGGAGTGATTCTAAACACTTCCAATTCCCGTTCTGCCCACAGGGAGAGTAGAGCTATTCTGTGTTTGTTTCCAGGCTTGCTGAAATTCCACCATAGTTAAAAGATTCTGACACGTGGATTAAAGGGGTACCTCAACAAGACTAATGTGCTAGTGCCGCAGGCTGAATTAGTCTTAAAACAACGAGGAGGCTGCTCCCGAAACAAACCAGCAACACCATAGAGATTAACACATCCCTATTCATGGGGAGGAAAGTAGACAATAGATGAATGTGTGTGCGCTCTTAGAAAGCAAGTCTGACAAGTCCGTAGACTTATGTCAGACTAGTCTTGCAAGATTCAGATGACATAAAACAGAAATTCATCTCATTGATTCGAGTCTGATTCTAGTCTGCTTTCATCACACTGGAAAAAATTAAAATAATTGGTTGTGTTCTAAGCATTCTAATTTTGCTGTGGGGTATATAAAAGAAGTTCAGCTCTATCCCTTTCACAATACTTCAACCTGCAGTGTGTGTGTGTGTGTGTGTATGTACAGATGTGTGTGTGAATTGGGAACCTTTTACTTTTGGACAGGAGAGATGGAGTAGAGGGCCATGACCATTGATTTCCTGATGATTGGCTAAGGCCAAGATCTTTCTCTCACATCTTTTAATCTTGGCAAACAGACAGGACTAGACTAACCACTGGGACCAAACACCATCAGAAAGCTATAGTGGTGTAGACTGAAGGAGCCATTATAGGCTGGTTTAAAGTCTGTTGTTCATGTTGAGTGATAATGGTTTAGGATTAGTGGCATGCTGTATGAGCACTTCTGTGGTTATGTCTCTCAACGTGCAGAAGTAGCTCACCTTGCTCATCCAATTATGTATCTAAGTGGTTTCCAAGGGCAAGGTAGTTAGTTTTTTTCTCACAAGGATTTGACCTTATGTTCAACTTTTCAAAACAACACTCAAGAGATCTTATTTTAGGGCATGTAAGTTTGCTTGAAAGTGCATCCCCAAATAGGAAGTTAAACTTTGGGAAAGTGTTGTGTTGTGTATGCGTTCCAAAAAAATGGACCCAGTTTCTGGCCATGGTCATACAAATTGACAGTTTATTCGATTCATATGATAATGGAGAAAGTGAGGAACCCTTTATTTAAAAGAAATCTGAACAGAAAACATTCACCACAGGGTGTAGCAAAGAAACAAATGAGTTAAAATGAAAGAGGGCATGAAGGAAAACACAAAACTTCAAATAGAAACGATGGAAGGACTGTGCCAGTTAAACAAGAAAGTTCAACTCCCAACCAGTGTCCATTGAGCCAACAAAGAAGAGAGGGGGAAGAAAACATGGATTGAGTATGGATTGTTTATGGATGAGAAAAAAACAAACAGGCAGGGGGGGTGAGCTGAGCAAAAACATGCATGGCACCATCTGAAGTTCAGACTAACACACACACACAAACACACAGCATGTTTCTCTCCACGCATTGAAATGCGAAGCAGGGGACCTTGCTTCCCTTTAATATTTTTCATTGTCATGTTGGTTCTTAAGAATTTTTTAAAAATGTAATGTGTTGCCCTCTGGGAGATCTTGCCCACGCTCAATCTGCTAAGGGTGAACTTGTTCAACTTGGATGTTAAAAAAAGATGGCATGAATAGAAGAAACCACTTGTTTGACAGATGGCTGCCAAAAGGACTCTCAGCATTATGCAGTTCACCTGCTTATTGAATGAAAATGCTTATTTCCCTCAACTTCCCCTGTGTTACATGAACCCGAGATTGTATCAGATGCAAATAGAACACTCTTAGAAAAAAAGGATTTTAAAAGGGTTTCGCTATCCCTATAGGAGAACCATTTTTGATTCCAGGGAGAACCCTTTTTGGTTCCATGTGGAACCCTTGTGGGTTCCATGTAGAACCCTCTGTGGAAAAGGTCCTACTTGGAACCCAAAAGGGTTCTACTTGTAACCAAAAGGGTTATACCTGGAACCAAAAAGGGTTATTCAAAGGGTTCTCCTTTGGGGATGGGGACAGCCAAATAAGCCTTTTAGGTTCTAGATAGCTCCTTTTTTTCTAACAGTGTATAAGCACGGATCATCAATTCCCAACCTTTCGCTGATGTTGCTCAGCACATGAATTTATTTATTGGCCAATAGTAGAGGTTGGGAAATATCGTCACATCTGAAATTACTGCACTGACAATGCTGCCTTCATTCCTCAGATGTTCTGGGAGAGAGAGGGAGAGCGAGAGACAGAAAGAGGTAGGGAGAGAGAGAGAGCTATCGAGAGTCACAAAGCATGAAGAGGATGGGCAGTGGTTTGGCCACTCTAGGAATTTCTCTCAGTTCATTTGATCTCAGTTCATTTGTTTAGTTGTTTATGGCGCTGCTGGGAGTCAGTGAGAGGGAATTGACAGAACGTTGTTTATGTTTATTCTGACTTGTCCTGCCTCAGCCAAAAAGAAGAACTGGTCCATTGCCACTTAGTGAGTGTGTGTCTGTGTGAGAGTGTGTATCTTCGTGTGTGTGTGCGTCTGTGAGCATGTGTGTCTGTGTGCGTGCATGCGCATGAGTGAGAGAACAAGAATAAGATAATAAAGAAAATGCAGCAAATGTTTTCAAACAATGAAGGCCTTTATCCTCTTTGGGCTAGGGGGCAGTATTCGGGAGTTCGGATGACTAATGTGCCCAAAGTAAACTGCCTGTTACTCAGGACCAGAAGCCAGGACATGCATATACAGTGGGGCAAAAAAGTATTTGGTCAGCCACCAATTGTGCAAGTTCTCCCACTTAAAAAGATGAGAGGCCTGTAATTTTCATCATAGGCACACTTCAACTATGACAGACAAAATAATATAATAATAATAATAATAATGAGATTTTTTCCCCCAGAAAATCAAATGAATTTATTTGCAAATTATGGTGGAAAATAAGTAGTTGGTCACCTACAAACAAACAAGATTTCTGTCTCTCACAGACCTGTAACTTCTTCTTTAAGAGGCTCCTCTGTCCTCCACGTGTTACCTGTATTAATGGCACCTGTTTGAACTTGTTATCAGTATAAAAGACACCTGTCCACAACCTCAAACAGTCACACTCCAAACTCCACTATGGCCAAGACCAAAGAGCTGTCAAAGGACACCAGAAACAAAATTGTAGACCTGCACCAGGCTGGGAAGACTGAATCTGCAATAGGTAAGCAGCTTGGTTTGAAGAAATCAACTGTGGAAGCAAATATTAGGAAATGGAAGACATACAAGACCACTGATAATCTCCCTCGATCTGGGGCTCCACACAAGATCTCACCCCGTGGGGTCAAAATGATCACAAGAATGGTGAGCAAAAATCCCAGAACCACACGGGGGGACATAGTGAATGACCTGCAGAGAGCTGGGACCAAAGTAACAAAGCCTACCATCAGTAACACACTACGTCGCCAGGGACTCAAATCCTGCAGTGCCAGAAGTGTCCCCCTGCTTAAGCCAGTACATGTCCAGGCCTGTCTGAAGTTTGCTAGGAGCATTTGGATGATCCAGAAGAAGATTGGGAGAATGTCATATGGTCAGATGAAACCAAAATATAACTTTTTGGTAAAAACTCACCTCGTCGTGTTTGGAGGACAAAGAATGCTGAGTTGCATCCAAAGAACACCATACCTACTGTGAAGCAGTTGTCCACGTATTCTAAGTCAGAGCCGTCCAAAGTAGTGATGCTGGATGGGTGAGCAGGTGCAGGCAGTGATCGATTGAATAGCATGTATTTAGTTTTACTTGCATTTAAGAGCAGTTGGAGGCCCCGGAAGGAGAGTTGTATGGCATTGAAGCTCGTCTGGAGGTTAGCTAACAGTGTCCAAAGAGGGGCCAGAAGTATACAGAATGGTGTCGTCTGCGTAGAGGTGGATCAGCGAATCACCAGCAGCAAGAGCAACATCATTGATGTGTACAAGGAAGAGAGTCAGCCTGAGAATTGAACCCTGTGGCACACCCAGAGAGACTGCCAGAGGTCCGGACAACAGGCCCTCCGATTTGACACACTGAACTCTATCAGAGAAGTAGTTGGTAAACCAGGCAAGGCAATCATTTGAGAAACCAAGGCTGTCGAGTCTGCCAATAAGAATGTGGTGACTAACAGAGTTGAAAGTCTTGGCCAGGTCTATGAATACGGCTGCACAGTGATGTCTCTTATCGATGGCGTTTATGATGTTGTTTAGGACCTTGAGCATGACTGAGGTGCACCCATGACCAGCTCTGAAACCAGATTGCATAGCGGAGAAGGTACGGTGGGACACGAAATGGTCGGTAATCTGTTTGATAACTTGGCGTTCGAAGACCTTAGAAAGACAGGGTAGATATAGGTCTCTAGCAGTTTGGGTCTAGAGTGTCACCCCCTTTGAAGAGGGGGATGACAGCGGCAGCTTTTCAATCTTTAGGAATCTCAGACGATACAAAAGCAATACTTGTTCCCTGTCGAAAGCCCTCTGAAAGCAATTATTGTACCTTGCCGGCATTGTCAAAATAGAATCATAGCCAATTTGGAGCTTCTTTTGGGAACCAGTGGGAACCATACCTTCATTTACCGAGCTTGAATTGTCGATCTCAATTACATTTCCTTTCAAATAGTTATTCAATTTATGCGGACAAGGAATTACTTTGTTCTTTCTGTGTTCCATCTCTCTGTCAGTGATTTCCTCTTGTATTACAGATAAGGAGTCTGGCATATAAAACAAAACAATACCTTTAAACAGATGTTTTGTAGATTGATTTCATGCTTAACTTCATATTATTTTAAGATGGGTTTAATAACTTATTAGGTAGGACTAACAATTCCATTCTGAAAAACATGACCTAAAATAATATTCACTATTCTTCAACTGATTTACACAGTTTCCAGTGCCTTCAGAAAGTATTCAGACCCATTGACATTTTCCACATTTTGTTACGTTACAGCCTTATTTATAAAATGTATTCAACAAATAAAAAATCCGCAGCAATACCCCATAATGACGAAGCAAAAACAGTTTAAGACGTGTTTGGAAATATTTACATAAGTATTCAGTCCCTTTGCTATGAGATTCAAAATTGAGCTCAGATGCATCCTGTTTCCATGGATCACCCATGAGATGTTTCTACAGCTAGATTTGAGTTCACCTGTGCTCTGGTCTGATGAAACAAAAATAGATCTGTTTGGCCATCGTTGACCATCGTTATGTTTGGAGGAAAAGCCAAAGAAAGCCAAAGAACACAATCTCAACGGTGAAGCACAGGGGTGGCAATATCATGTTGTGGGGGTGTTTTTCTGCAGGAGGGACTGGTGCACTTCACAAAATAGATGGCATCCTGAGAAAGGAACATTATGTGGATATATTGAAGCAACATCTCAAGACATCAGTCAGGAAGTTAAAGCTTGGTCGCAAATGGGTCTTCTAAATGGACAATGACCCCAAGCATACTCCAAAGTTGTGGCAAAATGGCTTAAGGACAACAAAGTCAAGGTACTGGAGTGGCCATCACAAAGCCCTGACCTCAATCCTATGGAAAATTTGTGGGCAGAACTGAAAAAGCGTGTGTGAGCAAAAACGCCTACAAACCTGACTCAGTTACACCAGATCTGTAAGGAGGAATGGGCCAAAATTCACTCAACTTATTGTGGGAAGCTTGTGGAAGGCTACTCAAAATGTTTGACCCAAGTTAAACAATTTAAAGGCAATGCTACCAAATAATCATTGAGTGTATGTAAACTTTTGACCCACTGGGAATGTAATGAAATAAATAAAAGCAGAAATAAATTATTCTCTCTACTATTATTCTGACATTTCACATTCTCAAAATAAAGTGGTGATCCTAACTGACCTAAGACAGGGAATTTTTACTATGATTAAATGTCAGGAATTGTGAAAAACTGAGTTTAGCTAAGGTATATGTAAACTTCCAACTTCAACTCCATATACTACTACTGGTAGAACCATGTCTTTGCCTGTTCAGCTGTTCGATCCTTTGGGGTGAATAAACTTGGTTTAAGATTTCATAGTGTCCATCGAGTTCTTACTGAGATTTACAACCTAACAGTAGATATGATTGCCTAACAATTTGGAAGAGAGGACTTGTTGAAATAATCTAAGTACATTTGCACTGCTGTCTTTCTCTCTCGGTCTGTCTTCCACTCTTTTTCCACCTCTCTCACTTTCATCCTTTCATTCTCACTAGAAGTTAACTGCCATTACCCTGAATTGTGATTTTCTCACAATGTTACGCCTCTTGTCAAGATCAGGGGTGTCTGCACAATAGTTTGCCTGGTTGGAAAGATAAAAGAACATCTCCTCGAGGGATGCAACTGCAAGCTACATACAAACAGAAAGCTTCAATAACAGTTACAGTAGCTAACTAGCTAACATTAGCTAAATAAAACGGTCTGACTAGCTAGCTGGCTAGATGACGAGGCAGGAACCCAAGCACCATGTTGTCTGTTAATGATTTTGCCGTAGTTGTTAGAAATGCTCTGTCATTTTTGTTTTCTGTAATTAAAGTAAGGGGTTTGGTATTTGAAAACGCAGTGATGAATCCTTACAGGGGTCTAACTTAACATGTCAACATCACTGTTCTACACCTCCTGCTAATTTTAAGTAATATGAAGGAGCGATATCAGCATTTCTGTATGGTTTTAAAAACCTGGTTATACTCATAGCGCATACAGTATAACATGTATGTCCAATGTATACAGTAAATGTGGTGTAACACAGAAGAGACAGGAGTCAAGAGAGCAACTGACACAGCCAACACCCTTCTACCGCATATTCCTCATTCATCCCAAATGACACAAAACATGTTCTAGAAACACCACACGTCCGCCACGTCCGGCTCTAATTTGTAATTGGCCAAGCATGCTGCAGCTAGCACATTCGGTTCCTTGGAAGTTTTGGGAACCTACGTTTTTGATTTTCCATTGGTTCTGGGAATGAAGCCATATGATTGGTGACAGGTAAAACAGTTTTTTTTAAACGTTCTGAATATGGAAGTAAAAATGTTGCATTTTCTCTGAATCTAAATTTTTAGGTTGCAGCGAAGTTCTGAGAAAGTTTTACTATGGTTCCCTGTAAGTTTTCCTGGGAGGTTTTATTAACATTCTGAGAATGAAAATTATATGTTATTTTAAAGCAATTGTAACAGAGACACTGTGAGTCAAGAAGCAGGTGCAACGTTTAATAAAACAACAAACATGAAAGTGACATTTACCCATGAACACAGGAACAATATTGACTGAGGAAGGAACCCAAGGGAGTGACAGATATAGGGGAGGTAATCAGGAAGGTAATGGAGTCCAGGTGAGTATCATGATGACCTGCAGTTGTGCGTAATGACGGATCCCAGGACCGGTGGTTCGTATACTGGCGACGGCAAACTCCGTGGAGGAGCGGGAGTAGGTGTGACCGTAATTAAATAAAGTTCTAAGAAAATGTTTAAATAATTCATGCAACCAATACAACATTATATTGGATGCACTAGTTTTGCATAATTTTTTTAATTGAAAAACGCTACGTTTTGAATCCGGCATATTAGTTCATAAACCATGTATAAATCTAGTAGCGGTGTATGGGTAAAATCACTGGGCAAGCCAAGCCTCCCCAAAAAGACATATTACAACCTATGTGTTGTGACAATTGCATTGTTTGCTCTTTGACCTGACGGTAGGCTGTCATTGTAAAAAAATATTTGTTTATTACTGACTTTCCAATTTAAAAAAAAATATTTTTAAATTAATTAATAAGCCTTACGACCGTGATATTCAGTGCATTCAGAAATTATTCAGACCCCTTGACTTTTTCATAATTTTGTTATGTTACAGCCATATTCTAAAATTGGTTTTTCTCCCTCATCAATCTACACAAAATACTGCCATAATGACAAAGCAAAAACATTTGTCTTGCAATTGTAAATTAAATATATGCACTACCGTTCAAAAGTTTTGGGTCACTTAGAAATGTCCTTGTTTTTTGAAAGAAAATCAAATTTTTTGTCCATTAAAATAACATCAAATTGATCAGAAATACAGTGTAGACATTGTTAATGTTGTAAATGACTATTGTAGCTGGAAATGGCAGATTTTTTATGGAATATCTACATTGGCGTACAGAGGCTCGTTATCCTCAACCTTCACTCCTGTGTTCCAATAGCACGTTGTGTTAGCTAATCCAAGTTTATAATTTAAAAAGGTTAATTGATCATTAGAAAACCCTTTTGCAATTATGTTAGCATAGCTGAAAACTTGTTCTGATTAAAGAAGCAATAAAAACTGGCCTTCTTTAGACTTGAGTATCTGGAGCATCAGCATTTGTGGGTTCGATTACGGGCTCAAAATGACCAGAAACAAAGACCTTTCTTCTGAAGCTCGTCAGTCTATTCTTGTTCTGAGAGATGAAGGCTATTTCATGCGAGAAATTGCCAAGAAACTGGAGATCTCATACGACGCTGTATACTCCTCCCTTCACAGAACAGCGCAAACTGGCTCTAATCAAAATAGAAAAAGGAGTGGAAGGCCCCGGTGCACAAATGAGCAAGAGGACAAGTACATTAGAGTGTCTAGTTTGAGAAACAGATGCCTCACAACTCCTCAACTGGCAGCGTCATTAAATATTACCCGCAAAACACCAGTCTCAACGTCAAAAGTGGAGAGGCAACTCCGGGATGCTGGGCTTCTAGGCAGAGTTCCTCTGTCCAGTGTCTGTGTTCTTTCGCCCATCTTCATATTTATTTTTATTGACCAGTCTGAGATACGTCTTTTTCTTTGCAAGTCAGCCGAGAAGGCCATTCAAAGATGATCAAACATCTCAAGGATGATCAATGGAAATAGGATGCACTTGAGCTCAATTTTGAGTCTCATAGCGAAGGGTCTGAATACTTATGTAAATAAGATATTTTGTTTACATTTTTTATTCATTTGTAGATTGAGGGGAAAAAAAGTGTAATCCATTTTAGAATAAGGCTGTAATGTAGATTTTTTGGGTTGAATGCTTTCTGAATGCACTATAACTCAGTAAAATCTTTGAAATTGTTGCGTTTATATTTTTGCTCACTATATTTGAAGTGAAGGGGAAAATCAATGGAATAGCATCACTTTTCAACGTTCGACAACATAGGAACCCCATCAATTGAGACTTCAGTTTCCTGAAAGTGCTGGCTACAAACAGACATTTTGATATCTCTCACATACACCTCCACGGGGCGGTCCACCACATCCTGAAATCTATGAATTCTGGATATTGTGACTTGCTTATAACCAGGAAATGTAGCTGACCCGTTTCTACTGATGAGATCAGCGAAGCAGAAACTCTTGTATTTGCACGTAGTGAGGAAATTCAACATTTTTATTACACTTATTAATGGGCATATATTGTGAAATAGAGCAGTGCTGAAATGTCCCTGTATGTGGTTGACACTATTCAGGAATCATCAGTCATCCTATTGCATGTCAGGAATTATTTTGTTCCGGGCTAAATTGCTCAAATTCTACAGACGAAAGGAAAGATGACTGTATCCTCGTTCTACCTCAAAATTTCCCACGGAATTCTCAGGTTTAACCAAGTGTAAAAACCTTGGGCTCTGTGTCTGTGGGCATCTTTGTTTGTATGTCAACCTTGATAGATCATCAATCGTCTAGCCTTCAGGAGGTTTGTCCCAACCTAATATCACAGGTTATTGTGAAATAGGCACCAATTGCTTATTTTTTTGTGCGCAGTACACAATTTTGTATACAGTGAATTTCAATCACAGATGAAGACAGTGGGTTTCTTAATAACGAAATGATAGAAGGGAGGTTGGTCGGGTTGGCTCATAATGCGAACATCTAGCAACTAAGGTTGTGTGTTCGAATCTAATCATTGAAACCATTAGCAACTTTTCAACTACATACTACTTTTTAGCTCTGTTGCAAATACTTAGCATGTTAGCTGACCCTTCATCTAACCTTAACCATTTAACCCTAAATCCTAACCCTAACCTTAATCCTTTCACTAGTTAGCTAGCATGTCACCTAACCTTAGCCTCTAACCCTAACCTTAACTCCCCCCATCTGAGATATCTACTGCAGCCCTCATCCTCCACATTCAACACCCGTTCTGCCAGTCACATTCTGTTCAAGGTCCCCAAAGATCATATATCCCTGGGTTGCTCGTCTTGTCAGTTTGCTGCAGCTAGTGTCTGGAATGAGCAGCAATAAACAGTCCAACTGGACAGTTTTATCTCCATCTCTTCATTCAAAGACTCAATCATGGACAATTTTACTGACATTTGTGGCTACTTCGCGTGATCTATTGTTGTCTCTACCTTCTTGCCCTTTGTGCTATTATCTGTGCCCAATAATGTTTGTACCATGTTTTGTGCTGCTACCATGTTTGGCTGCTGCCATGTTGTGTTGCTACCATGCTATGATGTTGTCTTAGGTCTCTCTTTATGTGGTGTTGTGTTGTCTCTCTTGTCATGATGTGTGTTTTGTCATATTTGTTTATATATATATATATATATATTTTATCCCAGCCCCGTCCCCGCAGGAGGCCTTTTGCATTAACTGTCTTGCCTAGTTAAATAAAGGTTAAATAAAAATAAATAAATAACCCATAGCCTAGCTAACCTAGTGTGTTGATTGGCCAGATATACAGGTGGGTAGTATATCGCAATACCAAACAGTCACTGTGACTCAGTACCACTTTGACAGCCTTAATGTACATGTGTGTGTGTCTTTGGTTTTACTATCCTTGTTGGCACCAAAACGAATGTTTGAACAAGTAGGGCCCTTTCACCAGTAGGGCCCTTTCCACAGTCTTTCCACCAGACTGTGGAAAGGTTGCTTATGGTGAAAGTGTTTTTTTTTATTAGACTCAACCAGCTGTTTTTCTGAAGGCAGTTCCCCAACAGGTGTTGTTTTGTCACTACCGTAGCGAGGAATGTCCTGTATTGTGTTTGTGGTGATAGGGATGTTATTTGTATAGTTTAAGTGCCTCCACAGTTGAATGTACTGAAGGTGTCAGCTTAGCATTGTGCGTAGCACAGAGCGTCCAAGCTGGCTTTCCAAATTCCAACATATCATGCTGTTGCTGCAATTATCGAATTGTTCACACAGTGTTGTTGGGAGGTGCTCAAATAAAGAGTGAATAATTGGTTTGATGAGGCAACTATAAGTGTGAATACAATTATATATTTGTGCACCTGTCTAATGCCCAGCATGCATTTCAGAGAAACAGCAAATGAACAAACAGTTTCACTGCTTAAATTTGAACTTGCAGAAGATGTGATTCTTATGGATGGCTGATATAGGCTTATGCCTATGTATAATCTCTAATATAAGTATGAGTGCTTTGAATTAATCATCACCTTGGAAAGCTCTGTCCATTTCGATGTGTTTAGCTATGAAACACTATCCATAGAGTGACCATGTTTTCCACTCAGTTTCAGCCATTTCTTCAAAATGATCCATCCCAGTGAGGTGAGTTTTTAAAGCATGATACAAGTATTTTGATGTGATTTTCAATTTAATTTGCATTGATGTTGGAGTGGTTAGAGAGACAATAAAATGCTGAGCACAAGGACATTAGTGACTTGACTATATGACCCAGATACCGACACAGGAGGCGGATAGTATAGTTCTCAGATGATTTGCTGTAAACATGGGGCAGGCAAAGGGCTGGTCGAGGACAGGCAGAGGTTCGTAATTAGGTCAGAGTCAGGCAGGTACGGGGCGGCAGGCAGAATAGTCAGAACTTGAAACAGAACTTGAGAACAAGGAAGATGGGAAAACACGCTGGTAAGACCTGACAAGACAAACTGGCAACAGACAAACCGAGAATAACTACACAGGGGATAACTACACAGGGGATAATAGGAAGATGGGCGACACCTGGAGGGGGTGGAGACAAGCACAAAGACAGGTGAAACAGATCAGGATGTGACACTGACTGTCTTAGTGAGTTGGGTACTACCAGCGCATGTCCAGAGTGCATAAGAAGAGATTACAGCGACTCAACTTTCAAGTTGAATTTGACTGTGGTCCTGACTGCTGGTGTGGTGGTAATACGGTCACCGCTACAGACCTATCGTCTTCGGATCCTTGTGTGTGCATTTGTGTGCAAATATTTTAGATGGAGTACATGGAAGTACATGGAACAGTACAGTACATGGAAACACTGACAGCATAATTGACTTGTTGGGGATGTTTCCCGCAGCGATCTACGACAACACGCTGACAATGCTTTTCAACAATGTACAGCCCCGTCGATCTGTGCTGCTGCGTTAGTATGAATACACAATACATGAGCCATCAGGGGTGAGTTTAAGAGTGACTGCAGACGAGAACCACCCATAAGACTCAATAACACAGGTCAAAGGTAGGAGCACTTTTAACTGTCAGAGAGAAAGAGGGAGAGGTGGAGAGAAGAGGTATGAGACAGAAGACTGATTCATGTGAACACTTGAATTACTTGTGCAGAACTCAATTTAGGATTCAGGCCTAAGAAAATCAGTATTCTGTTCCACATTACCCTCTATTCCAGCTGCTTCTCTCCCCCTGCACCTGACCCCTGATGTTATAGGACACAAGTAGAGCTAAACAGGGAAACATGGCCCTGATATAGCCATATATAGGCTCTGGCCCCGATAAAAGGCTGCATCCTTCCCTCAAGTAATTTTACAGTCCAGTTCCTATAATTAGAGTAAGTAGGTAGCATGGGGTTTGTGCATTGTATTCTATCATGCATTAGAGAGTAATGATAGCTTTCCTTAGTAGTACATCAATCAATCAAATGGGTCCTGTGTGGCTCAGTCGGTAGAGCATGGCGCTTGCAATGCCAAGCGTCGTGGGTTCGATTCCCGCATGGGCCACCCATATGTAAAAGTAGTGGCCCCAGCCGACTTGTAAGTCGCTTTGGACAAAAGCGTCTGCTAAATGGGAAATATTATTATTATTATTATTATAAATGTATTTTTAAAGCCCTTTTTACATCAGCAGATGTCAATGTGCTTATACAGAAACTCAGCCTAAAACCTCAAACCGCAAGCAATGCAGATGTAGAAGCACAGTGGTCAAGAAAACCCCCTCGAAATGCAGGAACCCGGAAGAAACCTAGAGAGGAACGAAGGCTCTGAGGGGTGGCCAGTCCTCTACATAAGCGCAAAGACATGTTACAGTTACAACAATTAAAAAAGCTGTTTTAATATCTTTGCATCTTCGAAAGAAAGGTTCTTTGGGGTTCTATATTACATGTTTTCCTTTGGGGTTCTATATTACACGTTTTCCTTTAAGATTGTAGGAAAACAGCTTACCAGAGGGTTAACTGCACTGCACCATGCTGCCCTTTCATGTGAACAAACACGGATGACAATTTCCTGATCAAGGCCTAATAAATCCTCTTTGGGCTAGGTGGGATGCTAGCGACCCACCTCGACAACATCCTGTGAATTGCAGAGCGCAAAATTCAAAATACAAAATACAAAAATCATAATATTAAACATTAATGAAAATACAAGTGTCTTGCATCATTTAAAAGCTTAACTTCTTGTTAATCCAACCGTGTTGTCAGATTTCAAAAAGACTTTACAGCAAAAGCATACCGGTAAACTTTGTCCAAACAAGTCAAACAACATTTCTAATCAATCCTCAGGTACCCTAATCCGTAAATAAACAATACAATTTAAGACGGAATGTAGTATGTTCAATACCGATAAATAAAGACAGTGCACGGCCTCATTCACGCGCCACAAGACTAGAGTCCTAACGAGGGACACCTAAGAAAAACTACAAATACTTGCTAATTTTTCAAAAAACAAGCCTGAAACCCTTTCTAAAGATTGTTGACATCTAGTGGAAGCCATGGGAACTGCAATCTGGAAGGAATTCCTTTGAATATCCCATAGACTAGCATTGAACTAGCCTGTGACCTAAAAAAAAAACATCAGGATGGATTCTTGTCTGGTTTTTGCCTGACATTTCAGTTCTGTTATACTCACAGACATTATTTTAACAGTTTTAGAAACATCAGGGGGTTGTCTATCAAATGCTACCAATTACAGTGGGGCAAAAAAGTATTTAGTCAGCCACCAATTGTGCAAGTTCTCCCACTTAAAAAGATAAGAGGCCTGTAATTTTCATCATAGGTACACTTCAACAAGATTTTAATGAATTTATTTGCAGATTATGGTGGAATATAAGTATTTTGTCACCTACAAACAAGCAAGATTTCTGGCTCTCACAGACCTGTAACTTCTTCTTTAAGGCCTCTTAAAGAAGAAGTTGTCCTCCACTCATTACCTGTATTAATGGCACCTGTTTGAACTTGTTATCAGTATAAAAGACACCTATCCACAACCTCAAACAGTCACACTCCAAACTCCACTATGGCCAAGACCAAAGAGCTGTCAAAGGACACCAGAAACAAAATTGTAGACCTGCACCAGGCTGGGAAGACTGAATCTGCAATAGGTAAGCAGCTTGGTTTGAAGAAATCAACTGTGGGAGCAATTATTAGGAAATGGAAGACATACAAGACCACTGATAATCTCCCTCGATCTGGGGCTCCGCGCAAGATCTCACCCCGTGGGGTCAAAATGATCACAAGAACGGTGAGCAAAAATCCCAGAACCACACGGGGGGACCTAGTGAATGACCTGCAGCGAGCTGGGACCAAAGTAACAAAGCCTACCATCAGTAACACACTACGCCACCAGGGACTCAAATCCTGCAGTGTCCCCCTGCTTAAGCCAGTACATGTCCAGGCCCATCTGAAGTTTGCTAGAGACCATTTGGATGATCCAGAAGAAGATGAAACCAAAATATAACTTTTTGGTAAAAACTCAACTCGTCGTGTTTGGAGGACAAAGAATGCTGAGTTGCATCCAAGGAACACCATACCTACTGTGAAGCATGGGGGTGGACACATCATGCTTTGGGGCTGTTTTTCTGCAAAGGGACCAGGACGACTGATCTGTGTAAAGGAAAGAATGAATGAGGCCAGGTGTCGTGAGAGTTTGAGTGAAAACCTCCTTCCATCAGCAAGGGCATTGAAGATGAAACGTGGCATGACAATGATCCCAAACACACCGCCCGGGCAACGAAGGAGTGGCTTCGTAAGAAGCATTTCAAGGTCCTGGAGTGGCCTAGCCAGTCTCCAGATCTCAACCCCATAGAAAACCTTTGGAGGGAGTTGAAAGTCCTTGTTGCCCAGCAACAGCCCCAAACATCACTGCTCTATAAGTGATCTGCATGGAGGAATGGGCCAAAATACCAGCAACAGTGTGTGAAAACCTTGTGAAGATTTACAGAAAACGTTTGACATCTGTCATTGCCAACAAATGGTATATAACAAAGTATTGAGATAAACTTTTGTTATTGACCAAATACTTATTTTCCACCATAATTTGCAAATAAATTCATTAAAAATCCTACAATGTGATTTTCTAGATTTTTTCTTCTCATTTTGTCTGTCATAGTTGAAGTGTACCTATGATGGAAATTACAGGCCTCATCTTTTTAAGTGGGAGAACTTGCACAATTGGTGGCTGACTAAATACTTTTTTGCCCCACTGTATATCTCACTGGTCACCCCCAAAGCCAATTCCTCCTTTGGTCGTCTTTCCTTCCAGTTCTCTGCTGCCAATGACTGGAACGAACTGCAAAAATCTCTGAAGCTTGGAGACTCACATCTCCCTTACTAGCTTTAAGCACCAGCTGTCAGAGCAGCTCACAGATAACTGCACCTGTACATAGCCCATCTGAAAACAGCCCATCTATCTACCTACCTCATCCCCATACTGTATTTATTTATCTTGCTCCTTTGCACCCCAGTATCTCTACTTGCACATTCATCTTCTGCACATCTACAATTCCAGTGTTTAATTGCTATATTGTAATTACTTCGCCACCATGGCCTATTTATTTCCTTAACTTACCTCATTTGCACTCACTGTACATAGACTTTTTGTTTTCTTTTGTTCTACTGTATTATTGACTGTATGTTTTGTTAATTCCATGTGTAACTCTGTGTTGTTATACGTGTGGAATTGCTATGCTTTATCTTGGCCAGGTTGCAGTTGCAAATGAGAACTTGTTCTCAACTAGCCTACCTGGTTAAATAAAAGTAAAAAAAAAATGGCTATTGATAGAGGGTCATGATCAGTGAAATACATAAATATATTCAATAAAACATTGCCGTGTGTGGTTGTGTGTGTGTGTGCGTAATTTTAGAATAAATTCTACGCCGTAAGAAAAGAGTAGGCAAACCCCACCCATAAAGTAACACTGTGTTGGTTCAGTCATTACTGGAGTGAGTTTGGACTGTTGATGCTCAAATTGAGATGATGGCCTGTCTGGTGTTTTGAATATACTGCTAATCTTACTTACAGACGGAATCCCACGGCTTTGTAGCAGACAGACAGTAGCTCATTACTCACTGATACACCTGATGAGGAGCTCATTGGCAAACACTGGGGGCTTGTAAGCCCTGAGCATGCAAGTAGCAGCAGAGGGTGTTTTGAGAGTGACTGTTTTCCAGACATATCGATTGGTCCATTTGACCCTTTCTTCCCAGTGTGCATCCCTTTCGACCCTCCACATCCACCCTTCCCTTGCAGCCTCTGTCCCTTCCGCATCCACTCAATAGCCCGCCTACGACTCGATTCAAGTGAGCTAGGAGGACAGGACTCTGGAGAGCTGCACAGCGCTCTCACAAGAGACACTCTGAAAGTGGAAACACATTGGCTGTTTCATAGCAATCTTCTCCCAGACTCGATTTATAGTGACCAAAAGAGCCTTGGCTCTGAAAGGACTGCCGATTAAATTGCTGAGTTTGAATGGAGGCCGTTTAAATAGAATACCCTCTGTTAACGAAAGAGTCAGAGACACTGTAATCTAGCCCTAAAACATTAAGGTAGTACAGGACGAGTGTGAAAGCCATCTCATCTAAGAAAAAGGGGATTATAAAACACTTAAAATGGGGAGTGAAAGTCATTGAATCAATTCCTGAACAATGCTTTAGCGTTTTATGCTCGGGACTCGGGGAGCAACGCCTGCAATCTTGCTGGTCGTTTAAGTGAAAGAATCTAATGGGCTTGTGGTAATGCCATATGAAAACGATAACTTTTTTGAAAGCCTACCACCTTTGCGCGACAAATCAGACTAAAAGCAGCAGGGTCCCTCAGGGAGGATTTCAATAGATAACCTCTGCCTGCCTGCACAGCTACACTAGGCTACAGCCTCTTAGGTTACATAACACTGTCATGCTAGCATCTGTGATACACATCACTAATTTGTATTGCATAACACCTTAATGCTGTTGCTCTTCTGTGATAAAGCACATCAATAACAAGGAGATGCTGACATGGTATAGATTTTTTGAATGATAAAGAGACAGAGAGAGTAGATTAGAACTGCTGAGGTGCATTATCATATATCAGGAAGTGCACAGTAGACAACTTTTGTTATTTGAATAGAGGTGTAAGTGTAGTGGCTGATCTTGATTTGAGTCAATAGACTGTTCAACACTTCCGATTTTGTTAACTTGCTACAGTGTTTGCAGTATGTATATGCGTCCAGTCTAGACAGAATGAATTTCACACTTTCAAAAGTATTAAAATGTTAACATTAGACAGTGTTTCTGTAACCCTATACAGAGTCGAAAATTAACACTGGCTGTGTGAAACTGACAATAGACTGGAGTGAACTAATTTGTATTTCACTCTACAGTGGATTGAAATATAATGTAATGGTGTATTTCCTTTAAAAGGCCTGTGGCATTCACTAGGTGAGTTCCTAGGCAAATATTATTAAAATGAAACTATGACTATATACATTACATATATCATAAGGCCTTACTTTGATGGCTTAGTTTTATCCTAACTTAGTTGATTAAAACACTGTTTTGCAATGAAGGTCTACAGTAGCAACAACACTCTGTAGGTTAGCACCATGGTGTAGCCGGAGGACAGCTAGCTTCCCTCCTCCTCTTGGTACATTGACTTCAATACAAAACATAGGAGGCTCTTGGTTCTCACCCCCTTCCATAGACTTACACAGTAATTATGACAACTTCCAGAGGACGTCCTCCAATCTATCATAGCTCTTGCAGCATGAACTGAGATGTTGTCCACCCAATCAAATGTTTAGAGAAGTAATCTAGTACTGAAAGCATAAGCTACAGCTAGTTAGCAGTATATACAATTAGGTGAGTAGCTGACTCAAAGAGAAAGACAATAGTTGAACAGGTTTCAACAAATTAATTTCTTTAAAAAAATAAAGGGAAGCAAGAGAGAGTGATTGTATTTTTTCCAATTTCACTTTCACTTACCTAGCTAGCAAAAGCAGCTGACAAGTTTAGTTACTCAAACACCCGGCTCAAACAGAGGGATGCTACATTAGCCAGCTGGCTATGACTATCAAACACAACACTGGAACTCTTCCAAGTCAAGGTAAGCATTTGGTTTTATTAATTTATTGCCACCTGGGCCAACCAGTGTAACTGCTTACTGACTATACACTGTAACGTTACTGCATGATTGTAGCAGGTTTACTAATACATTCATTCTATTAGCTATGTTGACTTGGATGTTACTTTGGCAAATATGGGGACAGCGATGTAGGCTGTGTCTAGCGGTTTTTATATTGTTTGGTCTGGATTTTTTTTCCACCTTGTCACATACAGGTGGTGTTGTTCAATTAAGTCCACAAACAAAGAGGAAAGGTGAGAGGAAAAGAGTGCAGAGGCTAGAATGAATACAACATGGCTGTTATGAAAGTGAACTGTGTTTATGCGTGAATAGGGCTGTATTCATTCCACCAATTCTGTTGAAAAAAGTTTCTTAAACGACAGCAAACAAAACAGGGATAAAAATACCTGAATTTGTCCAATAGAAACTCTCATTTGCAACTGTTGGACTAATGATTACACCCTAGATAAGCTAGATGCAGGCAAGCGTGTGCAAGGCGGTTTTAAATGTGTCACTGTGTAAGGTTTCTCGTCCTCCTCTTTTGAGGAGGAGTAGCGAGAAGGATTGGAGGACCAATGCGCAGTGTGGTAAGTGTCCATAAAGTTTTTTAATAAAGACAATAGAACACTCGAACAAAACAACAAACGATGACGTGAATATACAAAACCGAAAACAGTACCGTGTGGACCAAACACTCACACGGAAAACAAACACCCACAACCCAAAAGTGAAACCCAGGCTACCGAAGTATGATTCTCAATCAAGGACAACAATTAACAGCTGCCTCTGATTGAGAACCATACTAGGCCGAACTCAAAAACCAACATAGAAAAACAAAGACTGCACACCCAACTCACGCCCTGACCATACTAAAACAAAGATATAATAACAGAACTAAGGTCAGAATGTTACACACTGTCATATAAAAATGTCCTCTCAACTGTATTGTAAACTTTCATTCATAGGCTACGTTGGAGCAACATCATGATGGGTATAAGGAAAATTTGAGTATCACGAAGTAGACCAAACCTATTGATGTTAGATTGAACTGGGTGAATGGAATATGAATGACAGTCATCCAACATGCTGTGATAGAAATAAGACCATGTTCATGAACAACAACGAAAATCAATGTCCCTCATCATAAACAGCACTGAAGTCACATCATGCTGGTGTGCAAAGTAAAGAGTAAATCCTATTGGAATCCAGACAGAGTTGAGATATCCAACAGTTGGAATTTCCACTTACCCACAAACCGCATTCAGAATGGTTATCAGGATAACAGAAATTGATAAAGGAGACTACCTAAACATTTAAACTGAAACAAACATTTCAGTAATGGGTGCAATAAATCTGACTAACTAACTAACTGATCGGATTATCAAATCAAAATCAAATCAAATTTATTTGTCACATACACATGGTTAGCAGATGTTAATGTGAGTGTAGCGAAATGCTTGTGCTTCTAGTTCCGACAATGCAGTAATAACCAACAAGTAATCAAACTAACAATTCCTAAACTACTGTCTTATACACCGTGTAAGGGGATAAAGAATATGTACATAAGGATATATGAATGAGTGATGGTACAGAGCAGCATAGGCAAGATACAGTAGATGGTATCGAGTACAGTATATACATATGAGATGAGAATGTAAACAAAGTGGCATAGTTAAAGTGGCTAGTGATACATGTATTACACAAGGATGCAGTCGATGATATAGAGTACAGTATATAGGTATGCATATGAGATGAATAATGTATGGTAAGTAACATTATATAAGGTAGCATTGTTTAAAGTGGCTAGTGATATATTTACATCATTTCCCATTCAATTCCCATTATTAAAGTGGCTAGAGTTGAGTCAGTGTCAGTGTGTTGACAGCAGCCACTCAATGTTAGTGGTGGCTGTTTAACAGTTTGATGGCCTTGAGATATAAGCTGTTTTTCAGTCTCTCGGTCCCAGCTTTGATGCACCTGTACTGACCTCGCCTTCTGGATGATAGCGGGGTGAACAGGCAGTGGCTCGGGTGGTTGATGTCCTTGATGATCTTTATGGCCTTCCTGTAACATCGGGTGGTGTAGGTGTCCTGGAGGGCAGGTAGTTTGCCCCTGGTGATGCGTTGTGCAGACCTCACTACCCTCTGGAGAGCCTTACGGTTGAGGGCGGAGCAGTTGCCGTACCAGGCGGTGATACAGCCCGCCAGGATGCTCTCGATTGTGCATCTGTAGAAGTTTGTGAGTGCTTTTGGTGACAAGCCGAATTTCTTCAGCCTCCTGAGGTTGAAGAAGCGCTGCTGCGCCTTCTTCACGATGCTGTCTGTGTGAGTGGACCACAGGAGTACAGGAGAGGGCTCAGAACGCACCCTTGTGGGGCCCCAGTGTTGAGGATCAACGGGGAGGAGATGTTGTTACCTACCCTCACCACCTGGGGGCGGCCCGTCAGGAAGTCCAGTCCCCAGTTGCACAGGGCGGGGTCGAGACCCAGGGTCTCGAGCTTGATGACGAGCTTGGAGGGTACTATGGTGTTGAATGCCGAGCTGTAGTCGATGAACAGCATTCTCACATAGGTATTCCTCTTGTCCAGATGGGTTAGGGCAGTGTGCAGTGTGGTTGAGATTGCATCATCTGTGGACCTATTAGTTTAGAAAAACATGTTATTTATCTTTGTTTAGCATAAGAGTAATCAATTATTTTTATTAAACAATCCCCAACTACCTGCAGTAGAGCATGCTGGAAAATATGATAATGATGGGCGTGGTTTTGTTGGGACCGTTTTACTCTTGGTCAAAAATGTATGATTAGTTTTAGGTGTGTTTAGGCCAATGCCAGAGTGACACACAACAGTACTGCAGAACCCCAGGGTCAGGACTGGGCAGCCCAGAAGCTAGGGATGACCTAAATAGGTATCTCCCCTGACGTGGGCATGTTTTTAATACAGACTCATTTTCTCATACAGTATTCCATGTAAGGCATTCAGACCTTGTGAACGTTGCACTGTATACCTTTAATCCTGAAATAAATTAAATCTAGTGATACATAACTTGACATTTCTTCCACCTTCCATTGTGGGAGTAAAACCTTCCAATTAATTGCAATGTGTTTCTTAGCTGCTATAAATTCTAGTTTTTACATTTTCAGTCTCCAGTATCAACATTTCCAAACAAACAAAACAGGGAGAAGAGAGACTCTGTAGACATGCTGAGACAAACAAACGTACTCTTTGCCAGAATTCAGCCAGCCTCCACAAGACCATCACAAACAGTATGTCCCCTTTTGTGTTTTACACCTCCAGCAGAATAAATACATTTCTGTGTGCATGATATTCAGTTTCACCAGCATATAGTACGTTCTATGGATGGTCTTAACCTGCAGTAATTTGTCTTGAGATTATGTGAACATGACTGGGTATTCATCATCAATTACATATCCCAGGTCCTCCTCACATTTATGTTTTAAATGGTTTGTGTCATCGGGAAAAGCCTCTGTCAACCCTTAATACACTGTTTCAGTATTTGAAGCTTCTTGCTTGTCCAGTGATTGCAGCACAGAGAAAATAAAGTGCACGTGCAAAAGTTCCTCTGCGCTGTCACAGATTGGTCTTCCCTGGCTGCCTGACCCTGATGAGACCAGGATCACCATCTGATCCTGCTAAGACATGATGAGCATAGTGTTATGTGCTGACTGAGCATCATCACAGTGAAGCCTGTAGAGATGTTTATATCATGTCCGTGTGAAAAGTAGAGAATTAGTGTCACATCTACTCCCGCTCCCCCTCTTCGGCGCTCAACGTCACCGGTTTGCTAATCACCGGCTCTGACAACCATCATTACGCACACCTGGCACCATCATTACACGTACCCGCACCTCATTATGAGACACATCTGGACTCCATCACTTCATTGATTACATCCCCTATATCTGTCACTCCCTTGTATCATTCCCCAGGCAGTATTGATTATGTTTCATGTCCAGCCTACTTCAACTATGGCCACCTGTCTCCCTCCAAAACCTGCGCCACCTGTCTCCCTCCTCATCGCCCCTGGGACTGTGCCATCAACCTGCTTGTAGGCATCTACCCTCTGTTGGTGGCTGAAAATAAGGCCATGGAGGAGTACATCCATGAGGCGCTCCAACAAGGTTTCATCTGCATGTCCACCTCTCATGTGTCTTCAGACTTCTTCTTTGTGGTGAGAAGGATGGAGGATTACGCCCGTGTATTGATTACAGAGGACTGCATGAGATCACCAAGTACTGTTACACTCTCCCATTTGAGCCGGCAGCCATTGAACAGCTCTGCGGGGCCTGGTTATTTACCAAATTTGACCTGCCGAGTGCATACAATCATATGCATTCGGGAGGGGATGAATGGAAGACAGCTTTCAGCATGTCTGGTCACTACCAGTACTTGGTGATTCCTTTTGGCTTAGCCAATGCTCCGTCAGTGTTCCAGCTATTTGTCAACGAGGTGTCCCGGGACATGCTCGGACGCCAGATGATTATGTATATCGACAACATCCTGGTCTGCTTGGCTACCTTAGAGGATCACATCGCTCACGTCCGATTAGTCTTGGAACACCTCCTGGCCAACCAGCTATATATCAAGGTAGAGAAGTGCCAATTTCACCAGGAAGCTGTCTCCTTTCTAGGCTACCAGATCAGCCTGCATGGAATGATGCTGGATTGTAAGAAGGTAGATGCGGTCAGGTCATGGCCAGTCCCAACCACCAGAAAGGGGTTACAACAGTTTTTGGGGTTTTCCAACTTCTACTGCCTTCTGCCTACTGAAGGGACATATCACCTCTGCCTCATTGCTCAACACGCAGATCCTACGCTACCCTTGAGGGTGGAGGTGGATTTTTCAGAGGTGGGCGTCCTGAATGCACCCATAATTCCTCCCGTTTGAGTCGTAGCCCTTGGGACGTAGCCCCTGTGCTCTGCACATCAGCCTAGTGGTAGAACACTACTTTGCATCAGCATCAGTAATCACTTTCTATCACACAATATGCCAGGGTTCTTAAACCACACTTACACACACAATTGTGAACTCATCATCGGATTTCAGTTTAACCACCTATTTTGCTCTTTATTCATAACCTACCTGCTCAGCCCTTTTTAAATATTTTGAGGAAATGTATTATCTCATGCCCTGTGTTTAAGCAATCACGCTTCGCTAGTTCCAATTTGTTGGTTAAAACCTCTTAAGGATTCGCTCCTTTCTTAAAATTTTCACCTAAAATGACATACCCAAATCTAACTGCCTGTAACTCTGGCCCTGAAGCAAGGATATGCATATTCTTGGTTCAATTTGAAAGGAAACACTTTTGAAGTTTGTAGGAATGTGTGAAAGTAATGTAGGAAAATAACACAATATATCTGGTAAAAGATAATACAAAGAAAACTGTTCTTTTGTATTTTTTTGTACCGTCATCTTTGAAAGGCCATAATGTATTATTCCAGCCCAGATGAAATTGAGATTTTGGCCACTAGATGACAGCAGTGTATGTGCAAAGTTTTAGACTGATCCAATGCACCATTGCATTGCTGTTCAAAATGTTGTATCAAGACTGCCTAAATGTTCCTAATTTGTTTATTAATAACTTTTCATGTTCAAAATTGTGCATGGTATTCTTTCACTGTAAATTGGACAGTGCAGTTAGATTAACAATAATTTAGTATTTCTGCCAACATCAGATATGTCTACATGTCCTGGGAAATATTCTTGTTACTTACAACCTCATGCTAATCACATTATCCTACGGTAACTCAACCGTCCCGCGGAAGGGACAACGATCCCAAAGAAGCTTGTAAGTAAGCAAGCACTGTAAAACTTGATTTGACTTGAAATGAATGTTCAACTTGACTGCTTAAACATCTGACTGAGCACCCTATCCTCCTCTGCCTGCCATGACTCTTCCAGAGTTAAGACCCTTTTCTAATTTAAAATGTACTTTGAGATTCAATAACAATTATAATTTCATAATTAAATCAACACTCGATTGGCACGCGATGAAAAGGAATGATGCGGATGTCCCAAGGATTAAGTGTACACCAGTATTAATTATTATTATTTGTTTTTACTGATGTAATAGACAGATGTAAAAATAACTCAAATAGACATATTAAAGTAAATGAATCAAAGCATAGGTTTTAATAAGCCTATTTGGAAAGTCTTTATAGGGGGCTGTCTTTTAATATAATGGTCGTTGATATCGTGGAGTATTCGTTGACTTTGAACTTCTAAAAGGATGTTCTTATTACAGATTTGTTCCTGTTACAGGCTTGGGCTTTTCCATTTATTATATTTTGAGTTTGGACATTAGCACGTGGGGCACCGATTGGTGTCACCTCGTTAGCCAGTATGTGTTACACCTGTGCTGGTTTGTCATCTTGTTAGTGGGACGGTGTTTCACCTGTGCTGGCTCAGTTGATATTTAAGAGTGGCTGGCCCAGTGTTCCATTGGTCTTCAGAGAGGTGGAGGGTTAACGCCTTTAGTTGGTGCTTCTTGGTATGCTTCCTGTCTTTAAATTTGACATGGGTTTTTCTGTTGTTTGACTCATAGTGGGCTAATTTAGTTTGCGCTCCTGGTCGGTGTCTTTTTAGGACCCAGTTGTTGTTGCTAGTCAACTTTCAGTGGACACCCCCATGTGTATCTTTCAGAACCCCTCCTAAAACCCCACCTGTTTTGTTTTGGTTGTTGTCAGTGACTTTGTTAGTTGGCCCTTCTGTTTGAGTGACATTTTTCTTGCTGGGGAACATAACAGGTCCTATAGCTTAAGATCTTTGGACTTATCCCAATATAAATGTTATTATTCAATTATCCTGTAACTATTACAATATCTGTTTGTCAGTGAATGGTTTTGCCTCATTAAGATTATCATTAATATTATTTATCAAACCTTATTTTTCCACCTTGAGGACAGTACTGTTCTTAGTATTGGACGGATGGGAGAATAGCTAAGGGAGGTTGGAATGTTTATTATTATTCACCTTTATTTAACCAGGTAGGCTAGTTGAGAACAAGTTCTCATTTACAACTGCGACCTGGCCAAGATCAAGCATAGCAGTGTGAACAGACAACACAATTGTTTACTCCATGTATAACTCTAACAAATCAATAACACAGAAAAAAAGGAAAAAAAGAGTCTATATATATATATATATATTGTGTGCAAAAGGCATGAGGAGGTAGGAGAATACTTACAATTTACCAGATTAACACTGGAGTGATAAATGGTCAGATGGTCATGTACAGGTAGAGATACTGGTTTGCAAAAGAGCGGAAAAGTAAATAAATATAAACAGTATGGGATGAGGTAGGTAAATTGGGTGGGCTATTTACTGATAGACTCTGTACAGCTATCAGTTAGCTGCTCAGATAGCAGAATAAATGTGAACAGTTCACATGTAGTGGTTAGCATTATTGGGCACATTAAAATTGGCTCTTACAAGGCCAGAGCAACGAGCTAATCAATACTTCAGGAGGGTTCTCGCTAGATAGGTAAGACATGGATTTGTACGCAAAAGCAGTGTCAGGGTCAAACATTTCTGTTGTGCACTCAAACACTCTCTTGCACACAGTTCCTTGAAAATCCACTTAATGAAACCATGAATGAAGAATCCACTCCCCATAGCCCAGTCACTGGTTCAATGGAGTGCATCGAGCCTCTGACAGATCTGATAACAGAAGATGGGACCTGTACTGGGTTCACAGTTTGATAATAATTGTTTGTGTATTTCACACCATGTTAAGGTAAGAATTGGAGTATAATGCTTGTATGGATGTCAACCCCAACACGATGTTCATGTCATCAATCAACTGCATCACAGTTTCTGTATGTTTGATATGTTTAACCAAATTATAACTTATGAACGGGAGTTAGCATTTAGCAGTCACTTCTTCTAAACCTGAAAAGGGATACCTTCTAAATGTTATGCAACGGAAAAAAAATCTAAATAAATTCAAATCGGACTTAAGCAACCACATATTGGCCAGAATCACGGTTGTAATATAAGTATGCTACTAGGACGACCACATGTGCATACACACTGACTGGCAAAGATTTTCAGCTGGCAGGCGGGCAGACATTGGAATAAGTTTGAGTGACTAGGGCTGTTGCGTTGACTGTATTACCGCCACACCGGCGATCGTGAGTCATGAAGGCAGTCAAATTTCATGTGACTTGTGTAGACACTGTAATTAGGCTTCTCCAAGCTCTGATGCTGCTTATGGTCATTAGTAGCCTAATAAACTTGCTAACTGCCTGGTACTAAGCACTCCATTGTCCCTCTAATCACTCTGAAATCAAAAATATAATCAAACACATGAGCTCATGTTGCTCAACATTTTTATAGGTTATGAAACTGCGCAAGAAAACAGAGTGATTGTAACGGTTCTCGTCTGGTGAAGGAGAAGCGGACCAAAATGCAGCATGGGAATTTGAGACATGTTTAATGACGATGAAAAAACATGAACAATACAAAAACAACAAACGGAACGTGAAAACCTATACAGCCTATCTGGTGACAACAGACACAGGAACAATCACCCACGAAATACTCAAAGAATATGGCTGCCTAAATATGGTTCCCAATCAGAGACAATGATAAACACCTGCCTCTGATTGAGAACCACTCCAGACAGCCATAGACTTTGCTAGATAACTCCATTAAGCCACACACCCAACACCCCACAAAACCCCAAGACAAAACACACCACAATAAACCCATGTCACACCCTGGCCTGACCAAATAAATGAAGACAAACACAATATATTACGACCAGGGCGTGACAGAACCCCCTCCCTAAGGTGCGGACTCCCGGACGCACAGCAAAACAATATAGGGGAGGTTCCGGGTGGGCGTCTGTCCATGGTGGCGGCTCCGGTGCAGGACGTGGACCCCACTCTATTAATGTCTTAATCCCTCCTCCTCGCGTCCTATGATAGTCCATCCTCGCCGCCGACCATGGCCTAGTAGTCCTCACCCAGAACCCCACTGAACTGAGGGGCAGCTCGGGACTGAGGGGCAGCTCGGGACTAAGGGGCAGCTTGGGACTAAGGGGCAGCTCGGGACTGAGAGGAAGCCCAGCACTGAGAGGAAGCTCAGGCAGGTAGTTGGATCCGGCAGATCCTGGCTGGCTGGCGGTTCTGGCAGATCCTGGCTGACTGGCGGATCTGGAAGAGTCTGGTTGACTGGCGGATCTGGAAGAGTCTGGCTGACTGGCGGATCTGGAAGAGTCTGGCTGACTGGCGGATCTGGAAGAGTGTGGTTGACTGGCAGATCGGGAAGAGTCTGGCTGACTGGCGGATCCTGGCTGACTGGCAGATCTGGAAGAGTCTGGCTGACTGGCGGATCTGGAAGAGTCTGGCTGACTGCTCTGGCTGCTCCATGCTGACTGGCGGCTCTGGCTACTCCGTGCTGATTGGCGGCTCTGGCGGCTTCTTGCAGACTGGCGGCTTCTTGCAGACTGGCAGCTCTGGCGGCTTCTTGCAGACTGGCAGCTCTGGCTGCTCCATGCAGACTGGCTGCTCCATGGACAAGCTCCTTGCAGACTGGCAGCTACAGACTGGCAGACTGGCAGCTCCTTGCAGACTGGCAGCTCTGGCTGCTCCATGCAGACTGACAGCTCTGGCTGCTCCATGCAGACTGGCAGCTCTGGCTGTTACATGATGACTGACAGCTCTGGGAGCTCCATGCAGACTGACAGCTCTGGCTGCTCCATGCAGGCTGGCAGCTCTGGCTGCGCTATACAGGCAGGAGTCTCCGGCAGCGCTGTAGAGGCGGAAGGCTCTGGCAGCGCTAAACAGGCGGGAGACTCCGGCAGCGCAGGAGAGGAGGAAGGCTCCGGCAGCGCTGGAGAGGCGCACTGTAGGCCTGATCCGTGGTGCTGGCACTGGTGGTACTGGGCCGAGGACACGCACAGGAAGCCTGGCGCGGGGAGCTGCCACCGGAGGGCTGGTGTGTGGAGGTGGCACAGGATGGCACCAGGATGGGAATTTCCTCTAATTTCCCCATTAACCTGTTGACCGATGAAAAAGGTTTTAAACAAGATATTTTGTCAAAAAGATGCTCGAGATCTTGAAAACAGACGTGTCCAGAAATGCTGTGCACAGGCAAAACCAAGATGAGATGGCATCCAGGAAATGACAAGGATTTTTGAGGGATGGCTGTGCAAGAGGAACAGCCTGCCCTTTCTGGTTTCCCCAAGGTGGCCTGACGTATTTGTGGGCAGATCATTGGAAGATTGACCTAAGAGCACCATCTTCGAAACAAAAGTCACCTGCCAGTATTTTTCCATGGGACACAGAGAGGAAAGCGCACTGCATGTCAATGAAGAGATATGGAAAAAACACCTTGAGGATTGATTGGATGCGCGATATTATGTAGTTAATCCGGAAAAAGTTTCCAGGTGTCATTCCATGCAAAAAGCACCAACTGAGACAGAAAACATCAACTCCAAAGGTAAATGATTTTATTTATTTGGTTATCTGGTTTTTGTGAAAATGTTCTGCTACATCTCACTCCAATTGCATACCCCAAATTAAATTTCTATGGTTCCATATTTTGAAAATCTGAGATGACAGTGTTGTTCTCTTGAGAGCAAACGCATTATTTTAATTTTATTTGCGATTTTCAGAAATCGTTAACCTAATCCAGTCACAAACCGGATCCTCTGGTTCTGGTCTCACCTCTCTGGTTCTGGCTCCCTCACGATAAACAGGGAGAGTTGGCTCAGGTCTGACTCTGCCACACTCTCCCTGAGCCCCCCCAAGACATTTTTGCTGCTGACCCTCGGGCTTCCATCCGCGTCGCCGTGCTGCCTCCTCATACCGACGCCTCTCCGCTTTCGTCGCCTCCAGTTCTTCTTTGGGGCGGCGATATTCTCCAGGCTGGTCCCAAGGGCCTTCTCCGAACAATTCGTCCTCCCATGTCCATTCCTCTCTTTGTTGCTCCTGCTGTTGCTGTTGCCTGTTACCACGCCGCTTGGTCCCTTTGTGGTGGGTGATTCTGTAACGGTTCTCGTCTGGTGAAGGAGAAGCGGACCAAAATGCAGCGTGGTATTTTTGAGACATGTTTAATGACGATGAAAATCACGAACAATACAAAAACAACAAACGGAACGTGACAACCTATACAGCCTATCTGGTGACAACAAACACAGAGACAGGAGCAATCACCCACGAAATACTCAAAGAATATGGCTGCCTAAATATGGTTCCCAATCAGAGACAACGATAAACACCTGCCTCTGATTGAGAACCACTCCAGACAGCCATAGACTTTGCTAGATAACCCCACAAAACCCCAAGACAAAACACACCACAATAAACCCATGTCACACCCTGCCTGACCAAATAAATGAAGACAAACACAATATATTACGACCAGGGCGTGACAGTGATGGCCTTTACTAAAAAGAGGATCCCATCAGCTTTCTATAGGCTAGGCCTACTAAATTTATTTCTTAACTTTCCTAATATTAAAAACATTGCTTATCTTTACAACAGGAGTATAACCTACCTGGCTGGCATGAAAATGAACCACAGGAAAAGCGTCCTCGATTCGCTATTTAAGTGCACTGCCCCTGTTTCGAGACAGGTGCATGATAATGATCCATTCTAAATCAAAACGAATTTCACACGTATATGTAAAGACAATATTAAATCAAGAATAGTCTGATGGGTGACGATATTAGCCTATCACATGTGAATTATATATTATCTCTTTTGAATGATGCCCAGCTAAAGACAAGAAACAATGCCTTTTTTGTGATTTTTTCAACTCATAGTCTCACACCTAATTTAACCTAGCACATGAGGTTTGTATTAGAGGTTGCCCGATTATGATTTTTCCACGCCGATACCGATTATTGGATTACCAAAAAAAGCAGATGCCGATTTTTATATATATATATATTTGTAATAAGGACAATTACAACAATACTGAATGAACACTTATATTAACTTAATATAATACATAAATAAAATCAATTTAGTCTCATAAATAATGAAACATGTTCAATTTGGTTTAAATAATGCAAAAACTCAGTGTTGGAGAGGAAAGTAAAAGTGTAATATGTGCCATGTAAAAAGCTAACATTTAAATTATTTTCTCAGAACATGAACATGCTGGTGGTTCCTTTTAACATGAGTCTTCAATATTCCCAGTTAAGACGTTTTTGGTTGTAGTTATTATAGGACTATTTCTCTCTGTACCATTTGTTTCATTAACCTTTGACTACTGGATGTTCTTATAGGCACTATACTATTACCAGCCTAATCTCGGGAGTTGATAGGCTTGAAGTCATAAACAGCGCTGTGCTTCAAGCATTGCGAAAAGCTGCTGGCAAACGGAGGAAAATGCGGAATTGAGTGAATGTTTACGAGCCTGCTGCTGCCTACCACCGCTCAATCAGACTGCTCTATCAAATCATAGACCTTAATTATAGTATAATAAACACACAGAAATATGAGCCTTAGGTCATTAATATGTTAATATGGTCAAATCCGGAAACTATCATTTCGAAAACAAAAACCTTCCATATTTCATAGAGTGGGTGTCGTGGCAGAATCAGAATCCTTTAGGTAACATTTATAAATAAGATGTTTTATTACTTTTCATAAGCATGCTTATGTGGGAAAATTACTTGGGCCCAGAGAGGGGAGAGGTCGGGTTAGTCTTATCTATGAATGTGTCTTACTATTCCTAAACCATGTGACGGGATGGTGTGATTAATGGGGAACCAGTTAGGTTGGCTCCACAATGTCTGTGTGCCAGTCACGTCTCTCTGTAAGCTTGTCCAGGAGGGGGTACCATGGCTCCTTGCTACCATGGGTACCATGGCTCCTTGCTGCCTTCACTCGCGTAACAGGTGGTCAGCCTGACACACAGTATCCCCGTGGATTGCAACATAATCGGAGTCCAACAATGCAGATTACCGATTGTTTTAACTTGAAATCCGCCCTAATTAAATCGCCCATTCCGATTAATCAGTCGACGTCTAGTTTGTATCAAAACTAAAGTGGGCAAATTACATCTTAAATTTAAGCACATCAATCCGCTTTACAAGTGGTGTAGAGCCTAACTGGCATACGTAAGCATTGTGTGAGTTCAAGACTGGGGAAGATAATTTCACCATAAAAATACACCTTTATAATGAAATAATTACATGCATAATTGCAGTTGTGGTAACTTTTGATAATGGTGTTTTCCCGCAAATGGAACATTCGTGCTTATCGCCTACTGCTGTGTGCGCATTGCTGCACTTATGTGAATAAATAGACTAATAGTTTAGAAACATTTCAAGCTAAACATTCTGATCTGTTGCATCAGCCTCATTGCATAAAAAAAGTTTGTTTGATTCTAGTAGTTGTATTATTTTGGGATCTATCTCGTCCCAGACTATTTTTGGAATACACATTTCTAGCACTGTAAAGTATAGGTCAACTTTTGTACAATGGGAACATAAATTAACGTTATTAACCAGTTATTGATCGTTATTGATCACTCGTTTTCTGTCCTGATTATGTTCCTCTGAATTTTTGTTTGTTTGTAGTTTCCGATTCCATTCTCTGAACCGGTTCCAACCCCTGATAGTAACAGCTCCACTAGCAAACAAGTGAGATCGAAGAAGTAGCCAAACGCCAATGTACAGTTTGGACAACACTGCCCCGAGCTTCCCTCTCTTTTTATCTAGAAAGAAAATTGGCTAGATAGATGTGGGTGAGTAATAAGAAGAACAGTTGTGTGTGTGTTCAGGTGCATGTGTTTCAAGCAACAGACTATTGAGCAGATTTTTCAATCCAAGGTTTTTTTTGATAACCTTGAGCATTCTTAGTGATTGGTGTCTGAGTGATTGATGCCTCCCTGAACTTGTGACTTGCAACGCTCCTGGGTATGAAGACAAATTGCATCAAACAGCTTGCAATGATTATCTCTGGAATTTTATACTGATTTCATAATAATGTCAAACGAGTGTGGAATGATTCACAGCTCATATGTGTAGAATATTGAATATACAGTAGAAATGGTTACTACTACAGAATGAGAAACAGGGAAAAGCCATGAGATATAGTATTAACCAAAATACGTAGTAGTATTAGCAGTAGTAGTAGTTTTACATGTATGCATACTTTGCAATACACAACACAAGTAAACAAAAAAATTCTTACATTTTTTGAAAAGTAAAACAAAGCAGCAATATGTCTCTAGATTCAGAGGGTGCATTCGTTTAGTGAAGGCATCTACTGTAGGTATTCTGTTAACAGCCGTTTTAGATGGTAGGGACAGGGTTGGTGACGGTAATGTTGTTGGTGATGGAGGTGGCTAGCTTGATTTGTCTTCAGACAATGTTGTCAGTCCTCAGCTCTTTGTAGCCATTGGACAATACCTCCACTAGTGACGTGTAGTACCCACTTGGGTGATGCTTTTTCTGCTGCTGATATGGGCACCAGCTCATGATCAGTCTACAGTAGTATTCATCCGCACTATAAGGGAGCTGTCTGCTATCTCAGCACTGGAGTCCTCCACTGGGTGGTGAAACAAGAAACTCTCTCAAAATGCATCTTTTGAATGCAAACAGTCAGCTGGCTAGCCTCTACAGGATCGGTGCCCCCCACGGGACGGTTGAGCTAACGCAGGCCAATGTGATTAACATGAGGTTATAAGTAACAAGAACATTTCCCAGGACATAGACATAGTTGATATGGGCAGAAACATTATTTTCTTGTTAATCTAATTGCACTGTCCAATTTACAGTAGCGATTACAATAAAAGAATACCATGCTATTGTTTGTGGATAGTGCACAGTTATGAACTTGAAAATTGATCAATAAACCAATAAGGCACATTTGGGTGAGATTTGATACAACGGTTCATTGAATCAGTCTAAACCTTTGTACATACACTGCTGCCATCTAGTGGCCAAATCTAAATTGTGCCTAACCTGACTCCAGGTCATCTATAAGTCTTTGCTTGGTAAAGCCCCACCTTATCTCAGCTCACTGGTCACCATAGCAACACCCACCTGTAGCACACGCTGCAGCAGGTATATTTCACTGGTCATCCCCAAAGCCAACACTTACTTTGGCCGCCTTTCCTTCTGCCAAGGACTGGAACAAATTGCAAAAGTCATTGACGCTGGAGTCTTATTTCTCCCTCTAATTTTTGTTTTGTTTATTTTTTTGTTTTTTTTGTTATTAAAGTGATTTATTATTAACTGAGATACAGATAGAGATGTGTTGTCCCAGAGTTAATGATCCAAGGTCAGTTTTGCATTTCACCTACTGATGATTATGAGGACTGACAATGTTAGAATAAAAAGAGAACACGGCTTAATCTTTCTCTCCATCTGTCTCTCGTCTGCAGGTATGTTTTGTTTCAAATATTTTTATTAAACACACATAAGAATGGTGTATAGGTATACAAGACAGGTATACAATTCTTATCTAAACATAAAAGAGCATTCAGGAACAACAAGACCCAGAGCCCTGGGTGCAAAACAAATAATACAAAACACGACATACAAAACAAGGACACGTAGAAAGAAAGAGGGAAGATGTCCCCCCTATCCCCCTCTTATTCCCCCCCCCCACTGCTCGGATGGCAGGGCCAGCACATGCTGCCCAAAGGTAGATTAAAATATTACAGTTGAGAGTGCGTTAATAAGTACAAATTCACAGCGCCGACTCGTCCAAGTAGGAGAGGAAAGGCTGCCAGATTTGATCAAATGTTGATAATTTATTGTTCAGAATATATCTAATTCTTTCTAAGTGTACAGTGTTTGCCAATTCACTGAGCCATAATTTGGTAGAGGGCGCTTCCCTCCTTTTCCAAAACAACAAGATGAGTTTTTTTGCCGAAATGAGACCGTACGAGATTAGTTGTTTTTGGGGGTTGGTTAATCCGTTTAGGGACTCAGATACTCCCAGGATTATCAGAAGCGGGTCTGGATCTATTGAAGTCTCCAAAACTTCAGAGAGGATCCCAAAAATTCCACACCAATAACCATGCAAGCTAGAGCATAGGGCAAGGCAGTGGAGTAGTGTACCCTGCGCAGCCTGACATTTATCACATGTAGGGGATGTATCAGGAAATATCCTATGCAGTTTAGTTTTGGAATAGTGTTATCTGTGTAATACCTTGAATTGTATGAGACGATGTCTGGAATTAATGGAGCATGTGTGGATATACTCCAAGCTCTCTTCCCAGTCTGCCACAGAAATGTCAGTAGCTAGTTCTTCCTCCCATTTTGCCTCGATGGCAACTGTAGAAGGTGTGCTAACAGATTGAAAAGCATCATATAGACGCGTTATCAGTTTATCTGAGGTGGGGCATATTTTTATGCATCCGTCAAACATGGAAGGTTTAGCATTCCCAAATGTTGGGAGGTGTTTTCTAACGTAGTCTCTAATTTATAGTTTTCTGAAAAAATGACTTCTGGGAAGATTATAAGTTTCCCTCAGCAACTCAAAGGAAGCAAAGGTCCCTTCTATGTATAAATCCCCTATGGTACTTATCCCCAACTCTCCCTATCGCTCAAAGGTGTTATCAAGGTTAGAAGGGGCAAAGGAGGGATTCCTGGCGACAGGGAGCATGAATGACATTGGTCTAAGCTCAAAGTGGACCTTAATTTGCTTCCAGATTCGGACTGTGCTATGTATAATAGGATTGTTACAATAAAGTGACATCTCCAGATTGACAGGCGACAAAATCACAGCGCCAATAGAGAAGGGGTGACACTCCTCACGCTCCATACTAAGCCAGCTGGATGACGGAAGTGCGTCATCCAGCAGAAACGTAACAACGCGGAGGTTAGCGGCCCAGTAATAAAATATAAAATTTGGGAGAGACAGTCCTCCCTCCATCTTGGATTTACAGAGGTGTTTTTGTACCTATCAAGTGTGTTTTATAATCCCAGATGAAAGGATTGATAATTTTTTATTTAATTTTACCTTTATTTAACCAGGCAAGTCAGTTAAGAACAAATTCTTATTTTCAATGATGGCCGAGGAACAGTGGGTTAACTGCCTGTTCAGGGGCAGAACGACAGAATTGTACCTTGTCGGCTCGGGGGTTTGAACTTACTAGTCCAGCGCTCTAACCACTAGGCTACCGTGCCGAGTCCAGTAGTTTATGAAAGGATTTAGGTATGAATACTGGGACGTTCTGATATAGGTAGAGCAGTTGTGGGAGGAAGACCATTTTAATGGCATTAATGTAATTAATGTAATTAATGTAATGTAATGTAAATGTAATTAATTCTTCCGAGCAGAGAAATTGGGAGAGTTCTCCAAAATAGTATGTTTGCTTTGAGTTTTTGTATCAGAGAGGGGAAATTCTCTTTAAATAGTAAGGAGTATTGTTTGGTAACTACAATTCCTAGGTAGGTACATTTTTCTGAGATGTTCTAGCCAGGAGGTGTTTTGCGACCGTATGGGCATTAATTCACTCTTGTTCCAATTCATTCTGTATCCCGAGAAGGTACCAAACAAATTGATCACATCAAGAAAAGCTGGGATACTAGCCTGGGGTTCTGTTACATAGAGGAGGATGTCATCTGCGTATAGGGAAATCTTATTTCGAGTATCTTTAGTATTATAGCCGTGTATTGCTGCATGAGATCTAATCGTCTGAGCGAGGGGTTCGATAATTAGGGCGAAGAGCATAGGCGACAGCGCACAACCTTGCCTTGTCCCCCTGTTAAGGTTAAATCGGGGCGACAATGATTGGTTAGTGAGTATTCTGGCACAGGGGTTCCTATATAAAAGCTGGATCCAATTTATGAACTCATCTCCAATATTACATTTCTGTAGGACCTTGAATAGATAGGGCCACTCAACTTGGTCAAAGGCCTTTTCGGCGTCAAGAGATATGACGGCAAGGTCCACGTTGGGTAACCTCTGAGAATACATAATATTGAAGAGGCGCCTGAGATTGAAGAATGAGTTTCTGTTAGGGATAAAGCCGGTCTGATCCGAGTGGACCAATTTGCCAATTAAAGTGCTAAGCCTGTTAGCCAGAGTTTTTGCTAAAATCTTTTGGTCTGTATTAAGGAGAGATATTGGTCTGTATGACCCTACCTCTTCTAGATCTTTACCCTTCTTATGTATAACTGTAATTGAACGCTTCGTCCAAAGTAGAAGGGAGAGCTCCATCCTCATTGGCCTGAACCAACATTTTGTGCAGGTAGGGAGAGAGCATGTTGCTGAATGTTTTATAGAATTCACCAGGGTATCCATCTGGGCCCGGGGTCTTGCCACTCTTTAGAGATTTAATTGTTTCTCGAATTTCATCAAGAGATATTTCTTTATTCAGGAAGTTAGAATCTTCCTGGTTCAGGGCAGGAAGATTACAGTCCTCCAAAAATGTTTGCATAATTAAGGGGTTAGGATCCGCTTTAGATGTATATAGAGTCTCATAAAACTGTCGGAATCTGTCATTGATGTCTTTGGGGGAAGAGAGTAATTCCCCAGATGCAGATTTAACTTTGTGAATCATTCGGTCACACATTTTTTCGAAGTTGTCTGGCGAGTACTTTGTGTGGTTTGTCACCAAACTCAAAATATTTTTGCTTGGCATAGAGAAAAGATTTAGCAATTTTAGCTGAGAGAATCTGATTATATTCAAATTTTAAAGAGGTATTTTTTTAATGTTTCTCCATAGATGGGTGGCTAGCATTCTCCCTATCCAGAAAGTGAATTTGTCCCTCCAGTTCTTCCAGTTTTCCTCTGTTTCGCCTACTCCTGGCAGCCTGAAAGGAGATGATACAGCCTCTCAGATAAGCCTTCAGTGTTTCCCACAATAATGCTGGGGAGGTCTCTGTGTTGTCGTTGGTATCAAAGAAAAATGTAATTTGGTCTTTAAGATTTTCACAGAATGTTGGTTCTGTGAGGAGCTGAGGATTCAACCTCCAGACCCTCTCGTTTGGTACAATGTCACCCAATCTCAGGGAGAAGGTGAGTGGACTGTGGTCCGAGATTATAATAGCATGATACCTCACATTACAGGTATAGGGGAGTAGTCTAGCATCCAACAAAAAGTAGTCAATTCGAGTGTAAACATGAGAGTAAAAGGAGTATTCCCTACCCGTAGGGTTAGCGATCCTCCATATATCAAATATGTTCGAATTTTTTATGTAGGTATTCAAGAATTCGCTTGAATAGGAGGTAGGGGTTCGCCGGGTATAGGATCTATCCAAATACTGGTCTAGCACAAAGTTTAAGGTCCCCTCCAATGACCAGGTTAGTATGGGAGATATCTGGAATCAGGGCAAGGACTCTTTTGAAAAAAGAGGGGTTATCAATGTTTGGCCCATAGATATTTAGTAGAGTTACTGAGGTAGAGTGGATTTCTCCGATACCGACCCTCTTTATCCGCAAGGGTGGTTTTATGTAGAAAGGGAATTCCTTTCCGTACCAGAATCGCTGTGCCTCTCATTTTGGCAGAGAAGTTAGAGTGATACACTTGCCCCACCCACCTACACTTAAGTCTGCTATGAGAGTTATTCTTCAGATGGGTTTCTTGCAAAAATATAATATCAGACGAGAGTGCTTTCAGGTGGGCTAGGACCTTGCCCCTCTTAATTGGTTCGTTTAAACCCGTGACATTCCAGGAAGTGAATGTAAGCCCCGCCCTCCTCTCGTTTGTAGTTCCTATGGTGGCCTGCATACCATGTAACTTGATAAAAAGTTAAGAAAACGCACCAAACCATCACGATCAGCATATGTAGCACCTACACCCGAGCAGTATCCAACCCACCCCTCCCCCTGCAAGCACCTGTACTTCCCACCCTGTCCTAATTTCCCCAACACTTACCCCCCCATCAACCCATATTTAACAGGCATGCACAAACAGGAGAAAAAAAAGGAAAAATAAAAATAATAAACACACTGTCTGGCCGATGCCAAAAAAGCATGGCGCGACCTCGAACAAGAGGTAAAACAAAAATAAAATCCCAACTATACGTTCACCTCTCACTATCCTAGAACTTCTACTAACATATGAACTGGGGAGGCTCCTGCGAATAAAGTGTTCAGTTGGCATCTAATAAACCTAAACAGAATAAGTTGCAACTTAAACATATTGCGCATTTAAGCGTCATCCTGGGTCAATCCCAGAGATAAGCAAGATATATATTCAAGATTATATTGCTAAGCACTGCCAGTCCAAAAATAAACCATCCGCAACCAACATAGTCAGCCGTACATTTACAGACTGTGGGTCAGGAGATCGGAACAAGGATTTCCCCCCATTTAAAAAAAAAAGTCAAATAAAAAAATCATTAAAAAAATAAATATATATATATATATACACATACATACACACATGCATACATATACACATACACACACACATACATACATACCTACATACATACCCACACAAAAAAATCGTATATAAAAATAGATATTTAAAGAATATGTATATACATCCATATGCACATATACACATACAAACATTCATATCCCAGTATAACAATCTACACTGATTTAAAATATACAAATACATAATACTAAAATGCTAAGAGAAAATAGTAATAAAGTACAAATAGTAATTATATGTACGCACACCGACACAGCCATAAGCACTAAAGAGGGCTGGTGGGGCTCTAATCGGGAGAGCGGCCCACGGCTAGACAAAGGCAGAACGGCACAAAACATCAACTTGCTAACCAGGTGTCCGCGTCTGCCCCTTCCCAACCATCACCCGCAGTCCCCTGCAAGCAATAAATAAATGGTATGGTCGTAAGAATAATGTAAGGATTGTAAAATAAATAACGAAACAAAACAAAAGTGGGGGAATATAAGTATATCCATCCGAAAGTGTCAGTGATCAAACCTGGAAGTAAAAATATGCATCGCTCTAAGCACAGCCGGGGTGAAAGTGAATTTAACCTTAAATGAGAGCTCTGACCGCCCTCCATTGGTCGGCTCAGCGTCTTACATGTTCGGTAGCGCTTGTTGAGCCCGTTTAATACGGTTTCACCCAATATGGTATAGTATGGATTCGAGTCCATGAGCAGACCCTAACACACAATGACAAGGCACTCTAACCTGTACGGGGGATTGGTGTATATCCCTGGATAAACTTCTCTGCGTCCAAAACCGAGGAGAGCCAAATCTTCTCACCGGAAGGCGGGGTAATTCTTAGTCTTGCAAGGAAGAGCAAGGCTGGGCGAAGATGGAGTTTGTAGAGTTTGGTCATGACATCTCTGTAGTCGGCGCGATGCTTTGCCACGTCGGGCGCATAATCCTCATATACACGGAATGGCTGCCCTTTATGTGACAGGTGCCCCTCATTCGAGCATCACGCAAGATAAGATCCTTGGTCTTGAAACTGTGACAACAGATGATTACTGGGCGAGGACGTTGGCCCGGTCCAGGCACTGGGACAAGGGAGCGATGTGCACGGTCCAGGTGGGGATCCGAATCCAAAACATCCGATCCCATTGCATCCTTCAATAGCTTGGCGAAGAAGTCGGTGGGGCGAGAGCCCGTCTCTACCCCCTCTGCCAGACCAACAACGCGAAGGTTATTACGTCTGGATCGGCCCTCCAGGTCTACCACTTTCACAGAAAGCCTCTGCACACTTTCCTGCAATGACGTGCATAGCTTCTCTAACTCGTCGATCCTACCAGCGTTGAATTCAGAAGCTTTCTCAAGGTCCACAATACTCTGGCCATGCGAAGCGACCGTTCGAATGATGCTCTCGATTTTGGTGTCCAGTTCAGCAATAGTGGCCTTACGATCCTCAGCTATAGCAACACGTAGCTCCCCCACAGCCCAGGTAAGTTCTGTAAGTGTCACGTTGTTGCAGGTGCCTCCCGCCATGTCTGTATCGTTGTTTAGCGGGGAGTAGGCCTCCGCTGTGGATTTGTCGCTTATTACTCGGCATTGTCATATAAAAAGTTACAATCTTGTATTAGAAAGAAACGTTTGTTGTAAAAAGTGCCATAAAGTAGGTTAAATTAGATTATTTCGCAAAAAAGTTGCAGGAGCCTCTCACGCACAACCGTTCACTCCAACAATCTAGCTCCGCCCCCCCTCTCTAATTTTAAGCATCAGCTGTCAGAGCAACTTACCGATGACTGTACCTGTACACGGCTGCCGTGACTTTGGCTATGCCCGGATTAAATGATATGACATGCTATTCTATAAAATTATTTCTCCGTAATTAATATTACCTGATTGAGCTAATCATGTAAATGTAATTAACTAGAGAGTCGGGGACCCCGAAATAATATTTATAGACCTGTTATCTTGTGAATAAACTATTAAAGACCTAGTAATATTTTACATCAATAGCAGTCAATATTAATCGTCATCTTAATTCAGTCTCATCTGAAAGTTGTAAATTCTTGGTTATCTGCACGAACCCTGGCTCACAAGTTGAATCAGCAATACAAAATTCGGTTTAATTATTTATTTACTATATACATAACTAATCACACAGAATTACACATATTTAAATCATAACTTGATAAAAAATTACGTCATAAAGGAAAAAGTCCCTAGCGGACGGAACAAATATGACAGCTGGTTACACAAAAGTAAAGGGCTAGGTTTAAGTGAAAGAGTGGAAAGACTGAGGAACAAAGGGTGACGCTGTGCTGTCGTAAATACACCATCTTATGCATTCTAAATTACCGCCCATTTGGAAAAGGAAAATGCAATAAATATTTACTCTGAGCTGGGCTTCGGTAGGTTGGTGGTAGATGGAAGGCCGTGTTGCCCAACCGAGTCCTTTGAAGAATGTATCTGCTGGTAAATTGAATACGTTGTATTAACGTCGTTGTGTGGTAGACGGGATACTCTGTCTGTTCCTTCCTTACCTGCGTTTGCAGCTGCGGTTGCTAACTCGACGGCTAGGAGGTATCACTTCTGTAGTGAATAAGAGTTCAAAGTTCATACCATTCATGACCAAAGCTCACGCTGATGTTGTCTTCGTTCTGGAGTTATTATCTGAACCATTCTGACATCGGACCGTCGTCCTCACGTCCTCGGACCAGGAGGTTACATTGTCGTCAAGGCTTTATATAGGAAGGGAGTGGAGGGCATATTTGAAAAGTTTTATAGCCCATGTCCCTTCACATGGGCGGGCCACTGATTGAGCAGAGCCCCACCATATGAAAACCCAATCTCACATTTCATCCCATCACAAATAATTTCATACTCAAACATTTAAATTGAACAACAACTCTGATGTGTAGACTTTCCACTGTAGAGTTTGTCATCGTATCATTGATGAGAATGTCTCAGATGACAACCGAACTGACATCATATTCATTAAGTACCACCGCATATGTTCAATTGGTCAGATTACCAGAATATACAGTAGTTAATTTCCCCCCACCTTCCGATGTTCCCAAAATCTCTATGTTAACCAAGGGTTTGCAAATGTAACATTAGTAGGGTAGAGAGAGGAAAAAGGGGGGAAGAGGTATGACTGTCATAAACCAACTCCCAGGCCAACGTCATGGCACGGCCAATCTGTAAATAGCACACTCTGTGTGTTTTTGTTGTTGTTTTTGTCGCACTGCTTTGCTTTATCTTGGCCAGGTCGCAGTTGTAATTGACAACTTGTTCTCAACTGGCCTACCTGATTAAATAAAGGTGAAAAAAACTGGAATATTTAATTTTGGCCTTTCTCTTGTTTCAAAGATAAAAAAGAATATCACATTAAGTCTGTGCGCTCAGACCCCTACTTTACGACGCGTGTACACGTGTGTATGTTATCGTGTGTGTGTATGCGCCTATGTTTGTTATGCTTCAAAGTCCTTGCTGTAACATTAGGTGTATTTTTATATATTCTTTAAATCTAATTTGACTGTTTGCGCCTCCCATAGTCTGTTCTGGACTTGGGGACTGTGAAGAGACCTCTGGTGGCATGTCTTGTGGGGTATGCATGGGTGACCAAGTTGTGTGCCAGTAGTTTAAAGAGACAGCTCGGTGCGTTCAACAAGTAGTGGTGAAATCGGAGAGCTTGACATGCATATCATTTATGTTAGCACTGTGTGTGCATCCAAGGGCCAGCCGGGCTGCCCTGTGCTGAGCCAATTGCAATTTTCCTAAGTCCCTCTTTGTGGCACCTGACCACACAACTGAGCAGTAGTCCAGGTGCGACAAAAAAAGCGCCTTGTTAAGAAGGCAGAGCAACGCTTTATTATGGACAGACTTTTCCCCATCTTAGCTACTGTTGTATCATTATGTTTTGACCATGACAGTTTACAATCCAGGGTTACTCCAAGCAGTTTAGTCACCTCAATTTCCACATTATTCATTACAATATTTAGTTGAGGTTTAGGGTTTAGTGAATGATTTGTCCCAAATACAATGTTTTTAGTTTTTATAATATTAGGATTAATTTATTCCTTGCCACTCATTCTGAATCTCTTTGTTAAGTGTTGCGGTTGTTTCAGTCGCTGTAGAAGCTGATGTGTAAAGTGTTGAGTCATCCGCATACATAGACACACTGGCTTTACTCAAAGCCAGTAGCATGTCGTTAATAAAGATAATAAAAGTAAGGGTTCTAGACAGCTGCCCTGGGGAGTTCCTGATTCTACCTGGATTATGTTGGAGAGGCTTCCATTAAAGAAAACCCTCTGTTCCTTTAGACAGGTAACTCTTTATCCACAATATTGTGTAAAATCTGGTATAAAACCATAACACATACATTTTTCCAGCAGCAGACTATGATCGATAATGTCAAAAGCCACACTGAAGTCTAACAAAACAGCCCCCGCAATATTTTTATTAACAATTTCTTTCAGGCAATTATCTGTCATAAGCATATGCTTGTTAAATGTTCTTCCCTGTAAGTGCTGAAAGTCTGTTGTCAATTTGCTTACTGTAAAACCGTAAATGACCAAAGCGTATCAGGTCAATAATTTTTTTTTCAAAAAGTTTACTAAGAGTTGGTAACAGGCTGATTGTTCAGCTATTTGAGACGACAGTAAAGGGGGCTTTACTATTCTCAGGTAGAGGAATTGCTTCCCTCCAGGCTTGAGGGAGCACACTTTCCAGTAGGCTTAAATTGAAGATATGGCAAATAGGAGTGGCAATATCCTCTGCTATTATCCTCAGTCATTTTCCATCCAAGTTGTCAGACCACGGTGACTTGTAATTTCACCTCTTCCACACTCCCATTAATTGAGGAATTCAAAATTACAACACTCGTCTTTCATAATTTGTATAGACATGCTTGGATGTGTAGTGTCAGCGTTTGTTGCTGGCATGTTATGCCTAATCTTGCCAATGACAAAATCATTAAAGTAGATTGCAATATCCTAATTACAGACCATGGACCAAATCATTCTTTCCATCAACAACATAGGAATCACTGCAAAACTTATTTTATGACCCCTTATACCTTATATTAGGCCCTGGATGTGGCTACTATATTGTGATCGCCCCATCTGATGGATTTGGATACTGCTTAAGAGATGATTTCTGCAGCATTAGTAAAGATGTGATCAATATATGTTGATGATTTAATTCCTGTGTTGTTTAACTACCCTGGTAGGTTGACTGATAACCAGAACCAGGTTGCAGGCACTAGTTAGTTTGAAGCTCTCTCGAGTGGACAGCCTGATTAAAGCCAGTCAAAATTTAAATCACCCAGAAAATATACAGTGTCTTTGGAAAGTATTCAGACCCCTGGACTTTTTCCACATTTTGTTACATTACAGGCTTTTTCTAAAATTGATTTATTTTATTTGAAATGCTCAGCAATCTACACACAATCCCCTATAATGACAAAGTGAAAACAGGGTTTTAGGGAAAAATAATAATGACATATTTACATAAGTATTCAGACCCCTTTGCTATGATACTTGCCATTGAGCTCAGGTGCATCCTGTTGCCATTGATCATCCTTGAGATGTTTCTACAACTTCATTGGAGTCCACCTGTGGTCAATTAAATTGATTGGACAAGCCATGAGGTCAAAAGAAGTGTCCATAGAGTTCCGAGACAGGATTGTGTCAAGGCACAGATCCAGGGAAGGGTACCAAAAAATGTCTGCAGCATTGAAGGTCCCCAAGAACACAGTGGCCTCCATAATTCTTACATGGAAGAAGTTTGGAACCACCAAGACTCTTTCAAGAGCTTGCATGGACGGCCAAACTGAGCAATCGGGGGAGAAGGGCCTTGGTCAGGGAGGTGACCAAGAACCCAATGGTCACTCTGACAGAGCTGTAGATTTCCTCTGTGGAGATGGGAGAACCTTCCAGAAGGACAACCATCTCTGCAGCACTTCACCAATCAGGTCTTTATGGTAGAGTGGCCAGACGGAAGCCACTCCTCAGTAAAAGGCACATGACAGCCCGCTTGGAGTTTGCCAAAAAGCACCTAAAGACTCTCTGGTCTGATGAAACAAAGATTGAACTTATTTGGCCTGAATGCCAAGCGTCACGCCTGGAGGAAACTTGACACCATCCCTACGGTGAAGCATGGTGGCGGCACCATCATGCTGTGGGGATGTTTTTTAGCGGCAGAGACTGGGAGACTTGTCAGGATCGAGGCAAAGATGAACTGAGCAAAGTACAGCGAGATCTTTGTTAAATCCTGCTCCAGAGCACTAAGGACCTCAGACTGGGGCGAAGGTTCACCTTCCAACAGGACAACAACCCTAAGCACACAGCCAAGACCACGCAGGTCTGGCTTCAGGACAAGTCTCTGAATGTCTCTCAGTGGCCCAGCCAGAACCCGGACATGGACCCGATCGAACATCAACGTTCCCCATCCAACCTGACAGAGCTTGAGAGGATCTGCAGAGAGGAATGGGAGAAACTCCACAAATACAGGTGTGCCAAGCTTGTAGCGTCATACCCAAGAAGACTCAAGGCTGAAATCGCTGCCAAAGGTGCTTCAACAAGGTACTGAGTAAAGGGTTCGATGTATTTGGCACCATTCCACTCATTCCACCCATTGGCATGAGCTAGTCCTCCCCAATTAAGGTGCCACCAACCTCCTGTGATGTTTTTTTAAAATCATCATACACTCCAATTCCTATCCAAAAGACCCCTAACTTAAAGTGAATGGTATAATATTGACCAACAGAATTTCCACTATGTGGCACATAAATTGTGTAATGGAATTGCGATGTGGTCTACTGATTTAAATGGGCAGATGGTGAAGTCGATGTGGTTGGTGCACAAATCCCATAAAACTTGAGCTATCTTGCAACTATTAACTTTTATTTATTTATTTTACCCCTTTTTCTCCCCAATTTTGTGGTATCCAATTGGTAGTTACAGTCTTGTCTCATCGCTGCAACTCCCGTACGGACTCAGGAAAGGTGAAGGCCGAGAGCAGTGCATCCTCCGAAACACACGCAGATGACAGTCCCCCCAGTTCTTGTAGCCTTTAGCCGTACCCTTATCCTACTCCTCCTCTGTTCCTCTGGTGATGTAGAGGTTAATCCAGGCCCTGCAGTGCCAAGCTCCACTCCCATTCCCCATGCGCTCTCATTTGTTGACTTCTGTAACCGTAAAAGCCTTGGTTTCATGCATGTTATTAACATTAAAAGCCTCCTCCCTAAGTTCGTATTATTCAATGCCTTAGCACACTCTGCCAACCCTGATGTCCTAGTCATGTCTAAATCCTGGAATGGCCAGAAATCTTGCTTGTTTGAAGGTGACCAAATACTTATTTTCCACCATAATTTGCAAATAAATTCATTAAAAATCCTACAATGTGATTTTCTGGATTTTTTTCCCTCATTTTGTCTGTCATAGTTGAAGTGTACCTATGATAAATTACAGGCCTCATATTTTTAAGTGGGAGAACTTGCACAATTGGTGGCTGACTAAATACTTTTTTGCCCCACTGTATTTATTTAGCTCCTTTGCAAATTCATCTTCTACACGTCTATCACTCCAGTGTTTAATTGCTACGTATAATCTAATTATTTCGCCACTTTGGCCTATTTATTGCCTTACCTCCTTTATCCTACCTCATTTGCACACACTGTAAATATACTTTTTCTATTGTATTATTGTTATTGTTTGTTTATTCCATGTGTAACTCTTGTTTCCCTTCAATAAAATGCATTAAACTACTTTCTGCGCATTTCTGCTACACTTTCTTCAGCTATACAAGTGCTCTCTCTTGCTAATTGTTTTTGTTTACACCTATGCAGTATCTTTAGCAATAAAAATAAACCTCTTACTTTAGTAAAGAAAACAATTATGACAGGTGTGTTGTAATAAAAACGAGTGGTGTCCACTAATTAAATGCTGTCTTTCTGCATAGTGAAGAGGGGAAACCCAGATATTTACAAAGTTTGTGATGAATGACAGGTTGTTTATTCATGCAAAATAGATTTGGGGTTTAAAATTCAATCAAGTTGCTTTTTTTAGGGGTTTAGTGAAGGTGAGTCATTTTTTTTACCCTTAGGACAAGGGGAGTTTACAGAATGTTAAGACTACACAAGGGTTAAGTTAGCTCACCTGCTGCTTTGGCACTGCTAAACACACATGCACACACAGCAACCCCTCGAGTCTGTAATAAAGTCTAATTGCAAACTCTGGCTTGACTAATCTCCCTGTACCCACTCCACTCCACCCTCTCTGCTAATTGTTATTAGTGTACCAGGCCCGAGGCAGAATCGAACTCTCTCCTTTTATCTAAGATGTTTTTCATCTTAAACCAAACAGAGTGCAATCAGAGGTGAGGAGATGATCTGGGTGGGATGCCAATGACTACCTGAGAGGCTTTTTCCATTCCTATTGGAACGGAAGGAATTAGATCTATGGATTTGGCAGCGCAAACACCCTCCTGCGTAGCTCTTAACAGAACTGTTTGTACGTTTCTCAGAAGTTGTGGTGAGGAAAAGTCGGGATATAAGTGAGGGTCTGCCATCTCTAAGTCACAATTATTGACTTCCTCCATTGATTTGTTGTTTTCTTCTCACTCCTACTATACTAAGTAGTCAAGGTTTAAACAAGGAGAATTGAGAGCTGCACTCTACTAGCATCACCATGACAACTTAGCATAATTAGTAAGTAAATCATGTAATTTGTGTAGCTTCACAAATTTTGACAAAGCTTCCTCTACTCAAGTTGCTTTCTTTCATTTGCTTGAATACACAATACTGTGTTGTTCTGACTCCCCAGGCAATTAAAATACACTGCTCAAAAAAATAAAGGGAACACTTAAACAATACAATGTAACTCCAAGTCAATCACACGTCTGTGAAATCAAACTGTCCACTTAGGAAGCAACACTGATTGACAATAAATTCCACATGCTGTTGTGCAAATGGAATAGACAACAGGTGGAAAGTATAGGCAATTAGCAAGACACCCTCAATAAAGGAGAGATTCTGCAGGTAGGGACCACAGACCACTTCTCAGTTCCTATGCTTCCTGGCTGATGTTTTGGTCACTTTTGAATGCTGGCGGTGCTTTCACTCTAGTGGTAGCATGAGACGGAGTCTGCAACACACACAAGTAGCTCAGGTAGTGCAGCTCATGCAGGATGGCACATCAATGAGAGCTGTGGCAAGAAGGTTTGCTGTGTCTGTCAGCGTAGTGTCCAGAGTATGGAGGCGCTACCAGGAGACAGGCCAGTACATCAGGAGACGTGGAGGAGGCCGTAGGAGGGCAACAACCCAGCAGCAGGACCGCTACCTCTGCCTTTGTGCAAGGAGGAGCAGGAGGAGCACTGCCAGAGCCCTGCAAAATGATCTCCAGCAGGCCACATGTGCATGTGTCTGCTCAAACGGTCAGAAACAGACTCCATGAGGGTGGTATGAGGACCCGACGTCCACAGGTGGGGGTTGTGCTTACAGCCCAACACCGTGCAGGACGTTTGGCATTTGACAGAGAACACCAAGATTGGCAATTTCGCCACTGGCGCCCTGTGCTCTTCACAGATGAATGCAGGTTCACACTGAGCACGTGACAGACGTGGCAGAGTCTGGAGACGCTGTGGAGAACGTTCTGCTGCCTGCAACATCCTACAGCATGACCGTTTTGGCGGTGGGTCAGTCATGGTGTGGGGTGGCATTTCTTTGGGGGGCCGCACAGCCCTCCATGTGCTCGCCAGAGGTAGCCTGACTGCCATTAGGTACCGAGATGAGATCCTCAGACCCCTTGTGAGACCATATGCTGGTGCGGTTGGCCCTGGGTTCCTCCTAATGCAAGACAATGCTAGACCTCATGTGGCTGGAATGTGTCAGCAGTTCCTGCAAGAGGAAGGCATTGATGCTCTGGACTGGCCCGCCCGTTCCCCAGACCTGAATCCAATTGAGCACATCTGGGACATCATCTCTCGCTCCATCCACCAACGCCACGTTGTACCACAGACTGTCCAGGAGTTGGCGGATGCTTTTGTCCAGGTCTAGGAGGAGATCCCTCAGGAGACCATCCGCCACCTCATCAGGAGCATGCCCAGGCGTTGTAGGGAGGTCATACAGGCACGTGGAGGCCACACACACTACTGAGCCTCATTTTGACTTGTTTTAAGGACATTACATCAAAGTTGGATCAGCCTGTAGTGTGGTTTTCCACTTTAATTTTGAGTGTGACTCCAAATCCAGACCTCCATGGGTTGATAAATTTGATTTCCATTGATAATTTTTGTGTGATTCTGTTGTCAGCACATTCAGTTATATAAAGAAAAAAGTATTTAATAAGAATATTTAATTCATTCAGATCTAGGATGTGTTATTTTAGTGTTCCCTTTATTTTTTTGAGCAGTGTATATGTTTTTGACAAGATTATGATACATTAAAAAGTAAAAAATGTCTGGCAACCTGCTCTATGTGCGAGATCCATCATAGGATGGTGCTGTACAGTGTTGTTCGCAATAATTCACCCTTTCAGAAAAATCAGTGTGAGTCAAAATTGCTTTGCAACCAATTATACGTTTCTGAAAGAGGTTCAGAAAGGTTGATAATGGCCAACAAGCATACACAGTATTTCCATTTCTTGGAAATATTATATATTACATTGAAAATGAATAATTCAAGGTAGAGGAGAGGAGCGGATGATAGAGAAAGAGTGACACCAGCTTTAGATTCCCATGTTAACATCATTGATCTTACGCTCTGCTTCAATCATCCAACCGACCTTGCGCAATTCAGCCTCGAGATAATGGTATACAGTATCTTCTGACAGTGTGCTTGAGCTTGAGACAGTCGTATATGACTGATATGAGTGCTGTCGCCAGATGATGTAAGTGACGTCTCAGCTGTCGGTAATTTTTGGTTTGTTACTTGGCCGGTTGACAACCAAGATTTAGCATTCAGTGACTTTTACGTTTTATGCATGACATTGTTTGATATCCAAAACGGATGATGACTGCTTCTCTCCACAGTGAATAGAGTGGTTCATGACGGGAAAACAAGAGGCTTCGGCCCATTCAACATTATGTAGGGGAAAGGTTTTCTCCAATTGTAAAATGATTGGTGAAAAGTTGGAAATGTTCTGGGGTGAGATTCCCAAAAGCTATGTGGCACTTAATCTCTCTCAAAATTGCAGCCACAAGAGAGTAGCAAAAATGGCAAAAATGGAGTAACAAAATTATTCAAATGGAGCACTGGTCTGGGTCTTTGAGAGAAACAAAGTACCACATTAGCAAGAAAGATTCGACCATATGATTGGTTGGAGGTAAATGGGGGTAAATGGTGTGTACATACAATTATCTGCCAAAATAAAGCCAACATTTGAGTAAATGAGGGTTCTGGCAGCTCTGTTTTGGTGTGGGGTGCATTTTCCTGGCATAGCTTAGGTCCACTCAACCCCTTAGAGGGTAAGGTAGACACCAATAAATACACAGCCATTCTGAGTGATCGCCTTCAACCTATGGTGAATAATTTCCATCCAGATGGGAGTGGTCTCTTCCAGGATGACAATGCCCCCATCCACAGGGCATGAGTGGTCACTGAATGGTTTGGTGAGCCTGAAAACGATGCAACAATGTTTCCTTTATTTTTGCAGATACCTGTATGTCAAATGTGATTATATTTCTTAACAAACTGACCATTTCAATCACTTTATAAATAGGCTCTCTGAATACCCTACAAAACTCTCACTTATGTCTTCTGATATGAAAGAATCATGGGAATAATGGATAAATATAATATTTTGATCTCATCCAGGCCCCAAGGCTAGGAGGCAGATGAGGACATAGGCAATTAAGCTTCTATAGAGAGTTGACCAGGCCCATGTCCGCAGGAAGATGATTTGGGGTGGGGCTGTTGTCGACGGGAGGGATCATTTTTGTTGGGGGGTTCGCATGTGTGCAGTTTTCAGGGTTATCAACTTTTGAAGAAAGCTTGCAGTAAGATTTTCTTTGTGAATTTCCATTGCTCCCTGGCACAACCCTTTTAGACGGGGGGGGGAAATGTTACTATTTTAAAGCGAATTTCCTGCTATTCTATGTATTTTGACATAGCTTAGGCCTATGACCAGGGTGGACATTTTTACAGGTTAGGTTCAGGTTAGGTCAGGAATCTTTGAACAATACATGAACACTCAAAACTCAACTTTGTTACTTTGAGATTTTGGGGGAATGAAATGTTAAGAACACTAACATGCTGAAATCCATGTTATTCAATGATTGCACCCCCACACTACTCGCGAGCGTCTGCGATGGCAAGGGCTAAAATAGAACTCCTTTCTATTTCTGATGCAGATTACCCTGAAAGTTCTGCCTATCCCATGTCCTCATTGGTTTATAGAAGCAGGTACCCACGTGCCATCTCCTCATTGGTTATACCCACGTGGGTGATTGAAAGACAAACTGTTTTGCCGGTCGTCCTGGTAATAGTATGTAAGTATAGATGCAGATCACCATATAAGTTCAAAGATGAAAAAGCCTGGAAGGAGGAGAGATGACTAGAAAAATTTGGTTGGCCGTTTTATGTGTGAATTAATTGTCAGAGTAGAGGACCTTGTGCATTTCAGGTAAAATAACAACTCAATGTTTATATCCCAGGACAAGTTAGCTAGCTACAGCAAGCTAGCTAAATAGGACAGATTAGCTGGCAAGTGCAAGCCAACATGTTTAATGCTTTTCAACCTGTCCAAATTAATGTCATTGGTTCAGAGTTTTTGATATTTTAAGTTGCGTGTCGTGATCGCGTTTGGTGTAAGGGGACAAAATAAATGTATGCACGATAGCGCATGATGGTGCATGTGCGCCGCTGGTTTGGGTTCCGTGTAATGTTTTTTTTGAACATATTTTTAGGTGGTTTGACACTTTATTCAAACAGTAATTAAATGAGATAGACAGGCAAATTCTATAAGACAGTGGAAAGGTTGGAAGCAGGCAACACATGCCAGGGAGTGTTACCAATACACCAAGATTCTGCACAGGACATTTTTAAATGAAAGGTTGATCGCAGTGGGTAACCAAATCATAGATTGCAGTCTCATTGTCCATAGTGTTACGGTTTTCTTCCATCAAAGGAGAGGCAGACCAAAACGCAGCATGGTTATCTTTATACATCTTTAATAAAGATAAACATTCAACAACATACAAAACACAAGAACCGTGAAAAACCGAAACAGCCCTATCTGGTGCAACAAACACAGAGACAGGAACAATCACCCACGAAATACCCAAAGAATATGGCTGCCTAAATATGGTTCCCAATCAGAGACAACGATAAACACCTGCCTCTGATTGAGAACCACTCTAGGCAACCATAGACTTACCTAGACTACTTCACTAACCACAATCCCATAACCTACAAAAAACCTAGACAAAACACACCACATGTCACACCCTGGCTTGACCAAAATAATAAGGAAAACACAAAATACTAAGGCCAGGGCGTGACACAGACTGATTTCAAGGTAAGGACACAAACATGTTGTAATTTGAGTGAACTCTTTCATTAAAATAGGGCTACAAGAAAATCCTGTTGGCTCTCCAGGAGGGTTTGCCACCCCTGATATATATTTCCCATGTGTTGGGTGTTTGAAAATGTTCTTGTTATAACAGTAATTTCTCAATCACCCAAGCTTTATGAAAATACAAATATTCAAGTGTTTTATGCCTACTAAGGAGATAGATTGGGGGTAAGGCCCTGCGATAGACTAGCGTCCTGTCCATGAGGTGTACTTGTCCATCAAGCTGCCTCACGCTACAGAAACAGGAGATAAGGAGTTAAGGAGATAAGCTACCACTAGAGGCATAAGTAGTATATAAGTAGCCTTGCAGGAGCCTATTAGTTGAAGATCCTTGCCATCATCTTACTTATATAGACAAAATGTGTTTCTGTTGTGAGTCCCCCTACCATCTCTGCCTAGCTTGGGCACAATATTAGAATGTCAAAAATGATATGATTCCTGGAGCTTATTGAAAACTGTCTATGAATGATGGGAAGTAATACATACGGTTGGAGTCATTAAAACTCATTTTTCAACCACTCCACAAATTTCCTGTTAACAATCTATATTTTTGGCAAGTCGGTGAGGACATCTATTTTGTGCATGACACAAGTAGTTTTTCCAACAATTGTTTACAGACAGATTATTCCACTGTATCTCAATTCCAGTGGGTCATACACTAAGTTGACTGTGCCTTTGAACAGCTTGGAAAATTCCAGCTTTCATGAGTGAACTATGCTCAACTCAGTGGCCCCGCCCAGGTGAACAGACATCGGTTGTAAACTATGAAACACGGCCCTCTCTCCCAACCCTATATAAGCCCCTTTACGAATATGTAACTTTCTGTTCAGAGGACGTGAGGACCTGCGGTTCCCGCGTTAAAAAGGACAAGGTCACCTACAGATCTAAGCCAACCTCAGCGTGAGCTCTGGTTGAACGACAAGAACCTAACGAAATTATCATCGAATTTCAATGTGAAGATGACGATCCACACGCCAAAAGGATGAATTTCGACTATACCAGCCAGAATATAGCATGAGCTTAAAGTATGGCAACTTGGTATGAACTTTGAACTCTTATTCACAAAAGAAGTGATACCTTCTAGCCGTTGCGTGAGTGCAGCTCCTGTAGACGTGGGCTTGGAGAGGACGGACAGAATATCCATTCTACCATGCTCCAGTTCACCACTAGACATTCTTCAGAGGACCAGAGATTCATGTTGGACCACCCCGCCTTCTATCTACGACCAATCTACCTAAGCGCAGCTCAGAGTAAATATTTATTGCATTTTCCTTTTTCAAATGGGCGGTTGTTTAGACTGCATAAGATACTGTATTTACGATAGCATAGCTGCCTATGGCGCGATAGAGACAAAACCTTTTTGCTCCTCAGTCTTCCCACTCTTTCACTCAGTGTATGATACATTGTGTGTAGATGTAATTCTGTGTTATTATTTAGGTATTTAGTAAATAAATAATTAATCAAAATTTCGGATTGCTGATTGAACTTGTTAGCCAGGGTTCATGAAGATAACCAAGAATTTACAACTTTCAGATGAGACTGAATAAAGTGACGATTAGATATTGATTGCTATATATGTAAAAGATTACTAGGTCTTAAGAGTTTATTCGGAAGATAACTCTATAAACATTATTTCGTGGTGCCCCTGTCACGACTTTCGTTGTAGGAAGGAGGAGCGGACCAAAATGCAGCGTAGTTGTGATTCATTTTATTTAATACGGAAACTATACACGATAAACTGACAAAATAACAAGCGTACGAAAACCGAAACAGCCCTATCTGGTGCAAGAGACAGGAACAATCACCCACAAACACACAGTGAAACCCAGGCTACCTAAATATGGTTCCCAATCAGAGACAATGACTAACACCTGCCCCTGATTGAGAACCATATCAGGCCAAACACAGAAATAGACAAACAAGACATTCAACATAGAATGCCCACTCAGATCACACCCTGACCAATCAAAACATAGAAACATACAAAGTAAACTATGGCCAGGGCGTGACAGCCCCGACTTTCTAGTTATTTACATTTACATGATTAGCTTAATCAGGTAATATTAATTACAGAGAAATTATTTTATAGAATAGCATGTCATATCACTTAATCCGGCATAGCCAAAGACACAACACTGTGTGAACATTCACAGTGCAGGGTGGAAAAAGTAAGTGACTCCTTAGATTTAATAACTGGTTGACCGTCTGGCAGCAATAACCTCAACCAAACGTTTTCTGTAGTTGCGGAGCAGACCGGCACAACAGTCAAGAGTAATTTTGGACTATTCCCCTTTTCAAAACTGTTTCAGTTCAGCAATATTCTTGGGATGACTGGTGTGAACTGCTATCTTGATCCCTTACATACTTAGGCCAATCATATGCTTCAATGTGCCGCGGTTCACAGTTCTGTGGCAAAACAGGACAATGATACAGGTTCCTCTCGTGATGTCAAATTGCAAGCCGAGATGCTCCGATTTCAAAACAATTTGGGGCACAGTTGAGAACTCGCTGACTATACAATGTATTAATTAGAAAATTAAAATCGGTACTTTTCCCATGCGTGAAATATTAGAAGTGTGTCGTAAGAGCATGAGACGAGAGCCAAATGCGTGTGTCTCAGGGCCAATGCGTGATAGTTGGCGGCTCTGAGTTTCACATGTGTATTTGCTGTTTTGACATGACAAGCTTAAATTGAGCATGTGAAACCAAATTTCCACTTGTATAAAATACCATGTTCACATGTTAACACCACCTTTTCACATGTAAGGAGAAACAACATGTTTTCACATGTGAAATTTGCAGTTAAACATGTTAAAAACATTCACGTGAGAATCTTATCTATCTTTGATTGTTACCCTGGCCTTTGCTTTCACTGACTTTTCCAGGTGCCGCTCCAGAATCTCTCATAATTGTTTAAATAGGTTGAGATCTGGTGACAGAGACACAGAGACACAGAGACACAGCAACTCAGTGTCACGTTTCAGGTGTTGATGAGGACAGATGCCTATTGACTTGTTTATCTCTGCATTGTGTTGTCTTCCTGGCCCATTGCTATTTACCCAAACCGGTTGTCCTGCTGCATCAGATGAGCTTCTCCAGGCTCGCCTTTTCTTGGAGTCACACGATGACATGCTGTTTGGTCCTTCCACTACGACTCGTGAAAGCATGCAGTTTATATTGAGGGGCTTGTTCTGGTGACATGATGGTCGATGCTTGGCTGCCGTTTATGACGTTGCTCTTTTGTCCATAATAATCTCATCATGTAGGTTATAGCCACACTGTATCTTTGAGTTTTTAGCAAATGCCAATACCTGTGGACACATTCACTATCACGAACACAAAATTGTGACAAAACCATCGGTAGAGTGGAAAATGCGATGGAACCCCATTTAACTTGTATTTTTTATCCTGTACACAGTACATGGGAATTTAACCGCAAAAGTTATTTTAATGTCTACTATGTAATCCTGCAAAGCCTTTTATCCACAACAAGTCTATTTGATGGATATACATTTCTGGTGGAAAAATTTGCAAGTTGTTAATATGCAGATTTTTAAAAATGTATTTGCATGAAAATCTGTTGCATTTTACATTTTGGATGGAAACCTAGCTAGTGATGGATTTTCCCCCATTTTTGTGCATGTCAATAATGGAGGATGGGTGGAGTAATGGAAATGCCAATGCTTTATGTTTGTGTGTTCAGACTCTTGATACTTGTCATGAAATGCCAATCATGTATGGGAGTGTGTGGACACTTCTATGGCCCCTGCCTTCGCTATGGACATACTCTGAACTCCGCAATGATATGAACATGTTTAGTTGTGTGGTCAGGTCTCCTCTAAGACAGGAGCCACCTCTCTACCACACTTCCATTGGCTTTTCAAATGCAAATATTCAACCAGTTTCATCCAACGTCTCAGTCCTTTGGATAAACGCTCATTTTCTCACAATAGCTTCTGTCACGGTAAAAGAAGATAAAGAGATGCATTTCCTTTTAAGTACAAAAATCACACAACAGTCTAGCCACTTTTTCCTATTTGATTTCGTGAAGGCTGCTATCCAAAGCCTTGGATTGTTGCATTTGAAAAGCAGAGAGAAAGAGAATCCTTTCCAAACAAGCCCGGGGTGACAAGCTGATCGTAAATAGTTTCTGACCAGATCGGCATCCTCAGTCTTCCCTTTACAATGAACTGTAATATGACAACACAGGCAAACGGTGAGATCTGCCAGTAGAAAACTGTTTGTGAATGTCATCGGGTCATTCATTGTCATGTCATTTGGGAGACATCTGAGAGTGCAGAGATTCACCTCATACCAGACAAGGCCATACTTGTTTTTCGAATTGGTCCACTAAAATATCAAGAGCTATCCAATACGATTAAAGATAATTGGCTCCAAACAGGGGCTTGGGGGCACTTACACTGTAAATGTGTGTAAAACATTGCAACACCCTTATGCAAACTGATATGGTAGAGACTGTTGATGATATGTGATTGGTTTCTGAACACACATACAGAAATTACAGCCAGATCTGATTGGAGCATTGAGCGGCTGGCAGAAGTCCACATGAGCAAGGAAGTCCGATTGAGTTGTCAAAATGATTTGTTGGCCCTATTTATTGATTAATGTTGAGCTATTGATCTGTGCTGGATTAACGTAAAAGTCAATCCTATGTACAGGAGCCCACCTATCAGAATCGAGCTACAGATATCAGCTGATAATTGAAATGTCACTCTAGTCAATGTGAAGCTGTGTTATCTTTGAGGTGCTAGCTTGTTACTATGGCAGCAGCCCTTCAAGCTTGTGATCACCCTGAACTGAACCTAATCAGACAAGTGATTGATAGCTAATCTCAGTACCACGTCGACTTTGCTCTTCATCTTATTCAAAAGTTATTGTGTGCAGCACAGTAAAAAGCTGTACACACCGGGAGGTCTGTGGGATTTGTAGCGATGAGATAAGATAGTAGCTACTAAAACAATTGGATACCACGAAATTGGGGAGAAAAAAGGGGTAAACAAATAAATAATAATAATAAAAAAAGCTGTACACTGGCCTTTCTATGCCCCCTAAGGGAAAAAATGCATGATACATTTATTTTGAGATACATTTTTTAGGATACATGTGAAATATAAAACATTTGGCAAAAACTGTATAAAATATTGAAATACATTCAAACATGTATTTAAAATGTTTATATAAATTCATAAATGTACCGTTCAAAAGTTTGGGGTCACTTAGCAATGTTATTGTTTTTGATAGAAAAGCGCTTTTTTTGTCCATTAAAATAACATCAGATTGATCAGAAATAGAGTGTAGTAGACATTGTTAATGTTGTAAATGACTATTGTAGCTGGAAATGGCAGATTTTTTAAGGAATATCGACATAGGCGTACAGAGGCCTATTGTCAGCAACCATCACTCCTGTGTTCCAATGGCAAGTTGTTAGGCAATTCAAGTTTATCATTTTAAAAGGATACTGATCATTAGAAAACCATTTTGCTATCATGTTAGCACAGCTGAAAACTCGTTCTGATTAAAGAAGCAATAAAACTGGCCTTCTTTAGACTATCTGAAGCATCAGAATTTGTGGGTTCGATTAAATGCTCAAAATGGCCAGAACCAAATAACTTTCTTCTGGAACTCGTCAGTCTCTTCTTGTTCTGAGAAATGAAGGCTATTCCATGTGAGAAACTGCCAAGAAACTGAAGATCTGGTACAATTCTGTGTACTACTCCCTTCACAGAACAGCGCAAACTGGCTCTAACCAGAATAGAAAGAGGAGTGGGAGGTGCATAACTGAGCAAGAGGTACATTCCGGGATGCTGGCCTTCTGTCCAGTGTCTGTGTTCTTTTGCCCATCTTAATCTTTTCTTTTTATTGGCCAGTCTGAGATATGGCTTTTTCTTTGCAACTCTGCCTAGAAGCCCAGCATCCCGGGGTCGCCTCTTCAATTTTGACATTGAGACTGGTGTTTTGAGTGTACTATTTAATGAAGCTGCCAGTTGAGGACTTGTGAGAAGTCTGTTTCTCAAACTAGACACTCTAATGTACTTGTCCTCTTGCTCAGTTGTGCACCGGGGCCTCCCACTCTTCTTTCTATTCTGGTTAGAGCCAGTTAAACGTGGATTAAAGCGGGGATTCCCTCTCTGTAGGGGATCAAAGAACTAGATGTCTGTGTGAAAAAGGACATCAAGGAGAAATTGTCCTGATTTTATATGCTGTAAATGGGGCTAAATGCAGCAAGATAAAATGAATGCAATGTTGGTATGAGACATGGCCATGCCATTACGGGCCAGATTGAGCGGCTACCCAAGTGGCGGCCACAGTGCCAGCTATGATCTCTGTCTGTCTGAAAGGAAGTACAGTGAGGGAAAAAAGTATTTGATCCCCTGCTGATTTTGTACGTCTGCCCACTGACAAAGAAATGATCAGTCTATAATTTTAATGGTAGGTTTATTTGAACAGTGAGAGACAGAATAACAACAAAACATCCAGAAAAACGCATGTCAAATGTATCTGCATTTTAATTAGGGAAATAAGTATTTGACCCCCTCTCAATCAGAAAGATTTCTGGCTCCCAGGTGTCTTTTATACAGGTAACGAGCTGAGATTAGGAGAACACTCTTAAAGGGAGTGCTCCTAATCTCAGTTCATTACCTGTATAAAAGACACCTGTCCACAGAAGCAATCAATCAATCAGATTCCAAACTCTCCACCTTGGCCAAGACCAAAGAGCTCTCCAAGGATGTCAGGGACAAGATTGTAGACCTACACAAGGCTGGAATGGGCTACAACACCATCGCCAAGCAGCTTGGTGAGGTGACAACAGTTGGTGCGATTATTCGCAAATGGAAGAAACACAAAAGAACTGTCAATCTCCATCGGCCTGGGGCTCCATGCAAGATCTCACCTCGTGGAGTTGCAATGATCATGAGAATGGAGAGGAATCAGCCCAGAAATACACGGGAGGATCTTGTCAATGATCTCAAGGCAGCTGGGAGCATAGTCACCAAGAAAACAATTGGTAACACACTACTCCATGAAGGACTGAAATCCTGCAGCGCCCGCAAGGTCCCCCTGCTCAGGAAAGCACATATACGGTGGGGCAAAAAAGTATTTAGTCAGCCACCAATTGTGCAAGTTCTCCCACTTAAAAAGATGAGAGGCCTGTAATTTTCATCATAGGTACACTTCAACTATGACAGACAAAATGAGGAAAAAAAATCCAGAAAATCACATTGTAGGATTTTTAATGAATTTATTTGCAAATTATGGTGGAAAATAAGTATTGGTCACTTACAAACAAGCAAGATTTCTGGCTCTCACAGACCTGTAACTTCTTCTTTAAGAGGATCCTCTGTCCTCCACTCGTTACCTGTATTAATGGCACCTGTTTGAACTTGTTATCAGTATAAAAGACACTTGTCCACAACCTCAAAAAGTCATACTCCAAACTCCACTATGGCCAAGACCAAAGAGCTGTCAAAGGACACCAGAAACAAAATTGTAGACCTGCACCAGGCTGGGAAGACTGAATCTGCAATAGGTAAGCAGCTTGGTTTGAAGAAATCAACTGTGGGAGCAATTATTAGGAAATGGAAGACATACAAGACCACTGATAATATCCCTCAATCGGGGCTCCACACAAGATCTCACCCCGTGGGGTCAAAATGATCACAAGAACGGTGAGCAAAAGTTCCAGAACCACACGGGGGACCTAGTGAATGACCTGCAGAGAGCTGGGACCAAAGTAACAAAGCCTACCATCAGTAACACACTACGCCGCCAGGGACTCAAATCCTGCAGTGCCAGACGTGTCCCCCTGCTTAAGCCAGTACATGTCCAGGCCTGTCTGAAGTTTGCTAGAGAGCATTTGGATGATCCAGAAGAAGATTGGGAGAATGTCATGTGGTCAGATGAAACCAAAATATAACTTTTTGGTAAAAACTCAACTCGTCGTGTTTGGAGGACAAAGAATGCTGGAAAGGGACCAGGACGACTGATCCGTGTAAAGGAAAGAATGGGGGCATGTATCGTGAGTGAGTGAAAACCTCCTTCCATCAGCAAGGGCATTGAATATGAAACGTGGCTGGGTCTTTCAGCATGACAATGATCCCAAACACACTGCCCGGGCAATGGAGTGGCTTCATAAGAAGCATTTCAAGGTCCTGGAGTGGCCTAGCCAGTCTCCAGATCTCAACCCCATAGAAAATCTTTGGAGGGAGTTGAAAGTATGTTGCCCAGCAACAGCCCCAAATCATCACTGCTCTAGAGGAGATCTGCATGGAGGAATGGGCCAAAATACCAGCAACAGTGTGTGAAAACCTTGTGTAGACTTACAGAAAACGTTTGACCTTTGTCATTGCCAACAAAGGGTATATAACAAAGTATTGAGATAAACTTTTGTTATTGACCAAATACTTATTTTCCACCATGATTTGCAAATAAATAAATAAAGAATCCTACAATGTGATTTTCTGGAATTTTTTTCTCATTTTGCATGTCATAGTGTGCCTATGGTGAAAATTACAGGCCTCTCATCTTTTTAAGTGGTAGAACTTGCACAATTGGTGGCTGACTAAATAATTTTTTGCCCCACTGTACCCTTCCACATTGTTTGCCAATGAACATCTGAATGATTCAGAGGACAACTGGGTGAAAGTGTTGTGGTCAGATGAGATCAAAATGGAGCTCTTTGGCATCAACTCAACTCGCCGTGTTTGGAGGAGTAGGAATGCTGCCTATGACACCGAGAACTCCATCCCCACCGTCAAACATGGAGGTGGAAACATGGTGGAACAACTTCACCGCATCAAAGGGACGATGGACAGGGCCATGTATCGTCAAATCTTGGGTGAGAACCTCCTTCCCTCAGCCAGGGCATTGAACATGGGTCCTGGATAGGTATTCCAGCATGACAATGACCCAAAACACACGGCCAAGGCAACAAAGGAGTGGCTCAAGAAGAAGCACATTAAGGTCCTGGAGTGGCCTTGCCAGTCTCCAGACCTTAATCCCATAGAAAATCTGTGGAGGGAGCTGAAGGTTCGAGTTGCCAAACGTCAAACTTCATGAATTTGACTTTGTGTTTATGCATCCTACCTCTGTGTGTGTGTGTGTGTGTGTGTGTGTGTGTGTACCATTCGGAGTCAACAATGTTCAGTGTGCCGGTTCAATACACTTGCATGTGGAAGGTCCTTCTCAACTACCAAACCAAACGGCTTTGGGGAATTTAGTGTTTGAAATTTTTTTGAACATCCAACCTTAATTAATGACTTGGAGAAGATCTGCAAAGAGTAGTGGGACAAAATCCCTCCTGAGATGTGTGCAAACCTGGTGGCCAACTACAAGAAACGTCTGACCTCTGTGATTTCAACAAGGGTTTTGCAGAGGGGTCAAATACTTATTTCCCTCATTAAAATGCAAATCAATTTATAACATTTTTTACATGCGTTTTTCTGTCTCTCACTTTTCAAATAAACCTACCATTAAAGTTATAGACTGATCATTTCTTTGTCAGTGGGCAAATGTACATAATCAGCAGGGGATCAAATACTTTTTTCTCTCACTGTACATGTCATGTTTTTTTTAAAGAACGAGAGCGAGAGATATACATTCTTATAGAGTCGTCTCTTAGTCAGAGTGGAAATTCATTGAGCATGAAGAAATCCAAATGTTAACACCTGTTAGAGAGAGAGAGAGAGACCAATTTTGGGTCTTTCTTTAATGATACATTCTCATTTAATTTAAACTCCCCCTCCTTAAAAATAAAACACCAAAATATTCTGTCGCGCATACATGTACCATACTCACCTTTCCCTCTACCACACGATAAAAAACAATATCACAATAACCATACACCTCATCACAATAACCAAAAAACCTCACCACTTCTACAACCGTACATCCAAAACATCTTCCCCAGCTATACAAGACAGCCTCCCAACACACCATATCTTCTGAAACATCTCCACACTTTTTATCTTTCTGTAGAACTCAAATTCAACCCTAAGGCGCGCAGAGACCATCTTATTAAATAATAGAAAAGGATATGTTATCCCCACCTTTGACCCTGTTCCTCCTTGTTAGCTAAATGGCCAAATGTGTTTTGTTGAATTTGGCTTTCTCCTTATTCGAATACCTGTACCCCATTATAAACATCCCAACAGTAAAAACCACCCCCAACCTCTCACACAGACATTCCAACAGAGACATTAATGGCATGAACCTGGCTCACACTGAAAACATAATCACAGTTTCTTTCATATCACAGAAAGGACACCCCTGCCCGATTCCCAGTTCAACCCGTGCCAACCAGCTGTTAGTGGCCAGGGCTCCATGAAGAACCCTACACTGGAGGTCCCCTGACCTCTTTGGTACTGGGGGTTTGTAGAGCGCCCTCCATCTAAAGCCCACCATGCTCTCCGCACTACATACCCCCTTCCACTGATGTACCTTCACTCCTGTTAAGCTCCTAATGTTCCTCCCTTTAACGCAGAGGTTGTAGGGGGATTTACCTCCCACCCCCTCTCCTAGCAGTTGCAGGTCACCCAGCCTTTGAAAACCCGCTGCCGTTGCCTCTGCAGGGTGGATAACTGAACCGATCTCAAAGGGATGGCTGGGTTGTGGAAAATAGGCTCCTCCCACAACCACAGCCCAGGCTCCACACCCCCTTCTCGTGAGGGCCTTAGCAGCTGCCAGGCCCTCAGCACTGTAGAGTAAAAATCTGAGAGACCTGTTGTACTTAGCCTCTCCAGCTTCATGAGGAATAGCTGCAGTCAAACCCTAATCCGCCAGCTCTCCTCAGCAGCGCGCATGCCGGTTCCCTCCAGCCAACATCAGTATGGTAGATCAATCTCTGCACTGATTTTAGTCAGAAAGCACCCATCCTGCTCTCCAGTTCCACCAGGCCCTGTCCTCCTTCGTGGATGGTCATGTACAACACTGCCGCCCTCAGCCAGTGATGGCCTGACCAGAAAAAGTCCACCAGCTTGCGTTGCAGGTCTACGAGCAGATGGGGGGGTTGAGACGGGGGGGTTGAGACGGCTGCCTGTGATAGCCCCTCCCAGTTCTTCCTGACCCACTTCTCTGAGCACAGGTACACCCCCAACACTTTTAACCCTTCACAACACCACTGCAAACCCCCTGGGAGCAGAGGGGCCCTATCCCCCCCCCATGTCCCACATAACAGAGCTTTGCTCTTGCCCCAGTTTACCTTCGCTGATGAAGCTCCCTCGTACACTTTCAGACTGGTCTCTAGTGCCTGCATATCCTGACCATCACAGTAACATCATCTGCATATGCTGACACTGCTATGCCTGTCACCACACCCAAACCTGTCCAGCACACTCCCTGCAGTCTCCTGCGTAGCAGGCCCAAAAAAGGCTCAATGGGTAGTGTATTTATCTGCCCTGATAGAGGGCATCCTTGTCTAATTCCCTGTCTCACCCAGACTGCTCGACTGAACCCCCTCCCACCTTGACCATACATGACGCCCCAGCATACAACAGCTTCACACAGGTCAAAAAAACTCTTCCCAAACCCAAACATCACATTAAACAGATACTCATGGTCCTCTCTATTAAAAGCATTTTCTTGATCTAAAGAGAACAGTCCAAAGTTCACATTAGAACCTCTTGAGAAGTCCAACATGTCCCTGATTAATAACAAGTTGTCCGTGATTGAGTGTCCCGGTACACAATATGTTTGGTCCTTATGTACTATCGAGTCCAGATGGGACTTCAATCTGTTAGAGAGGACCTTGGCAAATATCTTGTAGTCCGCACAGAGTAATGCCACAGGCCTCCAGTTCATAAGTTCACACAAGTCCCCTTTTTGGACAGGAGAGTCAGAGCCACCCGATGGCAGCTCATCCGCAACTCTCCTACCCCGGCGCATTCACGCAACACGCAAAAGAAGTCCTGTCCAATTATTCCCCAGAATTTTTTTGAAAACTCCACTGGGTGCACGACCAGGGGACATCTGGGTTAAGGCCTCTGCCAGTTCATGGGCCGACAGAGGAATGTCCATTTTATCCCTCTGTGCCAGAGAGAGCTTAGGGAGTCCTGCGAACAAGACCTGAGCACACATTTCTTCCCTATACAACTCAATATAAAATTCCACAGTCCGCTCTCGCATCTCCCCCACCACTGAGGTCACCTGCCAACCAGACAGCCGAAGACAATGCATACCCTTGACTTCACCACTCTGTCTTTCCAAACCAAAGAAGAAGAAGCTGGGAGCATCCATCTCCTTGAGCATGGAGAACCTAGCTCTTACAAGGGCTCCCTTTGCTTTAACCTGGAAAAAACTACCAGGTCCCTAAGTAATTCAGCTAAATTAGAATGGAGGCCCACATTGCCTTGGCCCACCATCTCTACCTCCATCTCACCAATACAACGCTCTAGTTCCCCCAATACTCTCCTAGACTCTAAGGATGAGAGAGCTGTATACTGTTGACAGAAAAGGCAAATTTGGATTTTCCCACATCACACCATTGACTCAGAGACTCATACTCCTCTCTTTGCTGCCACCACCTTTCCCAAAAGGTCTGGAATCACAAAAAGTGGCATCTTGTAAGAGCTTTACATTAAACTTCCAATAAACTGTCGGGGCCCTGGTGAAATAGACAGCCGAGCCATGGTTATGTGGTGATCCGAAAAACCCGACGGGACAGTGGTATCGCCCAACAACCTATTGCTCCGATTCCTGGACATGTAAAACCGATCAAGTCGGGCTGTTTAGTTCTCCAAACATCCACTAGGTTGAACTGATTAATGATGTCCCTTAAAAGTTATTATGGATGCAGGGGCAGGATTGAGTAGCTTGGATGAAAGGTGCCCAGAGTAAACGGCCTGCTCCTCAGTCCCAGTTGCTAATATATGCATATTATTATTAGTGTTTGATATAAAACACTCTGAAGTTTCTAAAACAGTTTGAATGATGTCTGTGAGTATAACAGGACTCATATTGCAGGCAAAAACCTGAAGAAATCCAAACAGGAAGTGGGAAATCTGAGGTTGGTCGATATTCAACCCAGCCCCTATTGAATACACAGTGGGACATTGGTTATGTTGCACTTCCTAAGACTTCCACTAGATGTCAACCGTCTTTAGAAACATGTTTGAGGATTCTGCTGTGAAGGGGGGGCTCATTAAGGGCTGTTTGAGCCAGGTGTCTGGCAGAGAGCCACAGGCTGCGAGGCGCGGTCACGAGAGAGTTATAGCTCTCGTTCCATTGCTTTTCTACAGACATAGGAATTCTCCGGTTGGAGTATTATTGACGTTTTATGTTAAAAACATCCTAAAGGTAGATTCCATACAGGGTTTACCATGTGGAATTTTAATTATGAGATTTCTGTTTTTTGAATTTGGCACTCTGCACTTTCCCTGACACTGAATGAGGCTCTTTCCCATTTCTGTCCTTCGTAAAATCCATTGTACAGTTCCAGTCCCCGCTGACCACCAGCGTCTCCTCAGGCGCTCCCTGTGAGAGTTTCAGTCTAAGCCACATAAATAGATCCCCCCTCTCTCTCCCTGTGTTAGGCGCAAAGACATGTATAAAGACAAAACCCATGTTGTTAATTTCTACTTTTCCAACAAGCAGCCTACCCCTACACACCTCCTTTGAGGAGCATTTTTACAGTCAGACCCGGAACAAAAAGGACTGCCACCCCTGCACTAAAATTTGTCCAATGGCTCAACACACTTGCCCCTTTCCACCAGAGCCCCCAATGGACTTCATTCAACACATCAATATGCGTCTCCTGCAGAAACGACACCTGTACTTTTTTTTGTTTTACATATTCACCCAACACACTCCTCTTCCCAGCATCTCTGTCACAATTTATATTGAGTGAGCCTACCCGAAGAGTCTCCAAAATACGTGGGAGAAAAGCCAGCAATGAAAGAGACCAATAGCAAAGCTCAAAAAGTCCCAGAGCCAGAAAGAAACTATACATCTCAACAATGTCTGAAGGTAGACCCACTTTCTCAACTTTAACCGTTTCCTGGGAGAGGACACCATGCCCCTCATTTTTCATAGCATGTTGTGCTGATCTTACAAACTTTCTCGGATCAGAAAAAGAAGCCTCAAGATGAACTTTTTTCCCCTTGGTCTCATTCAAGAACCTTGTCAGTTCCCTCAACGTGTACTTTGACCCTTGTCCTTGACTGGCTGTCAGCTCCGGACCCATTGAAGAGGAGTCTGAAAAAAATAACTCCTCATCGTCCTCTTCCTCAGACTCACTTTCCTCCTCATATCCCATCCTGACCACCTGCCCTTCCTCTCTGGTCAGGGCCTCCCCCCAGAACCAGGCAAAGGTTCCATGGTGCCTTTGACCACACCCTTTTTCCTTTTCCGCTTGACACCCTCCTCCTCCCCCCTATTCTCTTACACTTCCCCACTATACTCTCCTCATCCACTAGCATAACCTGACTAGACCCAGCCTCCACTACACCATCATCTCTAGCATGACTAGACCCAGCTTCATCTACACCACCATCTATAGCATGACTAGACCCAGCCTCCACTACACCACCATCCATAGCATGACTAGACCCAGCCTCAGCTACCCCACCATCTCTAGCCTGACTAGACCCAGCCTCCGCTACACCACCATCCATAGCATGACTAGACCCAGCCTCAGCTACCCCACCATCTCTAGCCTGACTAGGCCCAGCTTCATCTACACCACCATCCCTGGCATGACTAGGCCCAGCCTCATCTACACCACCATCCCTGGCATGACTAGGCCCAGCCTCATCTACACCACCATCCCTGGCATGACTAGGCCCAGCCTCATCTACACCACCATCCCTGGCATGACTAGGCCCAGCCTCATCTACACCACCATCCCTGGCATGACTAGGCCCAGCCTCTGCATCTCATTGCCCTCTGCACATTGACCTCGATTTCCCCCACTGGCGCTTGTGCCCTCACCTTGTCTATGGCCTTTATGTGGGCACGCAAAGCTCTTATGCACCAATTCCCCACACTCAAAACACCATAGACTATCTGTGCTAGCAAACCATGCATAGAGCCCCTCCCCATGTCTCACAGGTTAAAATGCACATTTAGCTGTTGCTCATTGTTAGTCAGAAACATAAACACTTGCTTTCGGAACGAAACAACGTGCTTAACGGCATCTACCTGAAAACCTGCCAACAGTACACGAAAACCACTAGCAAACTTACCAAAACGACAGAGCTGTTTCCTGACTTCATCATCCGTAATAAACTGGGGCAAATTTGCAACTACCACCCTTGTCCAAGGGGTAGGAAGAGGTGAAATTGGCACCTACACACCCCTTACAAATATTCCACCAGCAATTAGCCTACCAACCAATTTTGCTCTTTTCATGAACACAACCACAGCTTTGTTCATTCTAGAAGTGGAATGTATAAATTCAGCTCCTGCCTGTTCACCGACAGCAAGCAGAACCTCCTCCACTTCAACTCCATTCTCAGAACACACCTGAATCCATGCCGTATCGACAGCGTCTCCTCCGCGCTAGGCTGAGAAGCCATCGCACACACCACACCTTCCAAACCCCAGGAAACTAACTCTGTCCTCTTCCACCCTAACTTTGAAAAAACTTTTGGATAGCGCTAAAACAAATAATGCATTAACCCTCCAACAAACACTCAAACTCCAAAAACTCCCAGCATGCACTGCAAGAGAGAGAGAGAGATTTCATAAGCTGTGTGTCTAAGGCGTCTGTCAAGATAAAGATTGGTTAAATAACTTCCTCTTTGTGTAAACGGACTAGACAACGTAATTGGATGAATTAGGAAAACATCGAGAAAATCTAAGACAGGACAAAATCTAAATCAATTTATGTGTCAGAAGAAATTGATTTATTTTCCCCACCTGAAAAAAAAGTGAATGAGGAGTATGGAACAAAAAAGAAAGAAATCTATCAATTTATTCACCACCACAGTCACCACAGGCAAAGCTGATTATTTAATTAAAAATGTATGAAGTCAAAGTCATATGATAAACTAAAGGCTAGATAAATAAAGTTGTATTAAAATTTGAGCACTGTTTGTAAACTACCTAGCTAGCTAGAAAGGAAAAATCTAGGCTACTTTAATTAGCCACTTTAAGAGCAAGCCTGTTAACTGTTACAAATGAACATTATTTTGTATTATGGAATATGCCAAATAGAGCTACAGAACCAGTCTGACATTGGCCATTAGCTAATTGTTACATTTATTTCATAATCTCAGATGAGAGGACTACAGATGCAGTTTCTTAATTTAATCACCCTGTTGTTGCAGGAATTACAAAACTGTAAAAGTATAAATCATTTCAAATTCCTCATATAAATAAACCAGATGGCACAAATGTTTTGTTTGTTTTTAATTTGTGGAAAACCAGGGGCACACTCCAACATTCAGACATAATTTACGTTTAGTGTCTCCGCCAGATGAAAGGTAGTATGGGTGACCAGTTCTGTTGATAAGTGCGTGAATTGGACCATTTGACTATTTTCCTGTCCTGCTAAGCATTGAAAATGTACAGAGTAAAAAGTACATTATTTCCTTTAGGAATGTAGTGAAATAAAAGTAAAAGTCAAGAATATAAATAGTTAAGCAAATACCCCCCAAAAAAGCCTTAAGTAGTACATAAAAATATTTTTACTTAAGTACTTACACCACTGCATGTACACTGTTCTTCTACATCATAATAATTATATGTCTGCATAGCGTTTTGTCTTAATTTTGGCAGATTATCTCATGCTTATATCTGAAAGTTAAATCCTTAAGAGTATACATAGCACGGGTGCATCAATAATGTACTAGACCTTCCTATAGCTGCCATATTGCTTTAACCTGTCCTTCCACTCAGATCGGCAAGAGGGAGGAAACGTGAAGCAGGACATACTAGAGGATGCCACTGAAGAGTATTAGAACTTGGCCCATGTCCACCTCTTCTGTTGACCTCCAGGCTCCAGCTCCACCCAACAGAATAATAATAATAACCCACCCAATAACTCCAGTAATGTAATATCTTAACTGGGCAAGCAACAGTTGAAACAATAACAAAGTGTTTTACCCGCAGCTGTTTCGGTAAAAAACTGACTGATGGGGCTGGACAAATGTAACCACTTTCAAATTCATAGACAGAGCTATGGATGCAAGGACTGAGCATCCATGATATACAATTATATTATAGCAAACCATGTTTTGAGGCTATACAGTGTTTGTTAGCATATATTTTGGGTTCTGAAGGGGTGCGACAGTTGACATAAGCTCATGAGGCATTTATAAGTTATATTATTCAAGAATCAATGGGGTAAATATAATTCATATATAAGTCCAAAAATGGATGTAGCAACTGCAGATTGCCTCTTTAAACAGTGAAAACACCTGGTTAATTCACTCACTGTCACGCTACTTGTCCATTGTGTGCAAGCTGTTTGCAAATTATGTCAATGAGTTATGAAAACTTGATTAGCTACAGTATTTGCAGCATTTGAAGTTCTGCATTTTTGTGAAGTCGCCCTGATCAAAGGGATTACAAACTTTCTCACAACAGTAATCGTCTGTGTTCAAAAGACCTTATTATGTCCAATCTTAAATTAATTTGATGGCAATTTAGTTGTAATTGTCCTCTAGCATCGATTTTGAGTCTGTTTTCCAGCCTACTGCTGTCCGGTCAGAGTTTTGGATGAGTTTGAGGCTGCTACACAGTACTAGTCATAGCCTTACAGTCAAGGCCCTGTGCCCAGACCGATCAGCTAGGCTGCTTCTCACTGTTAATTTTCTCCTCAAATCAACTTCTCTCCTTTGTGATCGTTCATTCTCTCATTACGTCATTACTGCGTCTGCATGAACGACACACACACAAACTACGATAAAGTCAGTGAACAAAACTAATGAGTGGGTTCTTTAATCTTAACCTTTGCAGATGTCCTCAGAAACAAGTTTTTTTTCCATTACTCTGAGTATGCTTTTGTCCATCTCTCAGTGGGTGTCGACAGTTGTGTGCCTAGAGATGCTTTCTCGGTTTTCTCTCTTTTCACTAGAAAAATATGTTCTTGAACAATGGGATTCAAACCTCCAGTTGAACATGGTCTCATTTGTAAGCTATGTGCTGACAGCATAATCAACAACATTCTCTCTGTTCCAAACCTGAGGGCAAGCCAGTTAATACTGCCTCGCTAACTGCTGCTTCTAACATTTAAGTGCCCAGCTGTACTGTTGTGCAATTGGAGTTTGGATCTCTTTGTTGTCTTCCATTTGCAGATTAAAACAATATGGAAGTTGTTTTAGCATTGGCTTCAGTCATTGTCTGTCTATAGATCCCCAGCAGCGAATCTGCTACTATTCAACATTTTCAAATGTGGGAAAAACAGTCATGGTTCGTGCTCATCCGTGGAAATATTTCCATTGAGAGGCATTTTCCCTAATTATCAAACAGTGGGAATATTGCATCTTAGAGATACATTACCAAAATGTTTTTGTGGCCTGTTCAGAGACCTTCACTGAGCTGCCATGATTTATTTTCCCAGTGCATTATTCACTCCAGATCATAAAGGAAAATATTTTTTGACATCTTGTCAATCTTTTGCTATTTTAGGTTTGTTGACGCAGTGAAAAATATAACTCTAAAGTCAAGTATAATGTCAAGTATAGTGTCAGAATACCCATGGCCAACATTCAGAATTCCTACCCAGAGCCTAATTTAAATGAGTGCAACTCTACACTTTCCGCCATATAGTTAACACAAGGCCGATATACTTCAGAACAGAGCATAATGTGTTCTTCTGCCAAAAATTAGAATTGCAAAATTAGAATTGGCATATTTTAAGTGGGGTCAAGCCACAGAGGATCAAACCTTTCGTCAGAATATCACTTTTCCACAACCATGTGTGTTTTCCCTGCCTGTCAAAAGGGAGAAAAAATACTGTGGTCTTGGAAAACTGTAGACAAGACTCAAGTAACAGGGTTTGAAATGTACCCAACATGAAAGATGAATAGTACTAGTGCTTAGTTTACATTATAATATAAATTGTCACATCTTGTTTGTGGAAAGAATGTAGACACTTGTCAAATTGTCAGACAGACAATGTCACATGGAGATTCTTGGATGCAACTCCAGGAAATGTTATTTTATTGTGACTACATTAACTTATGGGTGTATAAGGGCACAAGGAGAGACCCAAATGCAGACACAGGAGGCAGATGGTTGAGCTCCAATATTTATTATAGCAAAGGAGTAGGCAGGTCGGGTACAGGCGAGAGTTCATAAACCAGGTCGTAGTCCAAACGGTACAAGACGTAGGCAGGCTCGAGGTCAGGGGCAGGCAGAGTAGTCAGGACAGGCAAGGGTCAAAACCAGGAGGGCGAGAAAAGAGACTGGAAAAAGCAGGAGCTGAAACACAAAAACACTGGTTGACTTGACAAACAAGAAGAACTGGCACAGAGAGACAGGAAACATAGGGATAAACACACTGGGGATAATAAGCGACACCTGGAGGGGGTGGAGACAAGCACAGGTTAAACAGATCAGTGCGTGACAGGGTGAGGAATTCAACAGTATCACTCTTGGGCAGACGGCAGCAAAGTTATTGAGAGGGAGAAAAGCTCAATCTCTCTGTAAAATGCCATTTGTCTGCAGGTCGCTCTGTTTCACCCTCTCCTACTATGTCTCTATCGCTCTTTAAGTATTGAGCTATCTTTTGTTTGAGCACCTCCATATCACTTTGTCCTAACCTGTGAGTATTGTTTTTGGTTATGGTGTTTGTGTTTGTTTGCTGGTGGGAAAAGGGGGAAACAAGACAAGTCGCCCATGGGCATAGACTACCCGTAGGTAAATTTAGTTAAATACACTAGTTAGAACTGGGAGGACCACCCACTGTATTTTTGGTTAGTTAGTTAGCTGTTGTTGAAATGGGCTAGTCTAGCTTAGGGGTGTTTTTGAATACTTATTATTTCTTTCCTTGGGTCCAGCTCAGACCCTTTTCCTGTCCCCCCCCCCCCCATTCCCGTGTGTTTTCTAATAAACCATGTGTTTGACGGCAATTTAGTTGTCTGTGGTTATTTCGTTCTTTGTCACTATTATAAATTGCATTAGTTATGTTACGGGTTTCGTTACCATCTCCCCTAAACTGTCGGGCCAAAAGGGATTCATAACACAACGCTAGAGGGGTTATGGCTATTGACATTACTTTAATCAGTTTGTGTATTTTATTTCCTAGAGTGATCTCTTCTTCATGCGACTCTGAAGTGATTTTTCTCATCTCATTCTGCGCAGATCGAGGTAAGCAGATGGCCATGTGTTTGTCATTGAGACTCCACGTTTGGCTCTTCTCCCACCCAGGAATGCTTCCAGCATCCAGCATCAGAACTGGCCTGCTCTGCCGTCCACAGCTCGCAGCCTGACATCACTGATTCACTGGAGTATAGCAGCATTTGAGATAGTGTAGAGAGCTAGCCAGTGTCTTTGATTACGGCCTCGTGAAATAGTCAAATGATATAAAAGTCTTCCAGGCGAGTGGACTGAGGTTTATTTACAGTTTAATCTCTAAATTTTGTGATGGTTGAGCTGACATGGCTGATGGGATGGAGGTGATAGGATGGCTGACTGCAGTGGACATGTGCCAACAGGAGTGGATGGGGATGTTTCACCATGTAGCCACTAGAGAACCAGGGTGAGGGTCTGCTTCAAGGCCAGTAGGTGGCTGGTGCGCAAATTAGTTGAGCTCAAAAGGTACTCACACTCAGATTAGTTTTATGTCAGCAGTAACATGCACAATGTAGGCTGAGAGTGAATATATTTGAGCTACAGTACCTTGATTATCCTTATCATCTTTCGATCTTCATTGTGAAAATATAATCTCATCTTTAACCTCTAGCGTCGAGCAATCCTGTATCCGGGAGCGTAATCACAGCCTCAAGCTCATTAGCATAACGCAACGTTAACTATTCATGAAAATCGCAAATGAAATGAAATAAATATTGGCTCACAAGCTTAGCCTTTTGTTAACAACAATGTCATCTCAGATTTTCAAAATATGCTTTTCAACCATAGCTACACAAGCATTTGTGTAAGAGTATTGATAGCTAGCATAGCATTAAGCCTAGCATTCAGCAGGCAACATTTTCACAAAAACAAGAAAAGCATTCAAATAAAATAATTTACCTTGGAAGAACTTCGGATGTTTTCAATGAGGAGACTCTCAGTTAGATAGCAAATGTTCAATTTTTCCAAAAAGATTATTTGTGTAGGAGAAATCGCTCAGTTTTGTTCATCACGTTTGGCTAAAAAAAAACAACGAAAATTCCATCATTACAATGCCAAACTTTTTTCCAAATTAACTCCATAATATTGACAGAATCATGGCAAACGTTGTTTAGAATCAATCCTCAAGGTGTTTTTCACATATCTATTCGATGATAAATCATTCGTGGCAGTTGCCTTTCTCCTCTGAACCAAATGGAAAAGTGGACGCAGCTGGAGATTGAAAAACAATTTCGATGGAGGACACCAAGTGGACACCTGGTAAATGTTGTCTCTTATAGTCAATCTTCCAATGATATGCCTACAAATACATCACAATGCTGCAGACACCTTGGGGAAACGACAGAAAGTGTAGGCTCATTCCTGGCACATTCACAGCCATATAAGGAGACATTGGACCACAGCGCATTCAAAATCTGGGGCATTTCCTGTATGAAATTTCATATTGGTTTCGCCTGTAGCATTAGTTCTGTGGCACTCACAGACAATATCTTTGCAGTTTTGGAAACGTCGGAGTGTTTTCTTTCCAAAGCTGTCAATTATATGCATGGTCGAGCATCTTCTCGTGACAAAATATCTTGTTTAAAACGGGAACGTTTTTTTATCCAAAAATTAAAAGAGCGTCGCCGGAAGCTCTGGACTCGGAACTGTCGCCGGAAGCTCTGGACTGTGGAGGAGCACTGGAGTCCTTATGCGTGGTGCCGGCACCCGGTGGTACCGGGCTGGTGACACGCACCTCAGGGTGAGTGCGGGGAAGAGGCACAGGACGTACTGGACTGTGGAGACGCACTGGAGGCCTGATGCGTGGGACCGGTACAGGTGGAACCGGGCTGATGACACGCACCTCAGGGTGAGTGCTGGGAAGAGGCACAGGACGTACTGGACTGTGGAGGCGCACTGGAGACAGTACGTATGGCCGGTGCAAGATATACTGGGCCGTGGAGGCGCACTGGAGGTCTGGAGCGTAGCGCTGGCACAACGCGTCCTGGCGGGATGCTCACTTTAGCCCGGCAAGTGCGGGGCGCTGGCACAGGACGCACTGGGCTGTGAAGGTGCACTGTCAATACAGTGCGTAGAGCCGGAGCAGGATATCCTGGACCGAGGAGACGCACTGGAGACCAGGATCGCTGAGCCGGCACAACCCGTCCTGGCTGGATGCTCCCTTTCGCACGGCAAGTGTGAGGAGCTGGCACAGAAAACACCGGGCTGTGGATGCGCACTGGAGACACATTGCATTTCTCCGCAAAACATGGTACCTGACTATTCCCACGCTCCTCACGGCGACTGTCTTGTTCCGGACACCAAACATCCACTACCTCAGTGAAGCCTCTTGCACTGAGATGCAGTGCCTTAGACCATTGCGCCACTCGGGAGCCCCAACACATGTGCACATGGATGTTGTATTGTAAATATTTGGTGGTAGAGCGGTGGCCTGAGGGAAGGAACACACTGAATGTTTTGGGTAAGGGGTTATGAAATGTAATGTCATGTAGTATTTTTAACTGTATGTAACGGTCTTATGTTGCTGGACCCCAGGAAGAGCAGCTGCTGCCTTGGTAGCAGCTAATGGGGATCAATAATAAATACAAATATTGGCAATATACCACGACTAAGGGCTGTTCTTACGCACAGTGCCTGCACAAAGCCCTCATATACCACAAACCCTCGAGATGCCTTATTGCTATTATAAACTGGTTACCAATGTAATTAGAGCAGCAAAAGTACATAATTTGTCATACCCATGGTATACAGTCTGATAGACTACAGCTGTCAGCCAATCAGCAATCAGGGTTCGAACCACCCAGTTTATAATGTGGATTCTGTCACTATGGGCCTTCAGACACAACTCAAAGTAATAGCAATTCCACCCAAATATAGATTTTGCCTGAACTATCCCTTTAAGTTGGTTTAGAGTGCCTACCCGTCAACCTTGACCTCCACTTGTCCAGTGTATTACTAGTGTCAATGAGCTATTTTGGGTAAACCAGACTGAACACTGTGCAGTGTTTGGTTTAACCAGGCTATCAAAGAGTTACCAGGCCAAGGCAGAGATGTGGAGAATATCAATGCAAGGACACACTATGGCAAGATATTTATCAGTCCAGCCATTTAGCTATTGGAGGCCATCCCTGTGTGTCTCGGAAGTATTGCTAAATAAAATCTGGCATAAACTAAAAAGGTATTACGACAGTAGTTGCTTTTTATGTTTTGTTAATAAAATCAACCCCGGGAGTCTGGCTGTTAGAGTGGAGGGCCTGGTTCTTATTATACTGTGACTTCTATCTCTAAACTGACCGTGAAATCAATGTTTCGTTTTTTGCCTTACTTTATTCTTCTCCTCAAAGCCAAACCATGCTTCTCTGTAAACTAATGCAGATGTTTTCCTGTGATAAGCATCCGCTGTCTCAAAGTAAAGCCAACATCATTAAATTGACTTTGTTTTATTATTAGTTGTGTCTCGCCCTGACCATAGAGAACCCTTGGTTCTCTATGGTGCAGTAGGTCAGGGCATGACTAGGGGTTGTTCTCGTATGTCTATTTCTATGTTGGTGCTAATATGGTTCCCAATTAGAGGCAGCTGTTTATTGTTGCCTCTGATTGGGGATCATATTTAGGTAGCCATTTCCCCACCTGTGTTTTGTGGGATATTGTTTTGTGTTTAGTTGCCTGTGTGCACGTCATGACTTCACGTTTCGTTGTGTCTGTACTTGTTGTGCAGCGCCTTGATCCGCTCATTACAAGAAACGTGACAAGTTGATATATTATTACATTCAACGTGCATGGTTGATTACTTCAAAGAGGAAAAATAACTTAGCAAAATGTACTTTTGAAAGGTAGAAGTTGTCAGTGGAGTCAAACACTCATTCTCCAAAGCAATTTAATGGTGTTTGAAAAAACCTGGAGGAAATCATAGGAAATATTCCATTTCAACCCTGAATTCAATTAACCATGTTCTACTACATAGTAATTTAGTGAACACTGTATTTCAGAGTGGCTTGGAAACAGGAAAACATTTTCAAAATATGTTAGAAAATTATTGTCAGGGCTTAGGTAGAACACAACCATAACAATGTTAATTATTAATTAATTAGTTCCTCCCTGTTTATATTGCCGGTGTAGTCATGAAATTCCTATGGTCCAGTTTCAAATTTGAACAGTCCTCTTGTGACTGACATTGGGACCTTTCACAATCTATTGTTGTTCAGACCACCCCTAACAGAATATCAACAGAGCTTACTTAAACTCTGGATTCACCTTGTGAGTTCGTAAAAAAAAATATGAATAATGTGTACGCTGTATACACCCAGAGTGTCATGCATTGTTTGCATTTCCAATGAAACAGGAGCAGCCACAACAGAACTGTATGTCAAATGTTATATCTTTGAAAGCTTTCGTCCGCTAAGTGTTTTGACAACCACATGTTTAATAGCCAACCTCTAACTTCTAACTGTGCTGTTAATTAAGTTAAGAATTGTTGTCAAAACTCAGCATTCATTAGAGCCTGCTTGTTTGGTTGGTTACACCGTTTAGGTCATTAATGTCACACGTTTGTCAAAGTATGGATCAGTCTCTGCCGCTAAGTGTGGGATTGAATTTATAATTACCACCTGTTTTAAAGTGATATTAAAAAGTTCATACACTTTCAACAATCTGATAAAAAAAAAATCTGTAGGCGAAGTACCACTTAGACATCTAGCTATCTAACTGAAACCTCTTTTAAGAGACAAACTTCCTACAGTATTCATGTGGCAATATTTGTCTGTAGAATCACTAATCAAGATATTGATTTAACCATGACAAGTCCATGTAATGAACACGAGGAGAGACATAGAGCTGGTTTCATACGCAGGGCGCAGCAAGTGTTTATTGCAAACGACCACAGGAGGAGGCAGGTAGCTGGGTCCAAGGGCAGGCAGAAGGTCATACACAGGAGGAGGCATGTAGCTGGGTCCAGGGACAGGCAGAAGGTCATACACAGGAGGAGGCAGGTAGCTGGGTCCAGGGGCAGGCAGAAGGTCATACACAGGGGGTCCAAAAGGGCAACAGTACAGGCAGGGAAAAGGCTAGTAACGTAGTCTGGGAGATCAGGCAATAAGTAGATAACAGGAAACCTGATAGGCTAAAGTATAGGCAGGGAATTGGCATCATTTGTGAGGCAGGTAAAAACTATCATACACGGGAGGCGTAAAACACAGGAATCGCAGCTTTTACAACTTCTTATGGCTGGGGGGCAGTATTGAGTAGCTTGGATGAAAAAGGAGCCCAGAGTAAACTGCCTGCTACTCAGGCCCAGAAGCTAAGATATGCATTTGGATAGAAAACACTCTGAAGTTTCTAAAACTGTTTGAATGAGTATAACAGAACTCATATGGCAGGCAAAAATCTGAGAAAAAAAATCCAACAAGGAAATGGGAAATCTGAGGTTTGTCGTTTTTCAATTCTTTGCCTATCCAAGATAGTGTAAATTTGGTCACATTGCACTTCCTACGCCTTCCACTAGATGTCAATAGTTTTTAGAACCTTGTTTGAGGCTTCTACTTTGAAGGGGGAGAGAATGAGAGCTGTTCCAACCAGAGGTCTGGCAGAATGCCATGAGCTCAGTCTCGTGTGCGCCCGTGAGAGCGACCTGCGTTCCATTGCATTTCTAAAGACAAAGGAATTGTCCGGTTGGAATATTATTGAATATTTATGTTAAAAACATCCTAAAGATTGATTCTATACATCGTTTGACATGTTTCTACGGACTGTAACGGAACATTTTGACTTTTCGTCTGGACCTAGTGCTCGCGCCTCATGAATTTGTGAACTAAACGCGCGAACAAAAAGGAGGTATTTGGACATAAATGATGGACTTTATCAAACAAAACAAACATTTATTGTGGAACTGGGATTCCTGGGAGTGTATTCTGATGAAGATCATCAAAGGCAAGTGAATATTTATAATGCTATTTCTGACTTCTGATGACTCCATAACATGAGGGGTATCTGTATGGCTTCTTTCAGTGTCTGAACGCTGTACTCAGATTATTGCATGGTGTGCTTTTTCCGTAAAGTTTTTAAAAATCTGACACAGCAGTTGCATTAAGGAGAAGTGGATCTATAATTCCATGCATAACACTTGTATCTTTTATCAATGTTTATTATGAGTATTTCTGTACATTGATGTGGCTCTCTGCAAAATCACCGGATGTTTTGGAAGCAAAACATTACTGAACATAACGCCCCAATGTAAACATGAACTTTATCAAATAAAATATAGATAGTGTAACATGAAGTCCTAATAGTGTCATCTGATGAAGATCATCAAAGGTTAGTGATTTAATTTTCTCTATTTCTGCTTTTTGTGACTAGGTGCTGACCTAACATAATTGTTTAGTGTGCTTTCGTCATTAAGTCTTTTTGAAATTGGACACTGTGGTGGGATAACAACAAGTTTATCTTTAAAATGGTGTGAAATACTTGTATTTTTGAGGAATTGTAATTATGAGATTTCTGTTTCAATTTGGCGCCCTGGACTTTCACTGGCTGTTGTCATATCGATCCCGTTAGCGGGATTTCAGCCACAAGAAGTTTTAACAACATGTCACAAAACAAACAATGCCTCACAGTGATGGGGTGTAAATAACTAAACTAAATAGTGTGTGATAATGACATGCAGGTGTGTGAACAGGTGATTGGGATCTGGAGAGTGAGCTGCGTTCAGTGGATGTAGGTGTTTGAGAGTGTGAGCTGGAAAGTGAGCTGGAAAGTGAGCTGCGTTCAGGCAGCTTGTTCAGCTTTGGCAGCCCTCCATTTTGTATGAGTGCTCACTTTCTTGGCATTTTGTTTGAGTATCAATAAAAAAGGAGGATAAATTATATCACTGGAAAGTGTTAATTTGATTCCAATTTCCTGTGTCTTGTCCATGGTTCACAGTCTAACATCTACATTAAGAAGCTTTACTCTGCCATCTTCTCAGTATCTTATTTCAGCATTTCAGATGCTGGCTAAAAACTTTGGAGGTCGTTGTTGTTTGTTATTCGAGCACCTCTGCTCTACAGAGTAACCAAAGTCACATTTTTTATGGTATTGTCTTCCTACCCGGTCTGACGATGAGTCATGGATAGCTGGTCTTGCCTTGGCAGGAAACTGCCGTCAGCTTTGACCCCAGAAGCTGTTCTGTATACGTAGACAGAGGAGGCATCATTCATATCCACATGATGTTTTATCACATCTATAACTTAACATCTACGTTAATATCCACAAGTGATATATAATTTGATCTATAATGTATGTACTAACACCGAGTACTTTTGTCACAGCACAGTTGAAAAATATATGGCAAATAGAAATCCAAAATGGATGATGTTGAGAGATAGATGGGAGGGGTTGAATGGCGCTGAAGGGTGTGACTAATAAGATAACCAATGTAAAACATACGGGGTCTGTAAAATGTATATAGGTTCAGACATTTGGTAAAATAGATTGTCTGTAAAATGCGTATAAGATGTATAAACTGAAGGTAGAAGCCTAAGTGTTATTGTTTTTTAGTTTACTCCAATTGGGGGAAGGGTGGTAGGGTTTGCGGAGAATAATAAAGGCATATTCTAAAAAAAGTATGTATATATGTTCATATGTCTGTATATGGATATATATATATATTTACCAAAAAAATGATATGGGGGATTGGAAATGAGGCAGACAGTTGCATTGATGGAAGCAATGATCTTCCACAATATTAAGCTGATCCACCCCATAAAAAAATGTTTTAATAAAAAAAATACCTACTGCCATGGTGAGAGAGGTTATGCATTGAATGATCTTATATTTTGTTGACCAACGTTGTCCTGGATATGTGTATTTCCTTATGTTACAAATGGTCCATTTATACCTATAGGCTGCTGAAGTGCATGTTCATTTGAGAACCCAAAGTTAGCATTGTGGAAGTGAGTCTATCCTCATTAAACACTGTAAACTGACTTGGAAATAGTTTGCTGGTAAGAGGCATGCAAGACACTCATTAGCGCACAGTACAGTGGAGGATAATGGTAACGTGAAAATAACTAAGTGTGGGAGTAAATGCTTTATGCTTGTGGTGTTATAATGTTTTGGAAACTGTCTGACTAGTTTGAGGAGTTTATGAAACTCATTAACATATAGTTGAGAGTGTTTTCATAATAGCCAATCTCTGTCAGAGAAAAGACCTTGGAGATCTCCCAGTTGGAAGCAGTGGAGGCTGGTAGGAGAAGCTATAGGATGTCAAGCTCATTGTACAGAAAAAAAAGTTGTTTATCCTGTTGTTTTGCTACATTATTCATTCAGTTCATCTGCTGTTTTTCCTGTTATTCTCTACTATATGTTAATTTGTTTCAAAAACTAGTCAGTTTATTTATTCCATTCCAGCTATAACATCCTACTCTAGCCCCTCCCACCAGCCTCCTCTGGAAGGAAGCCCCTGTCAGCCCCTTTTGTGTTGCTCTCATACAACCTCAAACTAACATTCCCCATTTTAGGGGAAAGGGAGATGGATAAACAAATTGCACTGGGCGGCCAAATGAGACTCCCTTTGCTGCCCAGCCGTCAGTACTACCTTGTGGGACATCTCTACACATCGATAGTCATTGACTGTATGGAGGGGTAATTTAATGTGTGGGCTAGATCAGCACAGCTCCTTCTGGAGTAGCCTGCCTGACTGTATAGATGGGATGTAGACACATAATAGATAGAGCCTGGCCCTGTAAAGAAGACAAACGGTGCATCCCAAATGGCACTCTATTCCTTAAATTGTGCACTACTTTTGACCTGCGTCCTATGGGCCTTGGTCAAAAGTAGGCCCCTATATAGGGAATAGGGCTCCGTTTGGGACTCAGCCGTAGAGACACTTAACAGATAGAGCCAGCAGCCTTGTGAAAGAGCTGGTCGCTGGACATTTTCAGTGTCACTTGCTGTCGAGATTAAACATTTTTTTCTTCTCTCAGTACTGTGGAATAATGGAAGTGACACGAGTGAGGAATCTTCTGGGCCCAGGAGAGAGCACAGTTTAATATAATTTAACTGAAGCATGGTGTATGTGTGGCCTTCACCGTTATCTGAAAAGTGAAAAGTTGATAACCTCTGCCTTTTGGTCAAGTTCTCTCTCTCTCTCTCTCTCTCTCTCTCTCTCTCTCTCTTTATATCCTCTCTGTTACACACACACACACATGGCCCTAAACGTGGACAATCTCTATCTAATGGAGTGTAATAGCCTCTCATCTCTGTGTGCCATGTCAGCCACAGCTGTCCATCGATGAAGTAGACAACTGTAAGTAACAACCTCCTGGTGGGAGCCGTATATTTGTGTCAATGTGTGAGTGTCGGTGCCCAGTGCATTTCCATCCCATCCTCTCCTATCCTAAGTGCCAGCCGCAGGGGTTACAAACCCATCTACCAGTTGACGGATAGAACAGCAATATTTGTGTTTTGAGTGAAGGCGGGATGGGGATAAACGGGGCATATTATTGCCAAACCAGTCACAGGAGGTTAGGATGTGTTTTGAATGAAACGCAGGTGTGGCTGGGTTCTATACTCCCCAGGTGGACATGATTTAGGTCAGTGAGGATGTGATTGAAGTTGGCACTGATTTCAAAGGGGCTCTAGCTGCCCATCTCCTGAGTAAGGCATGTTGAGGTGTCCTAGAGGGGCGACTCCTCTATCCCTTACCTGTTGGGCTGGGCCTCTCTGACTCCAACATAAATATAGATGGTGCCGGAGGAGCATGAATATAGATGCTGATAGCAGGGGGGCTACTATTAATAACAGGACCTTGATCTGTCCCTGGATGGAGATTATGTAGAAAGAAAAGTGGGGATGTCACGGGAAGTGAACTGTCCTAATTCTTAAAGTGGGGCATAATGTTTGGAGGTTTACAAAGGGAAGGCACACGTTTTAGGAGGGCATTAGTCAAATCCATAGGCACCCACTGGTTGATGTGATGGATAATAGAAGTGACAGTATATTAATAACGAGGAAGCAGTGTGTCCCCTGGAGCGATACTTAGTTTACTGGGCGAGTCCACTGAAGTAAACAAGCACTAATGAAGTTGGAAATGACTGAGAGTAATGCATCCTCCTAATGGCTCACAGCCATGTTCATTGATCCAATGGGGAGGGGTAATGAGGATTACAGGAAGTGACACAATTGCACTTCCTCTCTGGTTGCCCAGGATCCAGGAAGTGTAATGCCTTAAGGCAATGTAATTTCTATTTCGGCACAGCAGGGAAGACAGCAGAAAACCATTGAGGAGACAATAAATACAGTACTGTTAGACTTCATACTGTCATAGTAGTCCTTAGCAGAAAAAATAAACAAAATCTTTATTTTCCCTTAAAGTTTACTTAACTTTAAGTCAGTTGCACAAAATATTTTAAGGTGAATTCCCTCTTAAGAACTTCTTATTAACAATGACAGCCTAGGAACAGTGGGTTAACTGCCTTGTTCAAAGGCAGAACAACAGATTTTTACCTTGTCAGCTCAGGGATTCGATCTAGCAACCTTTGCAGTTTCTGGCCCAATGCTCTAACCACTATGCTACCTGTGGATACATGCATTAAATTTGGAATAAACATTCCTCTAGTTATACAGTATGAAAACATCTCATAAGAAGTGCTCATTTCAAACTTAACCAGGAAGCGAGTTATTGTGAAAATTCAAAATGGCTGCCATAATAGCTGGTATTTGACCAGAAAAACTGTTCTTGCAGATAAAAGCAGGAAATATGGTACAAACATTCCTGAGATTATAGCAAAATGTCATTTTAGGGTGTTCAGTTTAAAATTTAAAAGGAAGTGTAATTCAAAATGGCCACCTATGGAGATGGTAATGAATCCATGGTCATGTTTAATGACAATCCAACATCCTGGGATTGACACTTGGGAGAACAAAGGGGCTCACTTGTGTAGCCATGCCTCGGCAGTTCTCTGCAAGCTGTATCATTCTCTGGGAAGAGTTTTCACAAAGGTGTCCAGCAATCAACTGTTTTAGCCCATCCGAAACGTTCCGGTGAAGACTTGTTGACCAAATGTTGGTTTGGCATAGTGCTTGGTTTGAATGTTGCAGCAGTGCAGCCTGTGTTTTGGGGGATGTTCCCTATTGAGAATGACCTCTTAGAGAAGAGATCCTTGCTCAGATCATTGAAACAATCTAGGCTGGTTGTCTTGTCATAGATAACACAGCTGTATCTCTCAAGTAATGTGAAAGTGTATGAATCCAGATCAAGCTGTTAAAATGGTTCTGCTGCCATGGAAACAAAGGCATCAGTCACCTCTTGAAATGACTTCCATGCACTTCAAGCTGTCATTTTGCCCGTTCCATGAAACTTTGAGGTTCTATCACAACCTGTGATTGCGTTGATCCAAATCTGCTGGTAGGTTTTAACCAAACCAAAAGCAACCCACAGCTTTACGGTAGGATAATCCTTGGTAAGATGGAAGAACAGCACAGCAAGGAGGGCAATGATGTCTGTGTCCACTGATCAAATGACAATGATTGATGCACCCTTTTGAAGGGCATTTTTAAGATGATGGCATACTCCTGTGTCTGCCTCTTTGTAGTCACATTCCGTAATTGATGTCAGATTCCATCTTCAAATCCATTTTGGGACACCTTCTTTGTCAACATTTTGAAAAGCTCCTGTATGTTGTTATGATTTCTGAGAAAGTCAGAGAACTTACATGGAAGCTTGGTTCTCTTCTTTCAGACTTTCATCGATTCTCTCTCATTGAGTATTTTAGACTATTTTCTTTGTATGTGTCACACACTATCGATTCAATTGCAGTTTTTCAACTTTAGCTCTACACTACTGCCATGTTTGCCAAATGTGGAAACTTGGTGTGTAGGCAAGGAATGGACAAGGACAGCTCCATCATTAATTTTGGCATCAAAAGAAGAGGGCACAGGTGGGTAGGAATCTACAGTGATCAGGCCTAGCAGATCAGATTTTTGGGTTTGCATGTTAAGCATTATGTTATTTGAATGGGCTAGAGGACATGGGTTATTCTCACGAGAGGAAAAACTAATCTAGGTTTCCATCTCGGAACTTCCTCGCATTGTAAAGTCGTCTCAAAAGTGTACAGTCATTTTTGAATGCTAATAGTTGCTTTCTCTCTTTTGTGACTGGCTTTGCTTTAGCATTTTTAAGCAGTGTTTCTATACACAATGACTTCCTGGATATATTTTTGATATTTGAGAAGTGCGTAGTTTCTCAATGGTACAGACAATAGTAATAGTATCTTTTCTTGCACAATTGTGTGCATCCAAAACCAAATGCTCTGGACATTTTTCTAGGAATTGATTCCCCATGCTTGAGATTGTGTTGCACAAGCTGGCCACTTGTTTTGTTAATGCTTGCTGGTGTGTTGAATATTGCAACTACAGTTTGGAACTAGCAACATTTTCAATTGGGTGAATTTTTGCTTAGTTGTTTGCTAGATATCTAGCTACGTTATGTAGTATTGGTATTTACAAAATGGTTGGAATTTGCCCAGCTTGCTACCCAGCTGATAGTGATATTCTGCGGATGTTCACAACGTTTCCTGTTGGTCCCTAACCATTTTCCCCAGGACGTCCTTTCGTTAGCTGGGTTCTTAGTTTGAATTAATATTAATGATACCATGAAACAAGATTAACCAGGTCTAAAGGAGGCATTGTGCTTACATAACTGAAAGTGAGTTGATTAGACAAATCAAAAAATGCATTAGCTAGCTACAAAGACGCAAATTATTGATTAGTGTTACCTCCACAACCCTGAGCTGCACACTCCACTCCCCATCCCCCATGAACAGAGCCTGAGAGTCTATGGGGTAGCATAAACCTGCCTCTCAAATGCTCTATGACCTGTGTGACCTGTGCCCTGAAAGGTTGCTAGGGAGGTTACTAGAAGGTCGGATATCTGCCCATCCTCTTGACTGTACAGGTCACACAATACTTGCAGTCTCCCTCAAGCAGTGACAGAGTGCAACATCTGTCTCTGCCCATCAAAAACTGGACTCAGTCATACAGTTGAAGTCGGAAGTTTACATACACCTTAGCCAAATACATTTAAACTCAGTTTTTCACAATCGCTGACATTTAATCCTGGTACAAATTAGTAGTAGAGAGTGATTTATTATTTCAGCTTTTATTTCTTTCATCACATTCCCAGTGGGTCAGAAGTTTACATACGTTCAATAAGTATGTGGTAGCATTGCCTTTAAATTGTTTAACTTGTGTCAAACGTTTTAGGTAGCCTTCCACAAGCTTCCCACAATAAGTTGGGTGAATTTTGGCCCATTCCTCCTGACAGAGCTGCTGTAACTGAGTCAGGTGTGTAGGCCTCCTTGCTCGCCCACGCGTTTTCAGTTCTGCCCACAAAATGTCTATGGGATTGAGATCAGGGCTTTGTGATTGCCACTCCAATACCTTGATTTAGTTGTCCTTAAGCCATTTTGCCACAACTTTGGAATTATGCTTGGCGTCATTGTCCATTTGGAAGACCCATTTGCGACCAAGCTTTCTTTATTTTTATTTTACCTTTATTTTACTTGGCAAGTCAGTTAACCTCTTGAAACTCCCCATCCCGGATCCGGGATTGTGACTAAGCCTCAGGCTCATTAGCATAACGCAACGTTAACGATTTCTGAAAATCGCAAATAAAATTAAAATAATGCGTTTGCTCTCAAGCTTAGCCTTTTCTTAACAACACTGTCATCTCAGATTTTCAAAATATGCTTTTGAACCATAGAAATTGACTAATTTGTGTAAGAGTATGCAAAGCTAGCATAGCATTTTGTGTAGCATGTAGCACCAACATTTTCACAAAAGCCAGATAACCAAATAAATAAAATCATTTACCTTTGAAGAGCTTCTGATGTTTTCAATGAGGAGACTCCCAGCCACATACCAAATGCGCAGTGTTTCCTGAAAGCGTCTGTGTGTAGGAGAAATCGTTCCGTTTTCTACATTGCGCCTTGAAACGAACCGAAAATGCAGTCACCTACAACGTGAAACTTTTTCCGGATTCATAATATCCGAAACATGGCAAACGTTGTTTGGAATCAATCCTCAAGGTGTTTTTTCACATATCTCTTCATTGACATGCAGTTCATGGAAGCTTGCTTCTCTCTCTGTGCCCCATGGAAAAATACTGGCAGGTGACTTTTGCCAATTTCGGCGCAGGACACCTTGACACGTTAAATGTGGTCTCTTATGGTCAATCTTCCAACGATCTGCCTACAAATACGTCACAATGCTGCAGACACCTTGGGGAAACGACAGAAAGGGCAGACTCATTCCTCTTGCGTTCACAGCCATATAAGGAGATCATGAAAGACAGATCAAAAATCCTTGTCATTTCCTGGATGCCAAGTCATCTTGGTTTTGCCTGAAGCTCACATTAAAGGGCACGCACAGAGAAGATATTTGTATTTCTTTCAGAGTGTTTTATTTCGAACAGTAGCAATTATATGCATAGTCGAGCATCTTTTTGTGACAAAATGTCTTGTTTAAAACGGGAACGTTTTTCTTCCAAAAATGAAATAGCGCCACCATAAGTGTAAGAGGTTAAGAACAAATTCTTATTTTCAATGACGGCCTAGGAACAGTGGGTTAACTGCCTGTTCAAGGGCAGAACGACAGATTTTGTACCTTGTCAGCTCGGGGATTTGAACTTGCAACCTTTCGGTTACTAGTCCAATGCTCTAACCACGAGGCTACTCTTCCTGACTGATGTCTTGAGATGTTCCTTCAATATATCCACATAATTTTCCTTTCTCATGATGCCATCTATTTTCTGAAGTGCACCAGTGCCTCCTGCAGCAAAGCACCCCCACAACATGATGCTGCCACCCCCGTGCTTCACGTTTGGGATGGTGATCTTCGGCTTGCAAGCCTCCCCCTTTTTCCTCCAAACATAACGGTAGTCATTATGGCCAACCAGTTATATTTTTGTTTCATCAGACCAGACGACATTTCTCCAAAAAGTACGATCTTTGTCCCCATGTGCAGTTGCAAACCTTAGTCAGCCTTTTTTTATGGCTGTTTTGGAGCAATGGCTTCTTTCTTGCTTCCTTGTTGATATAGGACTCATTTTACTGTGGATATAGACCATTTTGCACTTGTTTCCTTTGTTCTGGGATTGTTTTGCACCACAGTACGTTCATCTCTAGGAGACAGAACGCGTCTCCTTCCTGAGCGGTATGACAGCTGTGTGGTTATACTTGCGTACGATTGTCTTGGCTGATTTCTTTTGATTTTCCAATGATGTCAAGCAAAGAGGCACTGAGTTTGAAGGTAGGCCTTGAAATACATCCACAGGTACACCTCCAATTTACTCAAATTGAGTCAATTAGCCTATCAGAAGCTTCAAAAGCCATGACATCATCATCATCATTTTCCAAGCTGTTTAAAGGCACAGTCAACTTAGTGTATGTAAACGTCTGACCCACCGGAGTTGTGATACAGTGATTTATAAGTGAAATAATCTGTCTGTAATTTATTTTAGGAAAATGTACTTGTTTCATGCACAAAGTAGATGTCCTATCTGACTTGCCAAAACTATAGTTTGTTAACAAGACATTTGTGGTGTGGTTTAAAACAAGTTTGAATGACTCCTACCTGAGTGTATGTAAACTTCCGACTTTAGCTGGACTTGTGGGATGTTGTGCGTGTCCAAAATGAGTTGTGTAACGTGTGTATATATACAGTGGGGCAAAGAAGTATTTAGTCAGCCACCAATTTGTCAAGTTCTCCCACTTAAAAAGATGAGAGAGGCCTGTAATTTTCATCATAGGTACACTTCAACTATGACAGACAAAATTTGGAAAAAAATCCAGAAAATCTCATTGTAGGATTTTTTATTAATTTATTTGCAAATTATGGTGGAAAATAAGTATTTGGTCACCTACAAACAAGCAAGATTTCTGGCTCTCACAGACCTGTAACTTCTTCTTTAAAAGGCTCCTCTGTCCTCCACTCGTTACCTGTAATGGCACCTGTTTGAACTTGTTAGCAGTATAAAAGACACCTGTCCACAGCCTCAAACAGTCACACTCCATGTCACATAATTGTGACCTGTTTCAAGAAGCGAGGTGTATTATTTATCAACATCCCGGGGGGCCAGAAATGCCTTCTCGAACATATGAACTTCCTTATGCCTTAATAAAGAGCATTTCTTTCAACTGACCCATCAATTTAGACAAGTGTGTCTGGGTAGGCAACATCTAATAGTTATAAAATATTTTTAAATATTCTCGGGACACTTTTTTTTGTGATAATTATTTCACTGTACTGTCTACACCTTCCATATCCTGTGCATGTGACAAATCATATTTTATTTTATTTGATATAGTATGTGTTTACCAGAGAAGGTAATGTGAAGAACAACATGACCTGCACCAAAGTCAGATTAGGATATAGGCAAAGACTAGATAAAGTGTACCTTTTACCTGGAGTTTTCCTTATTGTATGCTACTCCTTACACCACTTTTAGTCTTGAAATGCTTAGTTGTTTCCTACACTAACTTACTCACTACCTTAGCACATGGCCTTACATGTGTAGACAAAGAAGAGCTCTCCAGTAGGTGTACCAAAACATTCAAGCGCCATTTTGTAGCTTTCAGTCTCTACTTTTATCCAAAGACCAAATCAAGGCAGTCGGTCACAATTGAACTCTCACTGTTCATTTTCTAGGGCTAAAATTACCAATGAACACGCAAACTTTTGCGATGCTCTGACTATTAGTGGAGGTGCCTCCCTCAGTGCTCCACCGATGGTGGAGTTCTCAGCAGGACGATACGCAGTGATGTAAAGTACTTAAGCGAGAGTACGACTGAAGTATTTTGGGGGGGTATCTGTACTTTACTATTTATATTTTTGAAAAATTTTACTTTTACTTTTACATTCCTAAAGACAATAGTGTACTTTCTACATTTCCCTAACACAAAAGTACTCGTTACATTTTGAATGCTTAGCAGGACAAGAAAATTGACAAATTTACATGCTCATCAAGAGAACCACCCCGCTTATCCCTACTGCGTCTGATCTGATGGATTCACTAAACACACATGCTTCGTTTGTAAATTATGTCTGAGTGTTGGAGTGTGCCCCTGGCTATCCGTAAAATAAAAAAACAAGATGGTGCCGTATGGATTGCTTAATATAAGGAATTTGAAATTATTTATACTTGTACTTGTACTAGTGTTACTTAATTTAAGTACATTTTTGCAATCACATTTACTCTTGATACTGAAGTATATTTAAAACCAAATACTTTTCTACCTTTACTCAAGTAGTATTTTACTGTGTGAATTGTACTTTAGTCATTTTCTATTGAGGCACATTTACTTTCACTCAAGTATGACAATTGGGTACTTTTTCTACACCTGATGATACCATTCAGGCATGCTTATACTTTTTTTAATGTTAGTGTAGAAGATCCCATCTTTTGGGATTAATCTCAGACCAAAACAAGCTTTTTTTTCATTACAGTATACATTACAGTATATGCTCACTCCCTTTCATAAAACTAATGTAAAAGGGAATTGGTTGTGATTTTATTGGGAAAAGCCATCATTGACAAATTTGACAGTCATCCACTGGCTGACAGAATAGAGTTTCTGGCCAGTATATGAATGTAGTTTTCTGTGTGTGTGTGTGGTTTTGTAAGTATGTAAGTCTGAAGACCTGTCAGTGAGAGCCCCATAACGCTTCAGTCTCATCATTACGAAGGACATTTCACACTGTCTGTCACCAATGACCTCACAGAGAGAGACCATCTGTTGACGGCTCTGAGGCAAGCATCTCCAACATCTTCTCAACGTGTCAAAATGCTGACAAGGTATTTTACACTGTGAGATGTGCAAGAATTATTTCAATATTCCACCCAAGTCTTTTTCTCATCCCTTCCTCCACAACCGTCGAAGAGTTTGAAAAACTTTGCTGATTTGGTGTTAGATCAGTTCCCTTGTATCTATCAAACGAAATGTGCGCAGAAGACAAAAAGTAAATCAGTGGATGAGTACAGAATTGGCATTCAAGTTTTTGTCAGTGTGCGTCTCATTAAGGGAACAAAATATTGCTGTTCTTGTATCACTGGTGCTCAGGAGGTTCAGGTTTATCATCCTCTTTCTATCTGAAATACATCTGGTGCTTCTACTCCGAATGACCTGGTTCGATGTATTATCCGTTAACTTTTTGCCCTATTTAGCTTACAGGGATTTTAGAGTTTAATTGCCTTTAAACAAACAAGCCAGTCATGAATACTGTAACACTGGAGGTAAAATGCAGAACTGGAATGTAAGGTCATAGCCATTACCAAACACCAGGGACAGCCAGTGAGCAGTCTGAAGCAAGTTAAAGACACAATCTGCAATATCCTGCTGTTCAAAGGCCATACATACAGTAAAAAAGTGGCAGGGTCAGAATGTTGAAATTGAAGATTGTGCCTTTAATCAACAAGCTTTAATCAGAAACATACCTTCCAATTACGACCTCACCTGCCATCAAGAGATGTGTTATTTCTTACATTAGTACCCCAGGTCATCTTAGGTTTCATTACATACAGTCGAGAAGAACTACTGAATATAAGATCAGCGTCAACTCACCATCAGTACGACCAAGAATATGACTTTCGTGAAGCGGATCCTGTGTTCTGCCTTTCAACCAGGACAACGGAATGGATCCCAGCCGGCGACCCAAAAAAATGACTTCGTAAAAGAGGGAAACGAGGCAGTCTTCTGGTCAGACTCCGGAGACGGGCACATAGTGCACCACTCCCTAGCATTCTTCTCGCCAATGTCCAGTCTCTTGACAACAAGGTTGATGAAATCCGAGCAAGGGTAGCATTCCAGATGGACATCAGAGACTGTAACGTTCTTTGCTTCACGGAAACATGGCTCACTGGAGAGACGCTATCGGAGGCGGTGCAGCCAGCGGGTTTCTCCACGCATCACGCCGACAGAAACAAACATCTTTCTGGTAAGAAGATGATCGGGGGCGTATGCCTTATGGCTAACGAGGCGTGGTGTGATCACAGAAACATACATGAACTCAAACCTTCTGTTCACCTGATTTAGAATTCCTCACAATCAAATGTAGACTGCATTATCTACCAAGAGAATTCTCTTCGATTATAATCATAGCCGTATATATTCCCCCCCAAGCAGACACATCGATGGCTCTGAACGAACTTTATTTAACTCTTTGCAAACTGGAATCCATACATCCTGAGGCTGCATTCAATGCTGTTCATCGACTACAGCTCGGCATTTAACACCATAGTACCCTCCAAGCTCGTCATCAAACTCGAGACCCTGGGTCTCGACCCCGCCCTGTGCAACTGGGTACTGGACTTCCTGACGGGCCGCCCCCAGGTGGTGAGAGTAGGCAGCAACATCTCCACCCCGCTGATCCTCAACACTGGGGCCCCACAAGGGTGTGTTCTGGGCCTTCTCCTGTACTCCCTGTTCACCCACGACTGCGCGGCCACGCACGCCTCCAACTCAATCATCAAGTTTGCGGACGACACAACAGTGGTAGGCTTGATTACCAACAACGACGAGACGGCCTACAGGGAGGAGGTGAGGGCCCTCGGAGTGTGGTGTCAGGAAAATAACCTCACACTCAACGTCAACAAAACTAAGGAGATGATTGTGGACTTCAGGAAACAGCAGAGGGAACACCCCCTATCCACATCGATGGAACAGTAGTGGAGAGGGTAGTAAGTTTTAAGTTCCTCGGCATACACATCACAGACAAACTGAATTGGTCCACTCACACAGACAGCATCGTGAAGAAGGCGCAGCAGCGCCTCTTCAACCTCAGGAGGCTGAAGAAATTTGGCGTGTCACCAAAAGCACTCACAAACTTCTACAGATGCACAATCGAGAGCATCCTGGCGGGCTGTATCACCGCCTGGTACAGCAACTGCTCCGCCCACAACTGTAAGGCTCTCCAGAGTGTAGTGAGGTCTGCACAACGCATCACCGGGGACAAACTACCTGCCCTCCAGGACACCTACACCACCCTTTGTTACAGGAAGGCCATATAGATCATCAAGGACAACACCCACCCGAGCCACTGCCTGTTCACCCCGCTATCATCCAGAAGGCGAGGTCAGTACAGGTGCATCAAAGCTGGGACCGAGAGACTGAAAAACAGCTTCTATCTCAAGGCCATCAGACTGTTAAACAGCAACCACTAACATTGAGTGGCTGCTGCCAACACACTGACTCAACTCCAGCCACTTTAATAATGGGAATTGATGAGAAATGATGTAAAATATATCACTAGCCACTTTAAACAATGCTACCTAATATAATGTTTACATACCCTACATTATTCATCTCATATGTATACGTATATACTGTACTCTATATCATTTACTGCATCCTTATGTAATACATGTATCACTAGCCACTTTTAACTATGCCACTTTGTTTAAATACTATACTCGATACCATCTACTGTATCTGCCTATGCTGCTCTGTACCATCACTCGTTCATATATCTTTATGTACATATTCTTTTCCCCTTACACTGTGTATAAGAAATTAGTTTTGGAATTGTTAGTTAGATTACTTGTTGGTTATTACTGCATTGTCGGAACGAGAAGCACAAGCATTTCGCTACACTCGCATTAACATCTGCTAACCATGTGTATGTGACAAATAAAATTTGATTTGATTTGGAAGAGCTACCATGATTGAACAGAACGCATCAAGGCAATTTCCTTCATTCTACAATAACCTGAAGGCATTTCTCCATAACTGACAAAGCGGTTCAGGTTAATCTAAAAACGATGGCACTTTAAATGGATTTCAGAGGTGAATTTCTCATGTTGGCGATGCATTAGCCTGCAGTGATCTGATGCCCTAAATCATGAAAGAGAGCAATAAATGCGAGACAAACGATCAGTACATGATTTGATAGCTGGAAATCGATATTTGTTTATCATGGTGAAAGAGAGTAATTGAGGTTAAAAGGAATGTGATTTGCAGTTTACAGGTATGACATAATGAGGTTAAAAGGTACGTGATTTGCAGTTTACAGGTATGACATAATGAGGTTAAAAGGTACGTGATTTGCAGTTTACAGGTATGACATAATGCCAAATACTATTAGTGTCATCATTATTGTCAGTGAGAGTGTTGACAAAAACAACACGCTCTACAAATGGTAACGTCTATGGTTTCATATAAACATGTTTGTGCTACATCATATTGCTGTTGATCGTTTTTGTTGTTATATCTTAGACCCTTTTAGTTACTATTTGCAAAACACTCCACAGAGAGCGATAATGCACTTGGTAGGGTTTTGCAACATAAAACATACATTATCCCTCTCTCTCACACAAACATGTTCCAACTCACTCTATTGCAAATGATATATTTTGTGTTAGTCTACAGTGCCTTCAGAAAGTATTCATATCTTTTGACTTATTCCACATTTTGTTGTGTTACAGCCTTTTGTTGTGTTACAGCCTGAATTCCAAATGGATTAAATATAATTTTTCTATCACCCATCATAACAAAGTGTAAACATGTCTTTAGAAATGTTTGTTGCGTGGGGCCAAAACATGACCAAATAATTGTGTACTTGTCCCAAAGATATGAAACATGCCTGTACACACTTTATATGAACGCTATGTGTTACTGTATTCGTTTCCTTCACTTGTTTTGACCAATTAAACTGTTTTCACACACAAAACACTCACTTTACACGTTTTATCACCACTTGTTTACCGTGAATACGAAAGAGCAGGGAAGTACCATAATTCCCAACAACTTGGGATGAACAACATTATTTTTTTTCACCTTAAAGATCTTTAAATGTCTAACAATAACAGTTGGTTTATAAATCCATGTTTAATGTTAATCATAGCAGTTTCTCCTTTCTATTTTAAATCCAAATATAATATTTCATGGAATATTTGACTTTCTCATTCACCCCCATGAGCCAGTACATGTCATACCCATGTGCTTAATTTGAGGTAAAGTCAGTTCTCTGAACCCTGCACAGTGTGTCTTGCTTTCATTACCAATCATTTTACTGTGTCCCCCCTGGCATCACTGTCTAACAGCCCTGGCAGACAGCAGATATATTGGGGTGAGGGTGTGCTGGCTCGGCTTGGTGAGAGTATGGCCTAGATTAAATCAGGACAAGCGTTAACCTGCTATGTCTCATGGGCATAAAGGTCCAACAAAGCCTCATTGTGTGTGTGCTTGCTTTCTTTCTCACTTTCTTTCTCTCGCTCGCTCTCTCTCTTTTAGACACACACACACACACACACACACACACACAGTACCATTCAGTAACCAAAAAAGTGTTAAACAAATCAATATATTTTAGATTCTTAAAGTAGCCACCCTTTGCCTTGATGAAAGCTTTGCAAACTCTTGGCATTCTCTCAACCAGCTTCACCAATAATGCTTTCCCACCAGTCTTGAAGGAGTTCCCACATATGCTGAGCACTTGTTGGATGCTATTCCTTCAATCTGCGGTCCAACTCATACTAAACCATCTCAATTGGGTTGAGGTCGGGTGATTGTGGAGGCCAGGTCACCTGATGCAACACTCCATCGCTCTCCCTTTTGGTAAAATCACCTTTACACAGCCTGAAGGTATGTTTTGTAATTGTCTTGTTGAAAAACAAATGATAGTCCCAATAAGCACAAACCAGATGGAATGGTGTATCGCTGCAAAATGCTGTGGTAACCATGCTGGTTGAGTCTGCATGGATTTCTAAATAAATCAGACAGTGTCACCAGCAAAGCACCTCCTTCTCCATGCTTCACGGTTGGAACCACAAATGCAGAGATCATACCTGCTCTGCGTCTCACAAAAACACAGAGGTTGGAACTAAAAATCTCAAATTTGGACTCAGACCAAAAGACAGATTTCCGCTTGTCGTCGATATCTGGAGGTGGTCTTGAGGAGGGCCGACCGGGCTTTCCTCCAGGTACGATGACAGCGATGGACAAACATCTGGGCCGAAGGTATGTCAACCTCTTCTTCTTGCTCAGGGAAGAGCGGGGGCTGATTCCCCAGGGAACACTCAAAGGGTGATAGGCCAGTGGCAGAGCAGGGAAGGGTGATGCGTGTGTATTCAACCCACACAAGCTGCTGGCTCCAGGTGGTGGGGTTGGTGGAGACCAGGCAGCACAGAGTGGTCTGTAGGTCTTTGTTGGCTCGCTCCGACTGGCCGTTGGACTGGGGTTGGAACCCGGAGGACAGGCTGGCCGACAACCCAATGAGGGTGCAGAACGCCTCCCAGAACCGAGGACCCCAGTCCATGGATCCGGAAGACGTGCTGCACCATGAGCTGGGCCATCTCTTTGGAAGAGGGTAGCTTGAGGTGAGGAATGAAGTGGGCGGCTTTGGAAAACCGATCCACTACGGTGAGGATAGCAGTGTCGCCATCAGACGGAGGGAGACGCGTGACAAAGTCCAGGGAGATGTGAGACCAGGACAGTGAGGGACAGGCAGAGGTCGGAGGAGACCAGCCAGAGCTTGTAGAGGAGTTTTGTTCAGTGCATAAGCCCTGTAAGCAGCGACGAATGTGGAGGCATCAGGAACTATGGTAGGACACAAAAAAACTCTGTCAAGGTCTGATGGGAGCCCGGGTAGCAGACAAGCCTGGAGGAGTGGGCCCACTTCAGGACCGAGCAGTGGACTGCATCAGTAACGAATATCCGGTTATCTGGGCACCCCACAGTGTACAGCTGGGAACGCTGTGCCTCACGAACCTGCTTTCCTATTCCCCAGCTGAGTGCCGTCACCAGGCACGAGGTGGGAAGGATGGTCTCAGGTTCCAGGGTAGTAGCCATGGGGCTATAGCAGTTTGACAGGGCATCCAGCTTGACATTCTTGGATCCCGGCATGAATGAGAGGGAGAAGTTGAACTGGGTGAGCAGTATGGGCCACCTAGCTTGCCTGGAATTGAGATGCTTGGCGGTGTGGAGATATTCCAGGTTCTTGTGGTCGGTCCACACAAAGGAAAGGATGTTCCACCCCCTCCAGCCAGTGCCTCCACTCCTCCAATGCCATCTTCCCCGCTAGAAGCTTACTATTCCCCACATTGTAGTTCCTCGCCATGGCGTTGAGGCGGTGGGAGAATAATACGCAGGGGTTTAACTTGAGGTCCAGGGCAGACTGCTGGGACAGAACAGCCCCCACTCCGACATCCAAAGCATCGGCCTCCACCACAAACTGACCGGACGGGTCAGGGTGAACCAAGATGGGAGCAAGATCCCGGTAGTCGATACACGGGCGCAGGGTCTTGTCCTTCTTCTCCACAATGAAGAAACCTGTGCTGGCGGGGGAGGCAGAAAGACAGATGAACCCAGCAGCTAGGGAGTCCTCAATGTAGGTCTCCATAGCCTTGGTCTCCAGACCCGACAGAGAGTACAGTTGTCCCCGTGGCGGAGTGTCTGGGTGAAGTTCAATCCCGCAGTCATAAGGTCCGTGCGGCGGCAGTGAAGTGTCCCGGGCCTTACTAAACACTTCCCGGAGTTCCTGGTACTCCGTGGGAATGGTGGAGAGGTCCAGGGCTGCTTCCGAGCCCCCAGGAAGATGTCCTGGGGCAGGCTGCGCTGACTTCAGGCAATGGTGTTGCAAAACGGGCTCCAGCCAATGATGGCACTGGCAGACCTGTCAATGAGGGGATTGTGTCGCTGGAGATAGGAGAATCCTAATACCACGGGAACCTGAGGAGACTTAATGAGCAGGAACTGGATTGTCTTGCTCATCCTTTGCTTCCTCCAATACTTTGTGTAGGAACATATCGAACAGCGCTTCCCGGTTCCAAGCACCCTCAACTGCCAACGTGCGGAAATCCACTGCATAGTCTGCCACACTACGGGAGTCTTGACGTAGCTGGAGCAACTTGTGAGTAGCCTCTCTCCCAGACAACGGAGAATCAAACACCTTCCAACCCTCCCCCACAAACTTCAGACTGAGGCAGACGGCTGATTGTTGCTCCCACACCTCCGTGGCCCAGGCGAGTGCCCTCCCGGACATCAGCGTTATGATGTACACTATCCTCAAGTGGTCCAAGGGGAACGAAGAAGGCTGCAGCTTGAAAATGAGGGAGCACTGGCAGAGAAAAGCCTGACATGTTCCGGGAATCTCAAGTGTTGTGCTCTGGAGGAGGTAAGCGGGGTTCTCGGGACACTGGGGTAGGCTGGGAGATCACGGGTGTGACCCAGTGGGGAATCCTCAGTATTGCTCCAGCAAGGTATCAAACGCCTGGTCATGACGTTTTGTCAGGGGTTTGAGTCCCTCCATAAGACCTTGAAGTAACTCCTTGTGTCTTCTAATGGTGGCTCCTTGCAGGGAGACAGCATTGTGGAGCTGGTCTACTGGGTCAGTCATGGCCAGTTTGCACTATCAGGATTCAGGTATGACCCAGATGCAGACAGGGTCGAAAAACAAAGGTTTAATTCTAGAACATGGGCAGGCAAATGACAGGTCAAAGGCAGGTAGAGGTCAGTAAATCCAGAGAGGGTACAAAAGGTCCAGAATGGCAGGCATGGTCAGGGCAGGCAGAACGGTCAAAACCCGGAAGGACAAGAACAGACAGGAGCAGAGGAACAAATGCTGGCACATTTCACGAAACAAAATGAACTGGCAACAGACAAACATAATGGGGAAGATGGGCAACACCTGGAGGGGGGTGGAGACAAGCACAAAGACAGGTGAAAGATCAGGGTGTGACAAATGAACTTATCCTCTGCAGCAGAGGTAACTCTGGGTCTTCCTTTCCTGTGGCGGTCCTCATGAAAGCCAGTTTCACCATGGCGTTTGATTGTTTTTGCGACTGCACTTGAAGAAACGTTCAACGTTCTTGAAATTTTACGCATTGACTGATCTTCCAGTCTTAAAGTAATGATGGACCATCATTTCTCTTTGCTTATTTGAGCTGTTCGTGCCATAATATGGAGTTGGTCTTTTACCAAATAGGGCTATCTTCTGTGTACTACCCCTACCCTGTCACAACATAACTGATTGGCTGAAATGCATTAAAGAAGGAAAGAAATTCCGCAAATTAACTTTTAACTAGGCATACCTGTCATTTGAAATGCATTCCAGGTTACTACCTCGTTGAAGCTGGTTGAGACAATGCCAAGAGTGTGCAAAGCAGTCATCAAGGCGACGGGTGGTTACTTTGAAGAATGAAATATATATTGATTTGTTTAACACTTTTTTGGTTACTACATAGTTTTGATGTCTTCACTATTATTATGCTATGTAGAAAATAGTAATAATTTTTTTTTTTAAACAGGAATGAGTAGGTGTGTCCAAACTTTTGACTGGTATTGTATGTCAAAATGTAAAAGCAACGTGATAAAATAAAGCTACACATTTGAGCACATGTGAAAACCTGATCTAATGTTAAATGTGACAACATGGGGATGCAACATTTCAACAAGTGATACCATTTTAATTTTTTTTACAAGTAAAACTGAAAATTTGATTTCCACATATGATGGTGGAAATTAGATTATCAGATGTGAAAGTTTTTCACATGTGAAAATGCAATTTCATACGTGAGAGTTTACAGAAGTCCCCTTACCTACAAGTGGGGCAAAAAAAGTATTTAGTCAGCTGCCAATTGTGCAAGTTCTCCCACTTAAAAAGATGAGAGAGGCCTGTAATTTTCAACATAGGTACACTTCAACGATGACTGAGAAAAAAAATCCAGAAAATCACATTGTAGGATTTTTAATTAATTCATTTGCAAATTATGGTGGAAAATAAGTATTTGGTCACCTACAAACAAGCAAGATTTCTGGCTCTCACAGACCTGTAACTTCTTCTTTAAGAGGCTCCTCTGTCCTCCACTCGTTACCTGTATTAATGACACCTGTTTGAACTTGTTATCAGTATAAAAGACACCTATCCACAACCTCAGTCGGACTCCATACTCCACTATGGCCAAGACCAAAGAGCTGTCAAAGGACACCAGAAACAAAATTGTAGACCTGCACCAGGCTGGGAAGACAGAATCTGCAATAGGTAAGCAGCTTGGTTTGAAGAAATCAACTGTGGGAGCAATTATTAGGAAATGGAAGACATTCAAGACCACTGATAATCTTCCTCGATCTGGGGCTCCACGCAAGATCTCACCCCGTGGGGTCAAAATGATCACAAGAACGGTGAGCAAAAATCCCAGAACCACACGGGGGGACCTAGTGAATGACCTGCAGAGAGCTGGGACCAAAGTAACAAAGCCTACCATCAGTAACACAATTCGCCGCCAGGGACTCAAATCCTGCAGTGCCAGACGTGTCCCCCTGCTTAAGCCAGTACATGTCTAGACCCGTCTGAAGTTTGCTAGAGAGCATTTGGATGATCCAGAAGAAGATTGGGAGAATGTCATATGGTCAGATAAAAGGTAAAAACTCAACTCGTCGTGTTTGGAGGACAAAGAATGCTGAGTTGCATCCAAAGAACACCATACCTACTGTGAAGCATGGGGGTGGAAACATCATGCTCTGGAGCTGTTTTTCTGCAAAGGGACCAGGACGACTGATCCGTGTAAAGGAAAGAATGAATGGTACCATGTATCATGAGATTTTGAGTGAAAACCTCCTTCCATCAGCAAGGGCATTGAAGATGAAACGTGGCTGGGTCTTTCAGCATGACAATGATCCCAAACACACCGCCCGGGCAATGAAGGAGTGGCTTCATTAGAAGTATTTCAAGGTCCTAGAGTGGTCTCGCCAGTCTCCAGATCTCAACCCCATAGAAAATATTTGGAGGGAGTTGAAAGTCCGTGTTGCCCAGCAACAGCCCCAAAACATCACTGCTCTAGAGGAGATCTGCATGGAGGAATGGGCCAAAATACCAGCAACAGTGTGTGAAAACCTCGTGAAGACTTACAGAAAGCGTTTGACCTCTGTCATTGCCAACAAAGGGTATATAACAAAGTATTGAGATAAACTTTTGTTATTGACCAAATACTTATTTTCCACCATAATTTGCAAATAAATTCATTAAAAATCCTACAATGTGATTTTCTGGATTTCTTTCCTTCATTTTGTCTGTCATAGTTGAAGTGTACCTATGATGAAAATTGCAGGCCTCTCACATCTTTTTAAGTGGGAGAACTTGCACAATTGGTGGCTGACAATACTTTTTTGCCCCACTGTAAAATACAGCTCTGCACTTAGCAAAAGAGTTCCAGCTGCATTGCTATTTTAGTCATCAGTTAATCTATTGTCTCATCATTGATTTAATAGATTTATTTAAGACATTTTAGGGTTTTCTGTATAGTTGTCTAATGGGGCATATGACAAATATAATAGTTTGTCTTGATTTGTATTTTTAAATAAACTGATATTTACTTTGAAGTCCAAAGTCTAAGAATACAGCTGAAATCATTTATTGACACAGACATGGTGGGAGTAGCAAGGATATCGGAATGCCATGAACCAATACGTTGTGAGTTCAAATCCCAAGTAAGCACAGGCTGAGTAATAATTTATGTAGAAATAAACATTCACAATGTATGTCAAATATGTACAAATAATGTGTGTATCATAAGGACTTGATTTATTTGCAGGGCATCACAAATTGTTATCCCCAAGTGAAAGAAAATATTTGAAACTTCATGAAATGTCACTTGAAGTGATCCAAAAACACATGTTTTCACCTGAAAAATGTCACTTGAAGTGATCCAAAAACACATGGTTTCACATGAGAAGTGTTCCAAAAACACATGGTTTTTCCTTAAGGGACACACACGTCTACACATGCATGAACGTACATTCAAGTCTGACAGAACAACATTGCCACAGACACAGGAGCCAAGTCCATTAAGTTTGACTTGGAAATCGTCTTGGTGAGGTGGAAGATAGCATAACTTTCAGGGGTACACACTCTTAGTGTAATCTATTTTCCCTGTTTACATGTCTGCTTTCAGTTAATAATGCTCTGTGTTATTGAACCCAGACCTCTTCTAAGAAGCTGTAATGTGTTCAGAGAAAGACATATTTCGCTCTATAGAATCACAGTGATGCAAGGGAGCGGTCTCAATGGAAGCAGACTACATAACTAAGCCCTCAGCCCTCATCTGGGCTGAATAGTTTGTAATAAGAAACACAATGAGGATAAAATGCCTTAAGCAAAATTCTATGTAACTATGAAGTGTTAGTTAGAACAAAAACACACCCACACAACTTGAATAACTTGTAATGCTCTCACTTGACGTTGGCTTGACCCGTGGCTCTCTCAACTGAGCCGCTGTGAGGTAGATGTGTTTAGTCAGTTTCTATTCTTCTCCTTAGCCAGAGATTCTCTCATCCACATTAAACCCTCTGGATTTTGCTGGCGGGGGTTTGAGTAAAGCATTTGAATCTCTACCATGTAAAGGGGTCACAAGCTAAAGCTAAAGGGCTTTCAAAAACAAAGTATTGTATCTTTGTAAAGGTGCATGTATGGATTGCTCCGGCTTGGACAAGGCTTAATTACTTTACTTACTTTAAGCTAGAATCTGCAGTTGAAACAATAACGAAAGGGATACCGTGCCTCTGTTTTGGTAAAATGCTGAGGGATGGGCCTGGAGAAACGTAGCCACTCTAAAATTCATAGACAGAGCTATGGAAGCAAGAACTGACTATTTACGATATCAAAATTATAGTTTTAACTATGTCTTGAGGCTGTAAAGTGTTTTGTTTTTATTTAAGTTGCTTACAAACATTGGAGTACGCTTATATTTTGGGTTCTGTCGGGGATCGACAGTTGAACTTAGCTCATGAGGCATTCATCACGTTATATTCTTCAAGAATCAAAAGGGTATGTCATTCATTTATAAGTACACAAATGGATGTTGCAACTACAGATTCAAGCTTTAAATGCGCATGTATGGGCTTGCCATATCAACAGACATGTTTTGCTTGTCATGTGGAAGGGATCAAAGAATCTCTGATCTTCTTCTTAGTCATGCGTTGATGATAGCAATGAATGTCCTGTACATACAGTACAGATAAAGTGACATGTGTCCACCAGTTACCATGGCAGCACAGAAAAACAAAATTCTGTGGGGCATTAAGCCTTATCTCTTGACTGTATTTACACAGTATATATATCTACCATCAAGAAATCAGGTTATCTTCAAAGAGATTGAATGAGGACAAGTATATTAAAGGAGAAGTCAATTGAAGTTGCGTTTTTATATTTTTGTTCAGTAAACATATAGAGCATGTATTATAGCCAGGGCCGTGTATTTCGCGCAATCCCTTGGTATAGTAAGATTTTATACTGTAATTTGAGCCTCATCCAGTAATGAGAATTGCACCAAAAAATGAAATATTTTGTCTGAGGATGGTGTTTGACCGTATGACAAATTGCGTGCAAGCATTTATTTGGAACAATGTGTTCGATTTTCAAAAGAGTCACAAAAAAAAAAACTTGTGGCATTTTGCAGGTACGGGTGCTGAGGGTTCTGCAGTACCCCCTGAAAAAAAATGTAGAATAGTAATTAAAATATATTGTTTATATATCTTTCCTTCTGACATAAGTAGGGCGCATTCAATTGTCTGTATTAGCGGACCGATATACGTAGGTGTATGCAAAGTGTCACGACTCCCACCGAAGGTGGCTCCTCTTCCTGTTCGGGCGACGTTCGGCAGTCGACGTCACTGGTCTACTAGCTGCCACCGACACCTTTTCCCTTTTCTGTTGGTTTTGTCTTATTGGTTACACCTGTTTCTTGTTTAGGTTAAAGTTGGGATATTTAGGCTGGTGATGCCCGCCTGCTTTTGTGCGGGCTTATTTCCTCTGTTTGTGTTGGTGGTTGTGCGATTCTCTTGTTTTTCTCCGGACTGGTTGGGTCCTGTTTTTGGGCAGGTCTTTGTTATGCGCCTGGTGTTTAGGCGTGACCATTTTCCTGCGCCGGAATAAAAAACAATTGTCCTTTACCCTCTGTTCCCTGCACCTGACTCCGCACCCACTGCTCATAGAAGTGCGTTACACAAAGGGGGCAAAAAGTCTCTCAATTGAGTAAAACTAAATAAATGGTTCATATCCAGGAATTCCCATGATTGCACAAAACACAGGGCCCTAATTATAGGATCTTTAGGATACATCGCCGTCAGAAAGTATTTACACCCCTTGACATTTTCCACATTTTGTAGTGTAACAGCCTGAATTTCAAATTTATTAGAATTTGTGTCACTGGCCTACACATAATGATGTGAAGTGGAATTATGTTTTTACATTTCTTTACAAATTAATTTAAAAGGAAAAGCTGAAATGTCCATAGTCAAGTATTCAACCCCTTTGCAAGCCTAAATAAGTTCAAGAGCAAATATTTTTGAAACAAGTCACATAATAGGATGCATGGACTCACTCTGTGTACAATAACAGTGTTTAACATGACTTTTGAATGACTACCTCATCTCGGTACCCCACACATGTATGTACAGTGGGGCAAAAAAAATATTTAGTCAGCCAACAATTGTGCAAGTTCTCCCACTTAAAAAGATGAGAGGCCTGTAATTTTCATCATAGGTATACTTCAACTATGACAGACAAATTGAGAGAAAAAATCCAGAAAATCACATTGTAGGATTTTTAATGAATATATTTGCAAATTATGGCGGAAAATAAGTATTTGGTCAATAACAAAAGTTTACCTCAATACTTTGTTATATACCCTTTGTTGGCAATGACAGAGGTCAAACGTTTTCTGTAAGTCTTCACAAGGTTTTCACACACTGTTGCTGGTATTTTGGCCCATTCCTCCATGCAGATCTCGTCTAGAGCAGTGATGTTTTGGGGCTGTTGCTGGAAAACACGGACTTTCAACTCCCTCCAAAGATTTTCTATGGAGTTGAGATCTGGAGACTGGCTCGGCCACTCCAGGAACTTGAAATGCTTCTTACGAAGCCACTCCTTCGTTGCCGGGGCGGTGTGTTTGGGATCATTGTCATGCTGAAAGACCCAGCCACTTTTCATCTTCAATGCCCTTGCTGATGGAAGGAGGTTTTCACTCAATCTCATGATACTGGCCCCATTCATTCTTTCCTTTACACGGATCAGTCGTCCTGGTCCCTTTGCAGAAAAACAGACCCAAAGCATGATGTTTCCACCCCCATGCTTCACAGTAGGTATAGTGTTCTTTGGATGCAACTCAGTCTTTTTTTGTCCTCCAAACACGACGAGTTGAGATTTCTCCAAAAAGTTATATTGTGGTTTCATCTGACCATATGACATTCTCCCAATTTTCTTCTGGATCATCCAAATGCTTTCTAGCAAACTTCAGATGGGCCTTGACATGTACTGGCTTAAGCAGGGAGACACGTCTGGCACTGCAGGATTTGAGTCCCTGGCGGCGTAGTGTGTTACTGATGGTAGGCTTTGTTACTTTGGTCCCAGCTCTCTGCAGGCCATTCACTAGGTCCTCCTGTGTGGTTCTGGGATTTTTGCTCACCGTTCTTGTGATCATTTTGACCCCACGGGGTGAGACCTTGTGTGAAGCCCCAGATCGAGGGAGATTATCAGCCTTGTATGTCTTCCATTTCCTAATAATTGCTCCCACAGTTGATTTCTTCAAACCAAGCTGCTTACCTATTGCAGATTCAGTCTTCCCAGCCTGGTGCAGGTCTACAATTTTGTTTCTGGTGTCCTTTGACAGCTCTTTGGTCTTGGCCATAGTGGAGTTTGGAGTGTGACTGTTTGAGGTTGTGGACAGGTGTCTTTTATACTGATAACAAGTTCACAGGTGCCATTAATACAGGTAACGAGTGGAGGACAGAGGAGCCTCTGAAAGAAGAAATTACAGGTCTGTGAGAGCCAGAAATCTTGCTTGTTTGTAGGTGACCAAATACTTATTTCCCGCCATAATTTGCAAATAAATTTATAAAAAATCCTACAATGTGATTTTCTGGATTTTTTTTCTCATTTTGCCTGACATAGTTGAAGTGTACCTATGATGAAAATTACAGGCCTCTCATCTTTTTAAGTAGGAGAACTTGCACAATTGGTGGCTGACTAATTACTTTTTTGCCCCACTGTATTTCTGTCCTTGAGCTGTTCTTGTCTAATGATGTTCTGTATTATATCATTCTGTATTATGTTTCATGTTTTGTGTGAACCCCAGGAAGAGTAGCTTCTGCTTTTGTAACAGCTAATGGGGATCCTAAAAAAATACCACATACCAAAAATACATGCAATTATCTGTAAGGTCCCTCAATCGAGAAGTGAATTTCAAACCCAGATTCAACCCCCAAAACCAGGGACTTTTTCCAATGCCTTGCAAAGAAGGGCACCTATTGGTAGATGGGTAAACATAAAAAAACAGACATTGAGCATGGTGAAGTTATTAATTACACTTTAGATGGTGTATCTAAACACCCTGTCACTACAAAGATACAGACATCCTTCCTAACTCAAGCATGGTGGTAGTTGCATCATGTTATGTGTATGCTTGTAATCAGCAAGGACTATGAAGTTGTTTTTAAGATAAAAATAAACAGAATAGAGCTACTGTTAAAGGAAAACCTTTTTCAGTCTGCTTTCCAACAGAAAAATGCATCTTTCAGCAGGACAATAACCTAAAACACAAGGCCAAATATGCACTGGAGTTGCTTACCCAGACAACAATAGATGTTCCTGAGTGGCCTCGTTACAGTTTTGACTTAAAAAGGCATTAAAATCTATGGCAATAATCAACAACCAACTTGAAGAAAAAAAAGTGTAAATATTTTACAATCCAGGTGTGCAAATCTCTTAGAGACTTACCCAGAAATACTCACTGTAATTGCTGTCGAAGGTGATTCTAACATGTATTGCCTCAGGGAGTTGAATACTTATGTAATCAAGATATATTTTTATTTTTACAAATGTTAGAATTTGTCTTCCACTTTGAAATTACAGAGTATTCTGCGTAGATTGATGACAAAAACATACATTTTAATCTCACCTTGTAGCACAAACAAAAGGTGGAAAAAGTAAAGGGGTGTAAATACTTTCTGAAGGCTCTGTACATCTTCATATATAACCCCAGCCACTACAAGAATCTGTGAAACATCTCACTCATGTCAAGTATATTCTATTGAATGCCATTACACTCTGTGGTATCACTCATTCATTGTCACTCAGAATAACTTGCTGTATCTTTTCTGAATTGAAAAATGTAATATTATGTAAAATGTTATTACACAATGATTTCAGTGAGAAGTTATGTCATATGGAAGAGAGGAATGGACAGATTTTTTTGGTTTGTTAAAAAACATTTTAATGCACAATTTATGTAGTAGCACTTCCATATATTTTGAACTCTCTCCACATTTCTCTTATTAGATTGCTATGTATTTTATTTTACAAACTCTGTACAATTTCTCAACGCTTTCCAACATTGAACAAGTAGATTCATAAAACATAATAAATATAATTTTTCCTTCTTGGACATTGAAAGAGGAAAGAAAATTGAATTGCAACATTATCAAACATAACAAACAAAAGTGAAAAAAAATGACATCAACCTACGTATCGCACCTTTCATCATTACAAAAATCTTAAGTAGACACATTGTGGACATAATTAGATGTATTTATCAATCTACGTTATAGGTAATGTTGGCCTGTGTACTTCAACAAAAGCTGTACCCTTTAAATCATGTGATAAATATACAATCCTGTGACATTTAAATAAATACAAATGTTTTCGCTTCTTAGACCTTCACAAAAGACAAACGCAACGTACATACCCGAGAAAGAACACTTACTTACATCGTTGTTATAGTAACTATAACTGCATCGAGAGCAATCGGACAAGACCCCTCTGCACAATACAAAACAATAAAAAAAGAGAAAGGGCAGCAGCATTTCTTATTGAAATGAAGAAATAGGGCAAGAAATAAGAACAGCCTATTGACTAGAGAGCTGCGCTTGTGTCTTTGGAGGATGTTTGTAACCACACACTATTTTGGGAATGGCAAAGAAAAACAAGAAAACATTTGATCACACCGATGTTGCTGACACTCAGTGGTATGACAGCTGACTACACTAATAGCATTCGTGCAAATAACTGGAATTCAATATGAAGCCGTCTGTATACTGTATACTGGATAATGAGAGCCATTTTCAATGTAATTACTATATTGGAGAAGTATGCTGACTACGACACACTTTGAGAGACACTCATAATAATAAGGAAAATCTTCCTGTTTCCTGGAAAGGGAAGGAACATAGCCAAAACGTCCATTTGCTACATAATACTGAAATACTGCATTTGATTGAAAAGGTTTTCAATAGCATCTGGTTACGATAACTGGAATATGTGTTCAGAATAGTCCCCAAAATCTGGAAACAGTGATGTAGAACAGGGTCCTTGGAACATTATAACAGAGAACCAACTGAACTGGCTTTTGAATTCCAGGGTAAATCATTTTGTTATGAGGTAACATAGTTTCATGACAGAGGCAGATACCTGGAATTGGAATGCATAACACTATCATACATTGGCAATTCCATTCCAGACGAATCTAATGCATGTAATAACCTTATGTATCCTGGCTGTTTAGGAGTACATGGTGTGTGTTAGATGACCGTAGCATCCCTGACTGGGTAACAAAGCAGAGCCCACAGGTGACAGGCAGACATAGATGAAGCCGAGTCTGTGATTCTTGTGATAATTTGTTTCAGCGAATAGGATACATCTGTCTGACAATACGTTTTATAACTATCACTGAAAGCGATCTGTAAACAACATTGCCAATGAAATCACACATTTTATTCTGACTGCTTTATGCCAGTGATCAAAAGGGTCCGGGAAGAAAAAAAGGATTCAGATCAACCAATTTTTTGTTGTTGCCTATAGACATATCTGGCAACGGAGGGTTGGCTTTGTTTATGACTTTGCAAAATAATCACAGCGTCTTGTGACAGGGTGCGTCACTTTGGATTTCGATGACTTGTCAGCATGAGGTTTATGTGTCAAATAGTTCATTTCTTTTGGTGTTTTTAATATCAGTTAGCACTTCAGGATGCATTTCAACTGAATACCCACTGTATTGATGTCAGTTCAATATCTAGTTTTCATTTTAATTTGGTTGAGTTGTCAACTAACGTGAATTCAACGTGAAATCAACCAAAAATGTCACCCTATCATTGGATTTAGGTTAAAGGTTGGGTGACAAAAATACCTAAATCCCTTTTTGCAAATCCAATCAGTTTTCCACGTTGATTAAACATCACATAGAATTTTTGAGTTGACATGACGTTGAAAATACTGCATATAGTTGTGTTCCAAAAAAACACAAAGGTCTGTATGAACAAATACATGAAAAACAGCCCTCTATGCCTTTCAAACCCTTAAGAAAAACATCAAAACAACGAACACAGCTGACAATCTGTGAATCAACAATCCCTTTTTCTGTCCCTGTTTGTGCACTATGGCCCAGGAGCATGGCCGCAGGACGACGTTTTGGGGGGGTGCTTTCACTGTTTTTGTTATACTTTTTTAAATGTAGATTTATTAGGGGGTGCTGCAGCAACCTCAGCACCCCTACTTCCCAAGGCTATGCCAGGGGAACATTTTAAGTCAAATCCCAGCTGGTCCCAGTTTCCATCCTTGCCTCTATCTATACCACAAAAGCCCCTTTCATTTCATTCACTTGCTCATTCATAGAGATGTTGCGCAGCAGAGAACAGTGTCAGGATACAGGCTTTGGTACTCTTCTCTCTTTCCTGAATTGTCCCTTGACTCTTAGCTGTCAGCTAAACTAGCTGTGACTTCCCTGCAGGTACAGCTAATTAGCGGACCATGCTGGTCTGTGTGTGAGAGAGAGAGAGAGAGAGAGAGAGAGGCAGATGTGAAGTCCCTGTGGCCATTATAGCTCTCACAGTCCTCTCACAGCTCTACCTACTGGGACGAGCTATCTTCACAACACCAAGTAGCACTTTGGTCTGAATTGCTTTCATCCTGTGCTGTGTGGGGTTGTGTGTGGAAGCCAACTGGTTCTCTGAACCCTGAGATTGAAGCTTCAAGTTCACAAGCTTTTTGGGAGGGCTCCCACAATATTTTTCAGAGAGAGAGAGAGGGAGAGAGGTGAATCTTACTGCAATACATTTGAGACTGGTCCTGTCTAGATAATGTCTATCTGAATATGCATCACGCTATTCCCCTTTGTCAGAACAAACCACAAGAAGTCAACATTCACTCAATCATCTTCCAGACCTTGTGTTCATCTTTTCCTTGTTACTTTGACTTATGAATGTGTAATTCAAAAAAATAATGTTGTGCTATGTGCATGACAATATCTGATAAATGGTTTTATGTTCTGGAATGAGGATCAGATTTTTTATGGTCCTTCATAATGGATGGCTCAAGATGAAAGGAACATGTATTACCAGTACCCACTGGATTTAGTACAGATAAGTTACGCAAGTTGTAGAGATGAATCAACCAAAACATCCATGTTCCTCTCAGACCTTAACATATCTAGCCCAATTCTTTAAAAACAAAATGAATAATTGGCATTTCTCCCAATCTCGCTTTTAACAATGCTATGATAAAGTTGTGTTACTACAGTGCAGGTAATTTGGGAATTTGAAATAAATAAAAGTGCTTTCAAAAAGGAGTGCTTATCCAGTTGAAAATGAACACCTTTTACAACCTCACTCAACAGAACATTACTTTGACAAGTGGGTACCAATTTTCACAGTTCCTTCACATTAGCAACAGTGTTGGATAACGTCACATCCCCTTTTTCCACATGCACAATGCCTTGGTTGTTGCTTTAAGGATAATGAGGAAGGCATCCATCTTCAATGGAGGCCAAAGATTTCACATCGGAACAGGGTCTCCATGAAGATCCATCAGAAAAACAGCAGGAAGGAAAGGGAGAATGTTTTCTAGAGACAGCAGTCTGGACAGACCTGAAATGAATGGTCCATGGCAGTCATTCCCTTTGCAGCGCCAGCAAGCATAGCCAACTCAAAGTTCAGAAATGTTTCTACAGAAAATAAAAACATGCAAAGGAACAAGAATCAAATGGTTGTGTCTATGATCTTGAACAGGTCAGTCCAACAGGGATCATGTATTTGACACTGATACAAGCACGTGTCCCAGTACCATTTTCTTCCCACTCTCAAAGTCTTGTTATGGACTCCAACTCCATTCATATGGACTCCAACTTCTGGATTTTGCAGAATTAAAAAAACAATAAGAGAAAAATAAATTTACTGACGAACAGGTGAAAAAAATAGATCTGACATCAAACGTCACCTCTCAACTGAATCTGCCAACGCCACAGGGATTGTACCAATACCCTGTGCTGCCTTTTGGCAAAAAGTCAGCTCCTGACATTACTTTTTTTGGTCATTGTCATCATGAGCCTTCGTAGCTTTCGGAGGGAACGCACTGAGCGAACGTACCTCAATATATCAGCAGGCGAGAGACTAAAGAGGTCACCGCTCCCCTGGGAGGGGGTCTGTGAGGTTGGTATTACAGACCAAGTGTACCCTGTGTGAACCATCACGGTGCGGTAGCTGTTTCCCTCGGTTGGTTTGGAGAGAAGAGGGGAAAGAGGTGCTCTGCTGTGGTGGACATGTTGGAGGGGTGGTTGGCGGAGAGAGGTTAGACGGGGGCTTTCAGCCAAAGCAGAGTTTTGTTGGTCCTCAAACAGCCGATGACTGCTTGATGCTGTGGAAGCTGACCCTCGTGGGCGACGTGGGGATGGACATGGCGCGCGCCACTCGAGCCCTGATTGAATGCTTGTCCTGCCAGCGGTGCCATCTCTTCCTAACCGCAGAACGCACCTGAGAGGATAGCACAGAAGGCAAGAGAGAGAAGGAGAAAAAGAGAGAAAATAAACATTGATTTTGGTTGGTCTGATGGTGTAATTGTTGACTAAAGAAACATTTCAGGGCAGAAACTACATAATCGGCAATGTCAGTTTGATTGAATACCACTTATCGTTAACTGGCAGGTTAAGTGAGTTTCCATTGAATTGTTTTCACCTAATTCAAATATTTATCCCATACTTCCAAATTGTGGTAACCAAGGAGAAGAGGAGGACAGTGTTGGGACAATGCCATGGGGTTAAAACTTGTGCTACACCATGAGGACCACCCTGTATTCTCGAATAGCAAGTCAGTGACATGATGAGAACTACTTTCCTTATTTGCTTTCGGATCTTATTAACCTCATTAGAAGCCCAACCGTTGACTGGATGTATCAAAGGATACGTGTTACAGACCCCTTTCTCACTAATAATTTAGTTTACAAAGGAGAAGCAGCACTATGTTCTTTGGCTCCCTGGTTTAAGTATGCTGAAAAGATCCAAGTCTAAGTTTGGGTTGTTCCCCTTCTAAACTTATATTCATGACACGGTGTGCTCCATAGAGCTTCTACATCTTGAACAACATTCTTTTTCTTCAGCAGGAAAGTGTTTATGATTATGACAATTAACGCTCATAGGCATAATGTTTGTATCCATGATTCTACTAACACGCAGGCATTATGTAAGACGCCTATCACATTCTCACAGGCTGGGAAGCTGTACACATGTAGATGCCAGTATATTTATTTCAAGCCAACGTGTTTGTTTTTTCACCCGCTTCTAAAGAACTAGAGTAACAAGCAGCTCTATCTTTTCACTTTGTCTTATCATGTGATACCCTGCAGGGTCCATTGGAACACTTCACACAGTTGGCTGTGGAATTGAAGGAATTGTGTCACAGAGGATGACGACTGTGTACAGTAGGGGTGTGAACACAGTAAAGACACTTGTTTATGTCTGCGAATAGAGCCTTGAGTGTTTATTAGGGAGTACAGAAAACTGGATGCAGTTTATCACAGTGCCATCCGTTTTGTCACTAAAGCACCTTATACCACCCACCACTGCGACTTGTATGCTCTAGTCGGCTGGCCCTCGCTACATATTCGTCGCCAGACCCACTGGCTCCAGGTCATCTACAAATCATTTACATTACATTTACATTTAAGTCATTTAGCAGACGTTCTTATCCAGAGCGACTTACAAATTGGTGAATTCACCTTCTGACATCAGTGGAACAGCCACTTTACAATAGTGCATCTAAATCATTTAAGGGGGGGGGGTGAGAAGGATTGCTTTATCCTATCCTAGGTATTCCTTGAAGAGGTGGGGTTTCAGGTGTCTCCGGAAGGTGGTGATTGACTCCGCTGTCCTGGCGTCGTGAGGGAGTTTGTTCCACCATTGGGGGGCCAGAGCAGCGAACAGTTTTGACTGCTAGGTAAAGCTCCGCCTTATCTCAGTTCACTGGTCACGATGGCAACACCCATCCGTAGCACGCGCTCCAGCAGGTGTATCTCACTGATCATCCCTAAAGCCAACACCTCATTTGGCCGCCTTTCGTTCCAGTACTCTGCTGCCTGTGACTGGAACGAATTGCAAAAATCCCTGAAGTTGGAGACTTTTATCTCCCTCACCAACTTCAAACATGTGCTATCTGAGCAGCTAACCGATCGCTGCAGCTGTACATAGTCTATTGGTAAATAACCCACCCATTTTCACCTACCTCATCCCCACACTGTTTTTATTTATTTACTTTTCTGCTCTTTTGCACACCAGTATCTCTACCTGTACATGACCATCTGATCATTTATCACTCCAGTGCTAATCTGCAAAATTGTAATTATTCGCCTACCTCCTCATGCCTTTTGCACACAATGTGTATAGACTCGCCTTTTTTGTACTGTGTTATTGACTTGTTAATTGTTTACTCCATGTGTAACTCTGTGTTGTCTGTTCACACTGCTAAGCTTTATCTTGGCCAGGTCGCAGTTGCAAATGAGAACTTGTTCTCAACTAGCCTACCTGGTTAAATAAAGGTGAAATAAAAAATAAAATAAAAAATAAAATAAAAATGATAACTGTATATTCATGATTATAGATAGAATAGCTGCCTGACAGTTTGAGTGCAGTATGGGAGTGCTGGAGTGATTTCATGGAAAAAAGGAAAAAGGAATCACTTTCCCGCTCTTTTCTCAAAGACTGGAAGCCTTTCACACATAAGAGGCTGTAATCAGGTTTCCATGTCACCTTTTTATCAGAGTAAAGTTGGTTGGATAAAACATTTCAAGCCTGCTGGAAACATCTAATTTGTTGACAAAACCAAATATGTGGGCTATTTTTTTGTTGTCTGTGAAATAAAATGTGATAATTGCAGTAGAAACACTTTTATCTGCACATATTGACATACTACCATCATTTTGAAGTAAACTTGCATTCACGCTATGCTATGTTGTGCGGTCCTCCCACTGCGAATTGGCAAAGCATGCACAGTTTATTAGCTTATTATTAACTTCACAGGGTGGTGAAAGTGCACGGTAATGAGCTTAATGCTCCTTTCCAATAACTATTGATGGTCTTAATTTGTATGGTAGGGACATGATTATCCATAATTAGCTGCCAGTTGAAAAACAAAAATAATCCTGGTCTTATCCATAACCTTCTAATCTACCCTTCGAGCTGTATCTGCGAGCTGTTGGCTAGAGCTGTTGACCAGGTGGCGAATCGCATCTCTGCATGTCTGGCAGACATATCAGTGTGGATGACGGATCACCACCTCAAGCTGAACCTCGGCAAGAAGGAGCTGCTCTTCCTCCCGGGGAAGGACTGCCCGTTCCATGATCTCGCCATCACGGTTGACAACTCCATTGTGTCCTCCTCCCAGAGCGCTAAGAACCTTGGCGTGATCCTGGACAACACCCTGTCGTTCTCAACCAACATCATGGCGGTGGCCCGTTCCTGTAGGTTCATGCTCTACAACATCCGCAGAGTACGACCCTGCCTCACACAGGAAGCGGCGCAGGTCCTAATCCAGGCACTTGTCATCTCCCGTCTGGATTACTGCAACTCGCTGTTGGCTGGGCTCCCTGCCTGTGCCATTAAACCCCTACAACTCATCCAGAATGCCGCAGCCCGTCTGGTGTTCAACCTTCCCAAGTTCTCTCACGTCACCCCGCTCCTCCGCTCTCTCCACTGGCTTCCAGTTGAAGCTCACATCCGCTACAAGACCATGGTGCTTGCCTACGGAGCTGTGAGGGGAACGGCACCGCAGTACCTCCAGGCTCTGATCAGGCCCTACACCCAAACAAGGGCACTGCGTTCATCCACCTCTGGCCTGCTCGCCTCCCTACCACTGAGGAAGTACAGTTCCCGCTCAGCCCAGTCAAAACTGTTCGCTGCTCTGCCCCCCCAATGGTGGAACAAACTCCCTCACGACGCCAGGACAGCAGAGTCAATCACCACCTTCCGGAGACACCTGAAACCCCACCTCTTCAAGGAATACCTAGGATAGGATAAGTAATCCTTCTCACCCCCCCCCTTAAATGATTTATATGCACTATTGTAAAGTGGCTGTTCCACTGGATGTCAGAAGGTGAATTCACCAATTTGTAAGTCGCTCTGGATAAGAGCGTCTGCTAAATGACTTAAATGTAAATGTAAATGTAGAGCTACAGTTGAAGTCAGAAGTTTACATACAGGTCATTAAAACTAGTTTTTCAACCACTCCACAAATTTCTTGTTAACAAAATATACTTTTGGCAATTCGGTTAGACAACAACTTTGTGCATGAAACAAGTCATTTTTCCAACAATTGTTAACAGACAGATAATTTCACTTATAATTCACTGTATCACAAATCCAATGGGTCAGAAGTTTACATACACTAAGTTGACTGTCCCTTTGAACAGCTTGGAAAATTCCAGAAAATGATGTCATGGCTTTAGAAGCTTCTGATAGGCTAATTGACATAATTTTAGTCAATAGGTGTACCTGTGGGTGTATTTCAAGGCCTACCTTCAAACTCAGTGTGTCTTTGATTGACATCATGGGAAAATCCAAATAAATCAGCTAAGACTTCAGAAAAAAATGGTAGACCTCCACAAGTCTTGTTCATCCTTGGGAGCAATTTCCAAATGCCTGAAGGTACCACGTTCATCTGTACAAACAATAGTATGCAAGTATAAACACCATGGGACCACGCAACCGTTATACCACTCTGGAAGGAGACGCGTTCTGTCTCCTAGAGATGAACGTACTTTGATGCGAAAAGTGCAAATCAATCCCAGAACAACAGCAAAGGACCTTGTGAAGATGCTTGAGGAAACGGGTAAAAAAGTATCTACATCCACAGTAAAATGAGCCCTATATCGACATAACCTGAAAGGCCACTCAGCAAGGAAGAAGCCACCGCTCCAAAAAAAATACAGATTACGGTTTGCAACTGCACATGGCGACAAAGATCGTACTTTTTGGAGAAATGTCCTCTGGTTTGATGAAACAAAAATAGAACTGTTTGGTCATAATGACCATCATTATGTTTGGAGGAAAAAGGGGGAGGCTTGCAAGCCGAACAACACCATCCCAACTGTGAAGCATCATGTTGTGGGGGTTCTTTGCTGCAGGAGGCACTGGTGCACTTCACAAAATGTAATGGCATCATAAAAAAGGAAAATGATGTGGATATATTGAAGCAACATCTCAAGACATTAGTCAGGAAGTTAAAGTTTGGTCGCAAATGGGTCTTCCAAATGGACAATGACCCCAAGCATACTTCCAAAGTTGTGGCAAAATGGCTTAAGGACAACAGAGTTGAGGCATTGGAGTGGCCATCAGAAAGCCCTGACCTCAATCTCATAGAAAATTGGTGGTCAGAACTGAAAAAGCATGTGCGAGCAAGGAGGCCTACAAACCTGACTCAGTTACACCAGCTCTGTCAGGAGGAATGGGCCAAAATTCACCCAACTTATTGTGGGAAGCCTGTGGAAGGCTACCCAAAATGTTTGACCCAAGTTAAACAATTTAAAGGCAAAGCTACTAAATACTAATTGAGTGTATGTAAACCTCTGACCCACTGGGAATGTGATGAAAAAATTAAAGCTGAAATAAATCAATCATTCTCTCTACTATTATTCTGACATTTCATATTCTTAAAATAAAGTGGTGATCCTAACGGACCTAAGACAGGGAATTTTTTACTAGGCTTAAATGTCAGGAATTGTGAAAAACTGACGTATTTGAATAAGGTGTATGTAAACTTCCGACTTCAACTGTACGTGCCAAGTGGGCACATTTGCTGTTTATTGCACTTTTTGTGCCAAAACTAGGATGGAAACACATAGAACTTTTGGTTTTGTTCTGTAAATAAAAAGTTATATGACTAAGTGTTTTTATGTGCCCTATGTCAAGAAGCATTGCTTTTTATCTGCAACAAGTCAGTTTGATGGAAACACAGCTCTGGTGGGGAAATTTGCATCTTTATGTTGATTTTAGAATATCCGCATGAAAATCTGTCACAAATTGGATGGAAACCTAGATTGGGAAGCTAAATGGATCCATTTAAAAGAAATGCCAACCAAGGCGGAGAATGTGGCATTACTGAATGCATGTGTAAGTGAATGTGTGTGACTGTGTATACTCCAATGCTAGTGCCTATAATCCTCCACTGAGTGTTTTTGTCTATTACTGTTGTCAATTTAATGACAACAAAGAAGAAGGCGGTAATATGTGTGAAAAGGTGAAGAGTTGAATGAATATAAACGATAACTCAGAAGAAAACTAGCAGAACAACAGATGCAAACTGAGATGAATAGCTACCTTCAGTTCACTGAGGTAACCAATTCCAGAATTTCATAAGAGATATGGCGTTACTTTGTATGACATAAAACTTTCAATATTACTGCAGTTTCCTGGACTTTCCATTCTAATCATATGTTTTATATCATACAGTGAGCTCAAAAGTATTGGGACAGTTCCACATTTGTTTTGTCTTGCCTCTGTACTCCAGCCCTTTGGAAAAGGTCCTAGGCTGGAAAAGTTTAAGAACCCGTGTTGGTCTAATAACAGTATGCGGCTTTGTACCGTTTTGCTCTACTCTATAATTATTCACAGGTTACTGTGGGTAAATGTCAGATCTACGCAAATATGAGTTTCACATTTATTCCCATAAGGTTAGAGGTGATTACTGTAGTATAGGCTAGGCTGGGAGTTTGGCCTGCTCTTTTTCTTGTGCGTGGGTGGGAGTTAAAAATAAAACTAGCCTATTGTCCTGACAGGTTGACAATCTTACACACAGCCTGCCATGAGTGTCAAACCATTAACATTTCAAAATAACCCCTTTTTAAGAGAAGGCAATTATGTAAAGCTATGAAGTCGCTGGAAATCACAGGATTTCAAATGTGACATTTCAATCTGGTTTTGGAACGCTTCTCATGTGATGATGTTTCACATGTGGATTTTCACAAGTGATCTCATAACCTTTCACATGTGGAATCATGTGTTATAGGACTATATGTTTTTGGTTTCACACTGGTTGTGGGAAGGAAGCCATATGTTTTCTGACCGGTAAAACGTTCTGAGATTTGAAGTGAAAATTTTGCCTGTTCTGGGAATGTTTCTTTTTAGGTTGCAGGGAGGTTCTGAGAACATTTTACTCTGACCACCACTTAGTTTTCATGGGATTCAATACATGCCATGACATTCAATATGTCCATCAGATTGTGGGGTCTAGTGGCTTTGAAACACACTACAAAATGACTCCGTCCGGACTCTGGAATATTCAACAAATACACCATAACTACCACCACAATCCAGGTATTGCTTAGTCTTTTCACACATGGGGTTTTTACTCAGGATTACACGCTTAGATACCCGACAGATCCATTTTCTCCCTGCTAGTGAGGATAGCACAAGGTGAGTGCGTCTTTGTTTTTGGCTAGGCTAGGTTTTCCCCTATCAGCAGGCTCTAAGTCTGTCATTAGAGTCAGGGTTGTGTGTAATTGCTTCAAGGGGTCTCCCAGCAGCATAGGAGTTATTAAAAGAAGATTTTGGAGAAGAGAGAAGGTTAATCCCTCATCATGATTACAGTGCAGTTGGTTAATATCAGTTAGGTCATTAGCCACTGTGTGAGTGTGAAGGAGAGCTGTACTAGATAGGAATGTTAAGTCGGCCGCGGCTGACTGGTATGGATAAAGCGCCACTTCTTTCTACTCTCATTCCTACTGCTTGAGTAACAGCACTTCTTCTAGAACATCAGAGAAGGCTAGTCAATAACACGTGCTTGTGTGTCTGAGGTTAGCACTACTCTGGTTCTCCCTACCTTGTCGTTGATGGAAAAAAAAGCAGAACGAAAAACATTCGGTCCTTTCAGGCTTTGCTTCACAGATCGCTGATGGCTCATGATAACATTTGAACAACCGCTGAACTCCACCATTTGTCCTCCTGGATGTATTCCCAGGATACCATCGAGAGCAACAAATTAGCAGCTGCCTCGACATTAGTGACCCAACAGGAGACACAGAGGTTGATAAGCTAAGCAAACTGCCAGCACACGTCTATTGAGTGGCCACTTTTGCCCTAAGTAACTGCATCTCAGTGGGAGATATCTGCCATTCTAACGTACATTGATCTTTACTCAGCGTTAGTGTGTAGGCTTCATTTCATCCTTCCCGACTATCCATATAATGCTGAGGTAAAATAAATGCATTTATAAACCAAAATACTCGGATGAGTGATCCATGAGACATGACACGGGCAGTCTCCAGTTGAGACAGATTGCTCCAGGGAGAATGGGATAGCTGAGTAGGAGGTAACTGCAATGTTTACATCAAGCTGTGTAGCAAGGCTACATTCACAGCTCTCCCAAAGGATTTTTCAGGTTTTAGGGCAAACAATCTTTTGTAACTCATGCGAGATTTAGGTTTCTCACCGATTTAATAGTTTATGATAAATCCATTTAGGCAAATCGGAAATGGCAGCCTATTCCTAATATTCTACTCTACCTTTGACCAGTGCACCATGCAGCCTTTGACATGGGGTGTGTATATATGAGTTGGGACGGGGTGAAGCTCATTGTGATCCTATTGATGCCGATGTTCAGTGGAGGCAATCTGTATGTCCAAGGTAACCCTGCTGCTAAGGCTTGCATTTCAGACGACACAAATTTTTAGGGCATTTTTTAGCTCTGTATGAAATGGTGCCAAGTGGACATGTTTCCAATAGTCCTGGGAGGAATGAGAGCCAATAGTCCTGGGAGGAATGAGAGGGAGGGAGGGATAAGGGGAGGAAGGGATTGGTTAAGAAAAAAGCATTTACGGGTACAGTGTGAGCGGTGGGAGTTCATGGGACAAAACATTCATCTGCTTACCTCGCTGTTCAGGAAGCAGTAAAACACTGACACGAAAAAGCCCTGGAGGACAGAGACCGAGGGAAAGATGGCGAGAGGGGGTGAAGACAGAGAAAGAGATGGAGAGGGGGAGGAGAGAGAAAGAGTGTTGAACATTGACGATAAAGATGAGCAGTGTGAGCAGCACTACATTGTACTGCGGCCTACAAATATTTCTTTGACACCTTCACACACATTATTTGTTTTATATCGTTATACGCTTCAGAATGTTGACAGCGCAAAACAAGTTCCCAACCCCTTTATAACACTTTTCAATGGGCCTGGGCATACCTGAAAAGACTCCAGAATGGAGTTGAAGTAGATGAAGACTATTTGGGCGACCTCATCCTCCCCTCCGGGGTTGACAAAAAATAGCATGTAGGTGATGCCCAGGAGAGGCAGCAGCACCAGAGTGGCCTTCACCGCTTTCCTGATGGACACACAGTAACACAAGAGTCACGTTATTAAATAAAGGCTTGGCCGCCAACTCGAGTCAATAAGACACAGACACAGAGTCGTACTAGCAACACAAATAGATGGCTAAAATAGACCTGCCAGACAACTGGTTAAAAGTACTGCACTATAAAGATAATAAGGCAGGCTGAAAGCTGGCTGAAGGGTAAGGAAGGCTGAGGCCAAATTGAATTTGCGCAATAAGAAGTGTGATTGACAAATGACTCCATTAAATTACAATAATGAGCGAGGATGTTTGCTTGGCTATTGTCCAGTCAGATGACCCCATGCAGCGTCTGTGACTCTGGTTTCATTATCCAAGGAGTCAGTCAAACTGTCTGATCTTACTGCACCAATAAAAGGTGTGAAAGTTATTATTGCTTATGAATAGTCAGCATGGTGTGTTAGCCAGTTGTGGAAATCTAAGGAGCTGGTATACAGTAGCTGTGAAGAGTGTGATGGTTTCTGATGATGCAGCCACACACACACATGCACACGCACACACACTCCCACCCCACCTGCCTCCACACAACAATCAATTACTGCAACTCAACCAGACAGGTATCGATTCTTAGGGTTCTTCCAGCGAGGTCATTGATGTTTTTTTTCTGTGTTTATTAATTAACAGCCCATTGATGTTTACTTTACAGCTGGGGCTGCCCCAGCTGACCCTGGCTATACATCCCAATCCCTACTGCCTATAGAAAGTCTACACCCCCTTTCAATTCTTTTCCACATTTTGTTGCTTTTACAAAGTGGGATTGAAACCGATTTAATTGTATTTTTTTGTCATTGATCAGAAATTACTGTTTAGAAGTTAATAAAAATGTAATAATTAAAATATAGTCATTGCATAAGTATTCACCCCCTTTGTTTAGGCAAGCCTAAATAAGTTCATAAGTCAAATTTGGCTTAACAAATAGTATAATAAGTTATATGGACTAATAGGGGTTGACATGATTTTGTGACTACTCCTTCCTCTGTCCCCATACATACAGCATCTGTAAGGTCCCTCAGTCAAGTATTACATTTCAAGCACATATTCAACTACAAAGACCAGGGAGCTTTTCAAAAGCCTCTTAAAGAAGGGCAATGATTTGTAGTTGGGTAACACTAACAAATCAGACATTGAATATATCTTTAAGCATGGTCAAGTTAATAACTATGCTGTGGATGATGTATTAAACCTCCCAGACACATCAAAGACGCAGTCGTGCTTCTGTATTGAGGTGCAGGACAGGAAGGAAGCTGCTTAAATATGTCATCCATGAGGCCATTGGTGACGTTAAAACTGCTACAGAGTTCAATGGCTGTGATGGGAGAAAACTACAACATTGTAGTGACTCCACCATAAGTACCTAAATGACAGAGTGAAAAGAATATAAAATATAAAAAACATACATATGTATGCAACAAGGCACAAAAGTCATACACACAATTTTTTTTTAAACAAAACACGGCTAAGGAATACACTTTTGGCCTAAATGGAAGGCCTTACGTTTGCAGAAAATCCAACACAGCACATCACTCAATAACTGGCTCCTTATTTTCAAGCATGGTGGTGGCTACATCATGGTATGGGTATGCTTGACATCGGCAAAGACTGGGATGGAGTTAAACAAAATATCCTTAGAGGAACACCTGCTTCAGTCTGCTTTACACCAGACACTGGGAGAGAATTCACCTTTCAGCAGTACAGTAACCTACAATTCAAAGCCACATCTACACTAGAGTTGCTTACCAGGAAGAGAGTGAATGTTCCTGAGTGGGAAAGTTACAGTTTTGACTTAAATCTGCTTAAAAATCTATGCCAAGACTTTAAAATGGCTGTCTAGCCATGATCCCCAACACCTTGACAGCGTTTTACGAATTTTGAAAATATTAATGGGCAACTATTGTACAGTACAGGTGTGAAAAGCTCTTCTGAGACTTACTCAAGAAGACTCAAAGCTGTATACGCTGCCGAAGGTGTTTCTAGCATGTATTGACTCAGGGGGGGATACTTATCTAATCAAGGTATATTAGTGTTTTATTGTTATAAAAGAAAAAACGTATTCCCCTTTAACATGTAGATGATCTAGATAATTGACAATAAAATAACAATTAAATGCATGTTAACCCCACTTTGTAACACAATAAAATGTGAAGCACTACCTGTGGGGTTCTGTTCAAAAGTAGTGCACTGTAAAGGGAGTTTGCGACCCTGGTCCTGGCTCACCTGTACTGTATTGTCTCCGAGGTGGTGGAGGCTCTCAGCTTGGTCATGAGGATTCTCACAATGTTGAAGAGGAATATAAAGTTGATCTGAAAACAGAGAGAAAATAAGAATTTGGAATTGGTCAGAATTTAAATTGGTCAGTTATTAGAGAGAAGCATTTAATAAAACAATATTTGTCTGCGCTGGAAATAACTGTAGTGGGCTCAAAGTGATGCAAGGAGACCGGTACCAAATAAAGTCTATACATTATTTTATTTTTTTACTGAGTGGTATAGATTATAAATCTGTTAAATCTGCATGGGAAAGACAAACACTTGGGGAAAGCGGTCATCAAGGCTACTGTGAGAAGAATCTCCAATCTCAAATACATTTCAATTTGTTTAACACTTTTTTGGTTACTACATGACTCCGTATGTGTTATTTCATAGACTTGATGTCTTCACTATTATTCTACAATGTCGAAAATAGTAAAAATAAAGAAAAACCCTGGAATGAGTAGGTGTCTCAACTTTTGACCGTGCTACTTTTGCAATGAGCGCTGCATCTCAAAACAGAATTCTCCAACATAATTCTGAGCACACTAATAAATATCAAATGAAAACCATCTGCCAATCAAATGAAAACCATCTGCCAGACAACGAGTAACGGTCTTAGGATGATTGACTGCGGTTTTACATTTTTACATTAAAACATAGCCTGCTAGTATGATATTTTAAACCGTGTCCCAACGCTGTGTGAGTATCTGATGAGTTATGTAAGGAAAAGGCATGAGATAATAGCTCACATATTTAAACTTGCTTAATAAGGGGGGATATGTGTTAAGATAGTTAAGCTGAGCTAAAACAGTTACAGTTTAGCATTCTGCAAATCATATACTATTCATATATATACGTCATATTCATTCCAAATGACCCAGTCAGTTCTGCGTATGTGTAGTAGGTGTCACGTCATTCAAATAGCTTCACATGATGGTATTACTACAAGTGCGTGAGTGTGTACGTTGGAAGGCTGCGGTATAAAGTTCACACACCATCGACCTTTCTACTGTCAGTTTTGAAGCAATTACTTGACCTCGAAACACACTTTTTTTCTTGAGTGAACAGTAATGTTGTTTTGGCAGTTTTCAACGACAAGGCTCGAACACTATGTCTATACAAGGAGGAGAAATGTGAAAAGGATTGTGTAACACTGTCTTACCAGCAACACCAGGATCATTGGGCCCTGGTAGATGTAATCTGTGTACACTCCTGCCTTCTTCCCAAACCAGCACCTGCAATTTAGAACACAGAGAATTGAGCCAATCATACTGGATGATGTCAGAAGGTCAACCAATCACATTTTTTCAATGACAAAGCAGACTGCGGGACCTTTGCCAACAATTCTTTATTGTTGACAAAAACGAGGATGGGCCACGGCCAATCACGTTAATTGATATCAGAGGTGGGTGAGAGGGCATAGCCTATCAAAGACAGTACTGTCAGAGAACAATAGAGGCCTTTGTAAAGCACAGCACTCCTCTCCAGCAACAGAAATCACCTAAAACAAAGAATGTTGCTGTAAAAACAAAGGGAGGAAAAAAGGAAAAATAGACACTCTCCAAGGGGATGAGAAGCTCCAGATTCACTCATTCTACAGACTCAATTCAGTGGAGTGAATTATTAATTTGTTCTGTCTTCACCTTGTTGTTAGAGAGAGAGAGAGAGAGAGAGAGAGAGACAGACAACTGTGTCTGGATAGAGGTTTGTTTTTGTCCCGCTGAGCATTAATAAAAACAAACAGGATTCGGAGGGTGGGTATCACGGCAACCCGTGTGTAAGCGAGACACTCCGATGTGATGAAGTGGAAACTGTCAGATTCCTGTTGAGGCGATAATGAAATACACCCCTGGACAGAACACTAGTCTGTCGTAGGGCCTTACCCATAGAAGCGGGAAGTAGGGTAGGGGTGCTGCGATTTTTTTTTTTTATTCGATGGGGGTGAGGGACACGTTTTTACCCAGGCTGCAGACTGTTAGACTGGCTATATTGGTCCGTTAATACAGGACTATTAAAGGCCCAGTGCACTATTTTTCAGACTTATCAGGGGGTGCTGCAGCACCCTCAGCACCCCTACTTCCCATGGCCAAGGCCGTTAAATCTCCTTAATGCTGAGTGCAAAGCAGAGACGCATCAAGTCCCATCTTTAAACTCTTTGGTATGATTCAGCTGATGATCAAACTCCCAACCTTCCAATCTAAGGGTGGACACTAACCACAATGCCAGTAAGTTATGATGAAGTGCCTTGCTATAAAATAAGCATTTAAATCAGAGTTATATCTTTGACTGCAGGTACGTATCTTTAGAGCAAATTATTTATCTTATCTGATGTGTCATCATGGGATCTTCACACACTAATGCTCTAATGACAGTATTTATCATCATAAAACACATCTATAGTACATTTCTAAGGCCTAATCAATGGATCATTACTACAGTAATGGTATAACCGACACATTCATCTATTATTTATTGGGCACACTAGGTCACTCTCAGATTAGCGTTCACATTGGTAATGGGTATGGATTCACATTGGTCAATGGATCCCATATTCTGTAGCAGGATAGTGTTTTTCATCATGAATCTTGTTCTGGAGGCAGCTCTGCAGAGTGGTCACTAGCTGGCACAGCCACAAATTCCCAAAATTGGATTTTAAACCTAACCTTAACTTTAATCCTAACCTTAACCACACTGCTAGCCCGAATGCCTAACCCTAACCTAAAATTAAAACCAAAAAGGCAATTGTTTTCATAAACTTTTACAATACAGCCAATTTTGACTTTGCAGCTGGTCTATCTGAGGGGAAATTGCAATGTTCTGCCACCTAGACAAGACTCATGACAATAAATGTCAACCTGCAATTCTGTATGCAGAGGAATTACAGGTTACAGGTTCACCAAGACTCCCTTAAAATGAGGATGAATTGATTGTTTAATGCAGAAAGTTAAGGAGATGATTGGGTGACATCCATCTCTCATCCACTACAAGTATCACTCTGATGGATCTGAGGGGACCTAGACACGGACAAGATTGTTGCCTGATTCCAAAGACAAATGGATTGCACAGGGGCATAAATAGAGATGGAGAGAATGAGAAAGAACATTTTTTTTTACTTACTTTTCGTTGTCGTAGTAAAGCTTGCCAATGGCCCATGCAATGATGATTGGAAGAGGGATACCTGTAAAACATCACACATGGTCTCTGTTTACAGTTGACTTCCATTCTTTGTGATCAGTCGAATGAATAAATCAATGCACATCGTCTTTCCTTCGATCAACTAAGTGTAGGCTACTCACACCACCCAATGCAGATGAACATCCACTTGCGTAGCTTGTCGGTGGAGTAGGTGAGCACGATGGCTGTATGCAGGTAGCAACCCTCCCCAAACATCCAGAAGAAGTTTGTCACGTGGAAATAGTTATAGGCTGCCGTGACCAGCCGGCACCACAACTTTTATAGAAAGGAAGGAAAGAATAACAAAAAAAAGATTAAGGATAGTAAAAATATAAACGTGAGAGCAGTAAAGGCACCACTGGTTCCTTTCCTCACTCCTTAGGGGTTTATTGCTTATTGGGAAAACGATCTGGCCTGTGTCTGAAATGGTGCCCTGTAGGCCCTTGTCAAAAGTAGTGCACTATATAGGGAATAGGGTTCCATTCCGGATGCAGCCCTGGTTCTTTATGGACATGTGATGAGATCGAGTAGGAGTCAGGCAGGGCTGCAGCTTCTGAAGCTTAAGCTTATTGGGGAGAGCTGGGAGGAAAGTAACACAGGGCAGAGGTAGATTTGTGTGTATTGTTGTATATTGTTAGATATTACTGCACTGTCGGAGCAAGAAACGCAAGCATTTCGCCACACCCGCAATAACGTCTGCTAAATATGTGTATGCGACCAATTAAATTTGATTTGATTTGATTTAAGCTTGAATAGTATTTGAATATGGTGAAAAACATCTCCTACTACATTCCCATTAAAGTGAGATAAGAAAATGATGGTTAATATTTACATTTTACATTACATTTAAGTCATTTGGCAGACGCTCTTATCCAGAGCGACTTACAAATTGGTGAATTCACCTTATGACCTTATGACATCCAGTGGAACAGCCACTTTACAATAGTGCAATATAGCTATTATGTGACCCATTTTAGTCTGATCAATATTGTGGGGCAAAATATTGTGGTTGTGCAACATTGCGATGTTGACCCATGGATAATTTTCATAAAATATGAACCCACAAACAAGAAAGTATGTCTGATAACACATTTGTTGAATGTAATGAGCATTACAAACCAAAAACATGGAGATAAGACAGATATTGTACACTTCTCGCCAGCTGTTATATCCTTCCCAAGGTTGCGTTACTCCCACCGGCAGGTAGAAAAAAGTAACGTTTTGGTATTTCCATTCTTGGTCTATTTAATTGAAACTAATTTACTACAGAAATGAAATTACAGTTGCTAACGGTAAAGTAAACCTGTATACATAAACCTGTATATGTTGTTTGTCATAAAATATGGTATCTCTAGCTCTATCGATCTGAGTAATTAGGAAAAATATGAAAAGTGTTAGTTTTGTCCCTGTTCTCCCCGACGTCAATTCAACATCGGTTCACTGGAATTTCATTTGAAATGACATGGAAACAACTGTTACGGTTTTCTTCTGGTGAAAGAGAGGCGGACCAAAACGCAGCGTGGTTAAAGTTCATGTTTTTTTTAATAAGAGAAACTATACATGAACAAACTACAAAAACAAGAAACGTGTAAACCCGAAACAGTCCTAACTGGTGCAAAACACAGAGACGGAGACAATCACCCACCAGAGACGTAAAGAATATGGCTGCCTAAATATGGTTCCCAATCAGAGACAACGATAACCACCTACCTCTGACTGAGAACCACTCCAGGCAACCATAGACTTACCTAGAATACTTAACTAAACACAATCCCATAAACTTCAAAAACCCCTAGACAGAACAAACCACATAAATCACCCATGTCACACTGTGGTCTAACCACAATAATAAAGAAAATACTAAGGCCAGGGAGTGACAGTACCCCCCCCCCAAAGGTGCGGACTCCAGGCCGCACACCTAAACCCATAGGGGAGTGTCTGGGTGGGCGTCTATCCACGGTGGCGGCTCTGGCGCTGGACGTGGACTCCACTCCAACACAGTCTTAGTCCGCTTACTTCGCATCCCTTGAGTAGCGACCCTCGCAGCCGACCTTTGCTTACTAGTCTTAACAAAGGGCCCCACTGGACTGAGGGGCAGCTCCGGACTGAGGGGTAGCTCGGGACTGAGGGGTAGCTCGGGACTGAGCTACCCCACAAACACAAAATACTAAGGCCAGGGCGTGACAACAACATTTCAACCAGTGTGTGCCCAGTTAGTAGTCTCTCTAAAAAACACTCAACCTGCGAGTGAAACTCCACCGTGCGATCATTATTTAACATATGCAGCTTGTTTGAGCGTCTCTATCATGCACTGAGTAGTAACAAAAGGACTCTCTAAATGTTTCCAATTTGGAACTGGTTCTTAGGCAGATGTTTGCCAAACAAAGGTCACCGCAGCAGTTTAAGAAACACAGATTTGACCCCCTGCATTACTTGTTAAACTGCATCATAGCTCTCACTTCCCATGGCATACGGCAGTCTGAATCATCCTACACTATACCTCTCAACAAATCCAAAGTCAATGTAGATGTGCTATCTTAATTGAATCACTCTGTTGCGCAGTAGAAAATGCTAATTGTAGTGTATTTGAGGATTAAAAATGGTTCTAAAGTTAGCAATTTCCACTTTGAAATGTAAAACTATTTGTCCTAAAGAAACAGTTATCAACATCTACAAAAACATTCATGAATTAAAATCCACATAATATTTCACATTCTCTGGGGGATTCTTTTCATGCTGTGAGAAACTAGTCAATTTTAACACTTCAATCCCTATCTTCTTTGACAAATAATGAGACCAGATCATTGAGAGTCACTTGGGAGATACTTTGGATTGAGAGAGTCAGAGAATGGCACTTGGGGGAGTTTGGACTAGGTGTCTACAGCTGGGAGATGAGACAGGAGATCTGTCAGTCTTTAATCTCTCTCTGAAGATAGACGAGAGACAACTAATTGGGAGATGATATCAGTTCGGAAGGAGGAGGGAGATGCTCCCATTTGGCGTTTGTTCTTAAGTAGCAAAGTCCATCTCTGAAGGCCTGTGATGAATGTGTTGTCTAAGTGTTCAACTATAGTAGTTTCATGAAAATTCCCTAACAAATGTAAGACTAGAGGCTTAGACGAGAACTCCTTATTGTCATGCAGGTCGGGAGTGGTCTTGGGTCACAATCAAAATAAGGAGTTTTTCCAAATCAGGTGTTACTTATTTACCTGCTTTTCACGACAATAAGAACAAATATTTGAATTTAGCATTTGTTCAGATAGTTATTCATACGGTACCTAGTGAAAATAATATAGTAAGGAGTTTGACAAATCTTGACTCGCATTTTATCTTGCCTCCCCACTTACTTCAAGGACATACCGAAAGACTCCCTGACCCGGTACTACCCATCAAATCATCACACAGAAAATGGGACTCTACAGCCAGCAATCTCAGTGTATTTGGGCTAAGATCCCAATTCCCTCCACTCTACCCCTTGTGTAGTCTAAAGGCATTTCAGGGCAGCTGTCAAATCAGGATTGCAGTTCATTCAATTTTTTCATTTTTAATCGGTGAGAGACTCTCAGTGTGATTAGTGAAGTGGGGCCATGGTCGAGTGTAGTAGCGTGATATCGTTACCGTCCTATTTTCGCAGGGTGAACCCAGTGTACCAAGGACAAGAAAAAACACAATCACAGCTTTCATAAGTGAAAAATAACTCTCCTTAGGTTCGAGAGTTGCTTTTGACCTAGACAACTCCCCTTTTGAAAATAGGACGAGAATCTTCTTTCGAGACCCACACGTGTCTGACAACAGCTGATAAACAGGTGAGGGCATGCGCTGTACCAAAAGGATTGAATGGCGGGAATCAACGCAGTTGCACATTAGCTGACGTGATCTCAGTAGGATAGGCCTAGTATGCTGATATTCGTTTTTTTACTGCAACAGTACGTTGTAAATGGTATGCAGTACGATTGCTACACAGTATGCAGTTACAGTCCCACAAAATAGTATTGTTGCATGCAGAACTGCTTTAACTCAGTGACATTTGTGGGTTTTCAAGTATGAACTCCTCAATTAAAGTCCTGCCACATCTCAATTGGGATTAGGTCTGGACTTTGACTAAGCCATTCCAAAACATCCAATGTGTTACTTTTTAACCATTTTCATGACTTGATTGTGTGTTTTGGGTCATTGTCTTGCTGCAGACATAATGGGACCCATCATCCCATCCAAAAGTTGACTCAAGTTTGCCAAAAAGCACCTGAAAGCACCTGAATGATCATCAAAAATGTATTATGGACAGATTAGTCAAAGGTATAACTTTTTGGACGAGATGGGTCCCATTATGCCTGGCAAAAACCAAACACTGCATTCCACAGTAAGAACCTTATACCAACGGTCAAGCATGGACGTGATAGTGTGATGGTTTGGGGATGCTTTGCTGCCTCGGGACCTGGATGACTTGCCTTAATTAAAGGAACTATGAATTTTGCTCTGTATCAGAGAATTCTACAGGATAATGTCAGGTCATCCGCCTGTGAGCTGAAGCTGAAGTGCAGCTGGGTCATGCAGCAAGACAATTATCCATAACACACAATCAAGTCACGGAAATGGTTAAAAAGCAACAAATTAGATGTTTTGGAAGCGTGCATTTCAGAAGCAGGGTCTGGGAGACTAGTCAGGATCGGGGGAAAGATGTACAGATGTGCAAAGTACAGAGAGATCCTTGATGAAAACCTGCTCAGGACCTCAGGACAATGACCCTTATCACACAGCCAAGACAACACAGGAGTGGCTTCAGGACAAGTCTCTGAATGTCCTCGAGAGGCCCAGCCAGAGCCTGAACTTGATACCAGATCAAAAATATCTGGAGAGACCTGAAAATAGCTGTGCAGCGATGCTCCCCACCCAACCTGGCAGAGTTTGAGAGTATATGCAGAGAAGAATGGGAGAAACTCAGGTGTGCCAAGCTTGTAGTGTCATACCCAAGAAGACTCGAGGCTGTAATCGCTGCAGTTGCTTCAACATAGTACTGAGTAAAGGGTCTGAATACTTATGTAAGTGTGATATTTCGGTTCTACATTTTTTCTACATTTGCAAAGATATAAGGTATAAAAACTAGGTTTTGCATTGTCATTATGGGTTATTGTGTATAGATTGATGAGGGAAAAACGATTTCATTAATTTTAGAATAAGACTAACGTAACAAAATGTGGAAAAAGTTTCTAACATTTCATACATTTTGAATTTTCCAAATGTTCATGTCAATGGAATGTGGTCTAAGAAAAAACCCCAGAAAGAAACCTAATCAGTAAATCATTGATCTTTAATTAACCCCACCCAAAACCTCCCAAAAGCCATCAATATATTATTTCATGAACTGACAACCGTTGACTTGTGCTGTTGCTTTTAACATATTACATATTAGCCCTGACTTATGTACTATCCTGTGTTCCTCTGTAGGTCACTTGCTCCACGACCTAGCACAAATCATTAATTAAACGAGCTGTCAAGCCTTCGTCTTTCAACTGACAAGCAGAACTTCTCAATGCTAATAGCTGACGGCAGCCATCTTGTTTCTTCTCAGAATAGAGGAAGAATAGATGGAGGAGGAGGGCTAACTTACTGGGTCACTTATTAATTATTATGTTTTACCTTTTCCTCCCCAATATCATGATTTCCGATTGGTGGTTACAGTCTTGTCCCATCACTGCAACTCCAGTATGGACTCAGAAGGACTTGCTAGAGCTCGATGGGACAAGGGACATCCCAACCGGCAAAACCTCCCCTAACCCGGACGACGCTGGGCCAATTGTGCACTGCCTTATGGATCTCTCGGTCACGGTCGGAATCGAGCCGGGATCTGTAGTGACGTCTGTAGCACTGCAGTGCCTTAGACCGCTGCTCCACTCAGGAAGCCCCTGGGTCGCTTTGAGCGCGCTCAGCTTGCACAAGCAATAACATCAAGAGGCAGGCGAGCTGAGGGGTAATTAACAGTGAACCAGGACAACATGATAGTACTCCAAAGTTAGCTAGTTGTGTGTGTGTGTGTTATTTTGGTGTGGGGTGCATTTTGTGTGTGTTATTTTGGTGTGGGGTGCATTTTCCTGGCATGGTTTAGGTCCACTCACCCCCTTAGAGGGTAAGGTAAACACCAATAAATACACAGCCAGCAGCTCCTCTGTATGATCACCTACAACCTATGGTGAAGCACTTCTATCCTGATGGGAGTGGTTTCTTCCAGGATGACAATGCCCCCATCCACAGAGCCCAAGTGGTCACTGAATGGTTCTCAGTCACCAGATTTGAACACGTGCCAAGGCACATTGAAGCTGTTTAAATGACTCTTGATGGCGCTCTATTAAGACACTTTATGATGGTGTTTCCTTTATTTTGACAGTTACCTGTATGTATATGTTTATTGCATATAAAGCGGCCTGAAATGGATGTACAGTTAACTTCCCTGTACTCACCACATTGCTCTCGTGCACCTTAGGGTTCATGGTGAGCTGTACGACGAACCAAGTGGCGTTCCTCAGGATGAAAGCTGTGATCAGGTTCCAGTGGATGATGTTCCTCAAGCAGCGGATACTCCTGGTGGAAGAGAGAAGAATAGAGGAAAGGGTAAGCACTGGTACCTATTAATTATGCTGTACAGTGCAACTCTATCATTGCTATGCATCACATTGTGAATCTTTTGCAAAAAGATATGTATCACTGTTCTTGACGCCTAAGTCAATACGTTGCACTGTAATACTCCTGGTGGTAGAGGAGAGAACAGTGGCCAGGTTAAGGGCTGGTGGTATGTAGTATAATTATTGCAGTGTTTGTGGTGAGTGCAGTTTTTCCTACTTCAGTATAATTATGACCTTTGAAGCAAGTGCAAAAACATTTTTTCTTACTACAACATTTTGAGGCGAGCACGACATTTCCTCATGCTATGCAGTATAATTTTGTTAATACATATGATGGAATGATGAATAATAGGACCATGATAATAAGAGAGAAAGTTAAGAGATATTGGGGAAGTTTGTGTGTGTCAGTGTTTTTGGATGAGTGTTTGGCATTATTAGTATAGCGTGTGTGTGTGGGACTATGGCCGTGTGTGTGTGTGTGTGTGGCTTTGTGTGTGTACCACAATTTACATATTCCCTACAGTAAGTCTGAAGAGCTAGACAAGAACCGCTCCCTCCAGCAGGTGGTGTATCACTTTCTCTGTTCTGTTCTAACCACTTCATCCCACCTCCAGTGGCAAAGCAAACCACATCACAATAATCTCCCTTTACCCTCTAACGGTACAGTTGGGCAGGCTGATCAATCTTTTCCACAGGCCTCAGTATGACTAGCAGCCCAGCAGTTTCTTCAACCCACAGGAATGACTGATCGAATTGGACCAGCTAATGCATGGTTTTTTAGATCAGTCAAGCTTGTAATTCACACAATTGGTGTACAAACTTGGAGGTAATAAGACACTAGCAAAGGAAAGCATCCAGGACCAGCAGGGCCCGGATTCACAAAACCTTCTTAAGAATACATTTCTTTGTAGGCGCCATTTTTTTCCTTATACTTAAACTACGAAAAGATGCTATTACTCAGTAAAGTTATTTGAAATGTTCTTAAAACCTGTTTGGGATGGTGTAACGGATGTGAAACGGCTAGCTTAGTTAGCGGTGTGCGTTAAATAGCGTTTCAATCGGTGACGTCACTTGCTCTGAGACCTTGAAGTAGTAGTTCCCCTTGCTCTGCAAGGGCCGCGGCTTTTGTGGAGCGATGGGTAACGATGCTTTGAGGTGACTGTTGTTGATGTGTGCAAAGGGTCCCTTGTTCGTGCCCGGGTATGGGCAAGGGGACGGTTTAAAATTATACTTTTACACTAGGGGGCAGCATTTTCTCGATCAGATGAAAGGCGTGCCCAGAGTAAACTGCCTGCTACTCAGGCCCAGATGCTAATATATGCATATTATTACTAGTATTGGATAGAAAACACTCTGAAGTTTCTAAAACTGTTTGAATTATGTCTGTGAGTATAACAGAACTGAGAAAACCTGAGGTTTGTAGTTTTTCAACTCATTGCCTATCGAATACACAGTGTCTATGGGGTCATATTTCACTTCCTAAGGCTTTCACTAGATGTCAACAGTCTGTAGAACCTTGTTTGATGTTTCTACTGTGAAGTGGGGGCGAATGAGAGAGGATTGAGTAAGGTCTCTCCCAGAGTGGTATGAGCTGGGCACGCGCACTCACGTGAGAGGTAGCTTTGCGTTCCATTGCAATTCTAAAGAGGAGGAATAAAAAAAAGGAATTCTCCGGTTGGAACATTATTGAAGAGTTATGTTAATAACATCTGAAAGAAAGATTCGATACAGTCCATAGAAACATGTCAAACGATGTAACGGAACTTTTTGACTTTTCGTCTGCACCTAGTGATCGCGCCTCATGGATTTTGATTACTGGGCTAAAACATGCAAACAAAAAGGAGGTATTTGGACATAAATTATGGACTTTATTGAACAAATGAAACATTTTATTGTGGAACTGGGATTCCTGGGAGTGCATTCTGATGAACATCATCAAAGGTAAGTGAATATTTATAATGCGACTTCTGTTGACTCCACAACATGGCGGATATCTGTTTGGCTTGTTTTGTTATCTGAGAGCTGTACTCAGATTATTGCATGGTGTGCTTTTTCCGAAAAATGTTGTTTTTTTTAAAATCTGACACAGCGGTTGCATTAGGGAGAAGTATATCTATAATTCTGTGCATAATACTTGTATCTCTTATTAAAGTTTATTATGAGTATTTCTGTAAATTGATGTGGCTCTCTGAAAATCCTCCGGATGTTTCGAGGCACAACATTACTGACCATAAAGTGCCAATGTAAACTGAGATTTTTGGACATAAATATGAACTTTATCGAACAAAACATACATGTATTGTGTAACATGACGTCCTATGAGTGTCATCTGATGAAGGTTAGTGATTCATTTTATCTCTATTTCTGCTTATTGTGACTACCCTCTTTGGCTGGAAAATGGCTGTATGTGTTTTTGTGACAAGGCTCTGCCCTAACATAATCTTATGGTGTGCTTTCGCTGTAAAGCATTTTTGAAATCGGACACTGTGGGTAGATTAACAAGAAGTCAAGCTTTAATTTGGTGTATTGCACATGTGAATGTTCCGCTAGCGGAAACCCTAGCCAAAGCCAGTTTGAAGCTTCTTCCTATGTTTCTTCCTATTAAAAAAGTTATGAAGAAATTAGATTCTTGAAAATAATGTTCTTGGATTTTGTCTTGGAAATGTACTTAATTCCAAGAAAACTAAACACTTGTCTTAACCCCACTGCAGTGAGAGAATAAGCTAACGAAAGCAGTTGTTTAGACCCCCTAGAGTCAATTGTCAGCACCCCGCGGAACAATATTTAGAATAATAAAGAAATCCCCATTAACTGATTAATTTTTAACTACAGATATCTGTGGAAGGTGACAGAGCTATTTATTTTTCATTTAACTAGGCAAGTCAGTCTGCTTGTCTTCAGCAAACTGTTTGCGGGCTTTTTTGTGCATCATCTTTAGAAGAGGCTTCCTTCTGGGACGACAGCCATGCAGACCAGAGCACTGACAGGCTGACCCCCCACCCCTTCTACCTCTGCAGCAATGCTGGCAGCACTCATATGTCTATTTCCCAAAGACAACCTCTGGATATGACGCTGAGCACGTGCACTCAACTTCTTTGGTCGACCATAGCAAGGCCTGTTCTGAGTGGAACCTGTCCAGTTAAACCGCTGTATGGTCTTGACCACCATGCTGCAGTTCAGTTTCAGGGTCTTGGCAATCTTCTTATAGTCCAAGCAATCTTTATGAGAGCAACAATTATTTTTTACAGATCCTCAGAAAGTTCTTTGCCATAAGGTGGCATGTTGAACTTCCAGTGACCAGTCAGTATGAGGGAGTGTGAGAGCGATGACACCAAATTTAACACATCTGCTCCCCATTCACACCTGAGATCTTGTAACACTAACGAGTCACATGACACCGGGGAGGGAAAATGGCTAATTGGGCCCAATTTGGACATGTTCACTTCGGGGTGTACTCACTTTTGTTGCCAGCAGTTTGGACATTAATGGCTGTGTGTTGAGTTATTTTGAGGGGACAGCAAATTTACACTGTTATACAAGCTGTACACTCACTACTTTATATTGTAGCAAAGTGTCATTTCTTCAGTTTTCTCACGTGAAAAGATATACTCAAATATTTACAAAAATGTGAGGGGTGTACTCACTTTTGTGACATACTGTATATATATATATATTTTTTTTTTACATACATACACAAACATTCATACCCAAAAATAATAATCTACACTAACTTAAATATACACATAATAATAATAATTATATGTACACACACCGACACAAGCACCACAGAAGGGTGGTGGGAATCTAATTGAGAGAGCGGCCCACGGCTATGACAGAAGCAGAACGGCACAAAACACCGACTTGCTATCCAGGTGTCTTCGTCTGGCCCACCCCAACCATCACCCCAAGTCCCCTGCAGGCAATACATAAATGGTATGGTAACAAGAATAATGTAAGATTTGAGAAATAAATAACGAAACTAAACAAATATGGGGGAATATAAGTATATCCATCCAAAAGTGTCAATGATCAAACCTGGAAGGCCATTCAAACAGGCATCTCTCTGAACTCCAAAAAGGGATCAGTCGTCCAGCCGGAATGACAGTGAAATGAACGTTAAAGAAGAGCTCTGACCGCCCTCCATTGGTCGGCTCAGCATCTTACATGTTCGGTAGCAACAATAAACCTTCAGTCGGCATCCCTTGCTGAGACAGTTTAATACGTTTTCACCCGTTATGGCATAGTATGGATTTGAGTCCATGAGCAGACCCTAACACACAATGACAAGGTGCTCTAACCCGTACGGGGGATTGGCGTATATTCCCGTATAAACTTTTCTGCGTCCAAAACCGAGGAGAGCCAAATCTTCTCACCGGAAGGCGGGGTAATTCTGAGTCTTGCAGGGAAGAGCAAGGCTGGGCGAAGATTGAGTTTGTAGAGTTTGGTCATGACATCTCCGTAGCCGGCACGATGCTTTGCCACACCGGGCGCATACTCCTCATAGACTCCTCATAGAAGGGATGTCCTTTATGTAACAGGTTACCCCTCATTCGAACCTCGCGCAGGATAAGATCCTTGGTCTTGAAACTGTGACAACAGATGATTACTGGGCGAAGCACTCGGACAAGAGAATGATGTGCACGGTCCAGCTGGGGATCCGACGCCAAAACATCCGATCCCATTGCATCCCTCAATAGCTTGGAGAAGAAGTCGGTGGGGCGAGAGCCAGCCTCCACCCCCTCTGCCAGACCAACAACGCGAATGTTATGACGTCTGGATCGGCCCTCCAGGTCGATCACTTTCTCAGAAAGCCTCTGCACACTATCCTGCAAGGACGTGCATAGCTTCTCTAACTCGTCGATCCTACCAGCGTTGAATTCAGAAGCCTTCTCAAGGTCCACAATACTCTGGCCCTGCGAAGCAACCGTTCTCGATTTTGGTGTCCAGTTCTGCAAAAGTAGCCTTAAAATCCTCAGCTATAGCAACACGTAGCTCTCCAAGAGCCTGTGTAAGTTCTGAAAGTGTCATGTTGTTACCTGTGCCTTCCGCCATGTCCGTCTCATTGCTTGGTGGGGAGGAGGCCTCCGATGAGGATTTGTCGTCCTTTGGTCGCCTATTACTCGGCATGTTCACATAGAAAGTATTGTATTAGAAAGAGACGTTTGTTGTAGAAAGTAAAAGTAGGTTAGATTGTTTCGCAAAAAAGTTGCAGGAGCCTCTCTCACACACATCCGTTCACTCCAACATGCTAGAGGGGATTTAATTTAATAACTTTACCATGCTCAAAGGAATATTCAATGTTTTTTTTTTATATTGACTAATCTTCCGATAGGTGCCCTTCTTTGTGAGGCATTGGAAAAACTACCTGGTCTTTGTGGTTGAATCTGTGTTTGAAATTCACTGCCCGACTGAGGGGTACAGAGATGAGGCAGTCGTTAAAAAAATATATGTTAAACACGATTATTGCACACAGAGTGAGTCCATGTAACTTATTATGTGACTTGTTAAGCAAATGTTTACGCCTGAATGCATTTAGGCTTGCCATAACAAAGTGGTTGAATAATTATTGACTCAAGACATTTCAGCTTTTCATTTTTAATTCATTTAGTTCCACTTTGACATTATGGGTATTGTGTGTAGGCCAGTGACCAAAAAATATTAATTTTGTCCATTTTAAATTCAGGCTGTAACACAACAAAATGTGAAAAGAAGTAACGGGGTGTGAATACTTTCTGAAAGCATGTATTGACATCATTCCTCCCACTTTATACTACATTTTTAATGGCTCATTACATCATGTGTTTATTCAAAAACCTTTCCTACCAATGTAATAAATGTGACAGAATGCACACTCTGCTAGATGACCTGTTTTTACCATGTTACAGTAAGTGGTTGTACAAGAGACGCACACACATGCACGGAGGCACATGCACGCACGTAAGCACGATTGCATGCACACATGGCTGACATAGCTACAGCTACACGGGTTCTGCCAAAAACAAAGCCCTTTAAGCTTTGGGAAAAAAACATCTGAATTCCTAAATTATTAATGACTAATCCACCGGAGACGGTTTGGGGTACAGCCAATGTAGACATTTCATTTTAACCCTCTCCTTCATTCACCCTCATTCCTTCTCCCTGTTTCAAAAGGACCACTGTAATTTACTCCTCATTTTTACTCCTCTCTTCTTCACTCTCTCTCTTTCTGTCACCCACCTCATTCTATTTTTCTCTCTCTCGCCTCCCCAGTCTCTCTTACTCTTCCTTTCTCTTCGTCAGGCTGGACTAAATTACGGGAGGCAGTGGAGAGCGGACCCATGTTTCTGTATCCTCCCACTTCTCTTCCAATTATCCCTGACAAGGTATCGCTGGACAAGGGTTGTCGGAGTCAAGGGTTGCTGGCTCAGTTCCCTTCAGACATTACCTTACGTGTCTTACTATTCATATGTCAGCCAAAGAAAGGATCTGAAGCTCTAGAAATCTACCTCAATTCTATTGACAGGTGCACTTTCATGGAGATCTCAGAGTCAAAACAAGGATTCCAAATGGCACTCTATTCCCTTTGTTGTGCACTACTTTTGACCACGGGCCCTGGACTGCGATGGTCTGCGATGGTCTTCTTGAGGAGAAAACATTTTGGAATAGCTGGTAGGTATGCCGAGTTATGCAAGTGTGTTATGTTTCCAATTAAGTAGATATTTGAGAAGTCTGGGGGATGACCCATCAAATCCTATTAAATTAAAGAGACTTAAAAGCATTCTAGAGGACTAATATTTTAAGTATAGACACTTACATAAACCCAAAATATCTGGTGTGTGTCATACAGGAAATGTCACTTTTCACAATCTGAAATCAAAACACTGAGGAGGTTGAGGTTTCAGAATGTGTCTTTTTGGCGAGTATATGTAGACAGTCTCTTGTTGACAGAGTATCCAGGCATGGACAGAGACACACACATACTTTCAAAATGATGATCTTAAATAAAACACACCTTGAAAGGCATACACACATGCACACTGTAAGCAGAGCCCCTGGTCGTCACAGCTCTCCATAGAGAAGTGCCTCGGAGGGATTGCGTTAGAGCGAGCACATTTATTTATTTTAAAGTGCAGGCTTCAGAGGAACAAATTAGGATATAAGAGGCATCAAAGTGATTATTTGATTTATTTGCCTCCGCATATCAATGTAGGTAATAAGGGAAACAGAATGGCCCTGAAGAGGAATGCAATACAGTGCTTGGATGGAACTCTGTGCTGTGTGGTGCTGTGAGAGCAAAATATTGGCCTGAAAATGTACTTTATCATTATTCTTTTCATTTTAAAAGTAAGGCACTTCATGTCATTTCACAGGCAATTTAAACTTTTTGTCATTAGAAAAGTGACAGAGATAAATATTACGAGAAAGTGGGAGATGGGAGAGTTCGGGAGGACAAAGTGAAGCCACATTATGAAAAGAACAATAAACGCAGAAACTCAATTTGCGATTCTCTTCTCAGGGGCCTAAACCTATTTACAGTGTTTCTTGAATGTGCCACGGTTTATTCATTGGGGAGTACTGACTGTAATTACACTACCAATTTACAGGGTATACAAATATATGAGGGAGAAAGTTATGATGCTTCAGTAACTTTAGGTCACACAGTGATTCTGTGTGACTCAGTCAGTAGAGCATGGCACTTGCAACACCAAGGGTTGAGGGTTCAATGCCACTGGGGCCACCCGTACACCAAATGTATGCAAGCACGCCTGGTTAAAAGCGTCTGCTAAACGGGATGTATTGCAACTTCAGTAAGTCCCCTTTTTTGCCTCCAAGAGAATAAAACACCATATCCCAAGGATATAAACCATATCCGAACAAACCTCTTTCTGTCAAACTTTAACAAGAGTTTTACAACGGTAGAAATGAACTGGAATGAAAACAGTCACCTCAGTTGTTTTTTGAGAATCTAAAACAGGATTTCTTTTCCGAAATCGTCAGAACATCCCCAGCTGGTTTACCCAAAGGAAATGTCTAAGGACCAATGCCCTCCAACACCACTCTAGTCTCTCTCTCTCTCATCAATAGAGGTGACATGATATGACTGCCATACATGGACAGTGGCAAGATGTCTTCAGGGGAGGGACTGAGGTTCTGTCTGCATCCCAATTGGCACCATATTCCCTTTATACGTTGTGCACTACTTATGATTAGGGCTCTGGTCAAAAGTAGTGCACTATATAGGGAATAGGTACTTTAGGTAACTTCTTCTTTAAGAGGCTCCTCTGTCCTTCACTCATTTCCTGTATTAATGGCACCTGTTTGAACTTGTTATCAATATAAAAGACACCTGTCCACAACCTCAAACAGTCACACTCCAAACTCCACTATGGCCAAGACCAAAGAGCTGTCAAAGGACATCAGAAACAAAATTGTAGACCTGCACCAGGCTGGGAAGACTGAATCTGCAATAGGTAAGCAGCTTGGTTTGAAGAAATCAACTGTGGGAGCAATTATTAGAAAATGGATGACATACAAGACCACTGATAATCTCCCTTGATCTGGGGCTACACACAAGATCTCACCCCGTGGGGTCAAAATGATCACAAGAACGGTGAGCAAAAATCCCAGAACCACACAGGGGGACCTAGTGAATGACCTGCAGAGAGTTGGGACCAAAGTAACAAAGCCTACCATCAGTAACACACTACGCCGCCAGGGACTCAAATCCTGCAGTGCCAGACGTGTCCCCCTGCTTAAGCCAGTACATGTCCAGGCCCGTTTGAAGTTTGCTAGAGAGCATTTGGATGATCCAGAAGAAGATTGGGAGAATGTCATATGGTCAGATGAAACCAAAAATATAATTTTTTGGTAAAAACTCAACTCGTTGTGTTTGGAGGACAATGAATGCTGAGTTGCATCCAAAGAACACCATACCTACTGTAAAGCATGGGGGTGGAAACATCATGCTTTGGGGCTGTTTTTCTGCAATGGGACCAGGACGACTGATCCGTGTAAAGGAAAGAATTAATGGGGCCATGTATCGTGAGATTTTGAGTGAAAACCTCCTTCCATCAGCAAGGGCATTGAAGATGAAATGTGGCTGGGTCTTTCAGCATGACAATGATCCCAAACACATCGCCCGGGCAACGAAGGAGTGGCTTCGTAAGAAGCATTTCAAGGTCCTGGAGTGGCCTAGCCAGTCTCCCGATCTCAACCCCATAGAAAACCTTTGGAGGGAGTTGAAAGTCCGTGTTGCCCAGCAACAGCTCCAAAACATCACTGCTCTAGAGGAGATCTGCATGGAGGAATGGGCCAAAATACCAGCAACAGTGTGTCAAAACCTTGTGAAGACTTTTATTTATTTTATTTTATTTATTTCACCTTTATTTAACCAGGTAGGCAAGTTGAGAACAAGTTCTCATTTACAATTGGGACCTGGCCAAGATAAAGCAAAGCAGTTCGACACATACAACGACACAGAGTTACACATGGAGTAAAACAAACATACAGTCAATAATACAGTATAAACAAGTCTATATACGATGTGAGCAAATGAGGTGAGATAAGGGAGGTAAAGGCAAAAAAAGGCCATGGTGGCAAAGTAAATACAATATAGCAAGTAAAACACTGGAATGGTAGATTTGCAATGGAAGAATGTGCAAAGTAGAAATAAAAATAATGGGGTGCAAAGGAGCAAAATAAATTAATTAATTAAATACAGTAGGGAAAGAGGTAGTTGTTTGGGCTAAAATATAGGTGGGCTATGTACAGGTGCAGTAATCTGTGAGCTGCTCTGACAGTTGGTGCTTAAAGCTAGTGAGGGAGATAAGTGTTTCCAGTTTCAGTGCTTTTTGTAGTTCGTTCCAGTCATTGGCAGCAGAGAACTGGAAGGAGAGGCGGCCAAAGAAAGAATTGGTTTTGGGGGTGACTAGAGAGATATACCTGCTGGAGCGTGTGCTACCGGTGGGAGATGCTATGGTGACCAGCGAGCTGAGATAAGGGGGGACTTTACCTAGCAGGGTCTTGTAGATGACATGGAGCCAGTGGGTTTGGCGACGAGTATGAAGCGAGGGCCAGCCAACGAGAGCGTACAGGTCGCAATGGTGGGTAGTATATGAGGCTTTGGTGACAAAACGGATTGCACTGTGATAGACTGCATCCAATTTGTTGAGTAGGGTATTGGAGGCTACTTTGTAAATGACATCGCCAAAGTCGAGGATTGGTAGGATGGTCAGTTTTACAATTGGCAGCATGAGTGAAGGATGCTTTATTGCGAAATAGGAAGCCAATTCTAGATTTAACTTTGGATTTGAGATGTTTGATATGGGTCTGGAAGGAGAGTTTACAGTCTAACCAGACACCTAAGTATTTGTAGTTGTCCATGTATTCTAAATCAGAGACGTCCAGAGTAGTGATTTTGGACAGGCGGGCAGGTGTGGGTAGCGATCGGTTGAAGAGCATGCATTTAGTTTTACTTGTATTTAAGAGCAATTGGAGGCCACGGAAGGAGAGTTGTATGGCATTGAAGCTTGCCTGGAGGTTTGTTAACACAGTGTCCAAAGAAGGGCCAGAAGTATACAGAATGGTGTCGTCTGTGTAGAGGTGGATCAGAGACTCACCAGCAGCAAGAGCGACCTCATTGATGTATACAGAGAAGAGAGTCAGAAAACATTTGACCTCTGTCATTGCCAACAAAGGGTATATAACAAAGTATTGAGATAAACTTTTGTTATTGACCAAATACTTATTTTCCACCATAATTTGCAAATAAATTCATTAAAAATGTGATTTTCTGGATTTTTTCTCATTTTGTCTGTCATAGTTGAAGTGTACCTATGATGAGAAGTACAAGCCTCTCTCATCTATGTAAGTGGGAGAAATTGCACAATTGGTGGCTGACTAAATACTGTTTTGCCCCACTGTATATAACTAAAGCAGTTCACCAGAACAGGATATTGTGCATTTCAACAACCATAGTCCATCCACAACATGCAATGGCTAAATGCTACATCAGTATTCCCACCTAGAGCCCATCAGAGATGTTCTGTTCTACAATGTGTTCTATTTTTGACATATTCTATGGGATGTTCTATTCTCTTTCATTCTATTCTGTATTGTCTACAACTCTAATACAACACTAGGCACAAGCACCAACGCATTATACATCATAGCTACTGGGTGCACTGGAATTACCTAATCGCTTCCTGTTTGTTGTGACAATAGTAATTGATAGGGAACTCAAATTCGTGTGTGCATGTGTATATACGGTATGTAAGTTTGCAAATGGAAAAAGTACCCAATCATCATACTTGAGTAAATGTAAAGATACGTTAATAGAAGATGGCTCAAGTAAAAGTGAAAGTCACCCAGTAAAAGACTACTTGAGTAAAAGTCTAAAAGTATTTGGTTTTAAATATACTTAAGTATCAAAAGTAAAAGTATAAATTATTTAACGTTCTTTATATTAAGCAAACCAGACGGCATAATTGTAATTTTATTTAAAAAAAATTATAGACAGCCAGAGGCACACTCCAACACGTAGACATATTTTACAAACGAAGCATGAATGTTAAGTTCGTCAGCCAGATCAGAGGCAGTAGGGATGACCAGGGATGTTCTGACACTTTTGGGTGTCAGGGAAAATGTATGGAGTAAAAATTACATGCTCTTTTTTTAGGAATGTAGTGAAGTAAAAGTAGTCAAAAATATAAATAGTGAAGTACAGATACCCAAAACTACTTAAATAGTACTTTAAAGGCCTCCCGGTGCTGTACTGCAGCGCCATCTGTGCCACCAGGGACTCTGGGTTCGCGCCCAGGCTCTGTCGTAACCGGCCGCGACCGGGAGGTCCGTGGGGCGACGCACAATTGACCTAGTGTCGTCCGGGTTAGGGAGGGTTTGGCCGGTAGGGATGTCCTTGTCTCATCGCGCACCAGCGCACCAGCAACTCCTATGGCGGGCCGGATGCAGTGCACACTAACCAAGGATGCCAGAGTGTTTCATCCGACACATTGGTGCGGCTGGCTACCGGGTTGGATGTGCACTGTGTTAACCTCTAGCGTCGAGCAATCCCGTATCCGGGAGCGTAATCATAGTCTCAAGCTCATTAGCATAACGCAACGTTAACTATTCATGAAAATCGCAAATGAAATGAAATAAATATATTGGCTCTCAAGCTTAGCCTTTTGTTAACAACACTGTCATCTCAGATTTTCAAAATATGCTTTTTAACCATAGCTACACAAGCATTTGTGTAAGAGTATTGATAGCTAGCATAGCATTAAGCCTAGCATTCAGCAGGCAACATTTTCACAGAAACAAGAAAAGCATTCAAATAAAATCATTTACCTTTGAAGAACTTTGGATGTTTTCAATGAGGAGACACTCAGTTAGATAGCAAATGTTCAGTTTTTCCAAAAATATTATTTGTGTAGGAGAAATCGCTCTGTTTTGTTCATCATGTTTGACTAAGAAAAAACCCTGAAAATTCAGTCATTACAACGCCAAACTTTTTTCCAAATTAACTAATAGACAGAAACATGGCAAACGTTGTTTAGAATCAATCCTCAAGGTGTTTTTCACATATCTATTCGATGATGAATCATTCGTGGCAGTTGACTTTCTCCTCTGAACCAAATGGAAAAGTGCATGCAGCTGGAGATTGCGCAATAATTTCGACGGAGGACACCAAGCAGACATCTGGTAAATGTAGTCTCTTATGGTCAATCTTCCAATGATATGCCTACAAATACGTCACAATGCTGCAGATAACTTGGGAAACGACAGAAAGTGTAGGCTCATTCCTGGCGCATTCACAGCCATATAAGGAGACATTGGAACACAGCGCATTCAACATCTGGGGCATTTCCTGTATGAAATTTCATCTTGGTTTCGCCTGTAGCATTAGTTCTGTGGCATTCACAGATAATATCTTTGCAGTTTTGGAAACGTCAGAGTGTTTTCTTTCCAAAGCTGTCAATTATATGCATAGTTGAGCATCTTTTCGTGACAAAATATCTTGCTTAAAACGGGAATGTTTTTTTATCCAAATATTAGAAGAGAGCCCCCTATATCAAAGAAGTTAAGAAGCAGGGCGGCTTGGTTGGGTTGTGTATTGGAGGACGCATGGCTCTCGACCTTCGTCTCTCCCAAGCCCGTACGGGAGTTGTAGCGATGAGACAAGATAGTAGTTACTAACAATTGGATACCACGAAATTGGGGAGAAAAAAGGGGGTCAAAAAATATAAATAATAGTACTTTTTAAAGTATTTTTACTTAAGTGGAACAACTACATGTATTCCCTTGTGTGTGATATGGCATAAATCAAATAATTAGAAATGAGAAATTCTCTGAAATTCTCTGAATCACTGACTTCCAGCAGAATGAGATGATGAACATGTGAGTTTAGTACTCAACAGAGAGATATAGGCAGTTGTCCCTTCCTTGGCTTTTTTTATTTAGGCTTACAGCAAGTTCCAGTCTTGGTAAAGAAGATAATAATTATGTCTCTTATGATATACCACACTTCTGCCATTGTGCATTTCCTTGATAAAGTGATCCTGAATCGGTATAAACGACTGTTGACTGGTTCTTTCAGTCAATTTCTATTAATGTGTATTACAATATACACCATTAACCCAGATAGCAGAAACGGGGTCTGTTGAGCCATTAATAAGTATTATTCAATCCCCCAACGTCAAATACGTTGACGAACAATCATCACTGGTTTGCACGAGGGTCAAGTCAGCAATCTGTGTGATTGGTTAGTGTATCTGCTTGCTCAATAGGACTTGACTTTTTCAGGAGGAGGTAATGCTGGAGTGTGCGTGGGGCATGGGAATTATATCTGTGAGTCATGTGTGTGTGTGTGTGTGTGTTTGTGTGTGTATATATGTGTGTGTGTGTGTGAGAGAGAGTGCAGGTTACCCATCGAGATAATGACTTGCCTTAGGTGGGTCACCTGGTCTCTAAATGGTCTTTCTATAATGACTCGATGCCCAAAACTACCTTGCCCTCAAGGTGAAAGAGTACCCGGGTATTGAAGCAAAGTAGCATAATCAATGGTCCCATGTTGTTCCAGGATGCCTTGAAGGTTGTCACAAATTACTCCCATCACCCTAATCATCAAGAAGTCTCTTTATGGAGCTGTAAGGATTATTAAAGGCATGAATTCAATCTCCTCAGCCTCTCCGCTTCTCTAGCCATCAGCTTTGCCCTTGACGTAGTTTGTATGCAACATTCATTACGCTTTTGGAACGTGCTATAGTTTGAAGTCCTATACCATGTTATTAATACTATGGTCAGGGTAGAATTAATTTTAAAAGTCATTAGTGAAGCAAAGTCAAATTAGACAGACACGTGGCTAAGATCCATTAAACCAAATGAAGACCGAACATAGCACCATGGCTACCCCAGGAAGCCATTTGAAGCACCAATAAGCAGTGGGCTGAAAGCTATTTTCACACATCTCTGAGCTCTTGTAAAAAAGAAAGAGGGATCAGGGACCCCCCTCTGGAGAAAAAAAAACACATGCCACAAACAAGAAGCTCCCACGCTGAGGTCTGTTCAACGCTGGTCCGACCAATCTGATTCCACGCTCCAAGACTGCTTCCATCACGTGGACTGGGATATGTTTCGTATTGCGTCAAATAACAATATTGACGAATACTCTGATTCGGTGAGCGAGTTCATTAGAACGTGCGTTGAAGATGTCGTTCCCATAGCAACGATTAAAACATTCCCAAACCAGAAACCGTGGATTGATGGCAGCATTCGCGTGAAACTGAAAGCGCGAACCACTGCTTTTAATCAGGGCAAGGTGACCGGAAACATGACCGAATACAAACAGTGTAGCTATTCCCTCCGCAAGGCAATCAAACAAGCTAAGCGTCAGTATAGAGACAAAGTAGAATCGCAATTCAATGGCTCAGACACAAGAGGTATGTGGCAGGGTCTACAGTCAATCACGGATCACAAAAAAACAGCCCAGTCACGGACCAGGATGCCCAGGCAGACTAAATCATTTTTTTGCCAGCTTTGAGGACAATACAGTGCCACTGACACGGCCCGCAACCAAAACATGCGGAATCTCCTTCACTGCAGCTGAGGTGAGTAAAACATTTAAACGTCTTAACCCTCACAAGGCTGCAGGCCCAGACGGCATCCCCAGCCGCGCCCTCAGAGCATGCACAGACCAGCTGGCTGGTGTGTTTACGGACATATTCGATCAATCCCTATCCCAGTCTGCTGTTCCCACATGCTTCAAGAGGGCCACCATTGAAAGCTAAGGTAACTGAGCTAAACGACTACCGTCATCATGAAGTGCTTTGAGAGACTAGTCAAGGACCATATCACCTCCACCCTACCTGACACCCTAGACCCACACCAATTTGCTTACCGTCCAGATAGGTCCACAGACAATGCAATCTCAACTACACTGCCCTAACCCATCTGGACAAGAGGAATAGCTATGTGAGAATGCTGTTCATCGACTACAGCTCGGCATTTAACACCATAGTACCCTCCAAACTCGTCATCAAGCTCGAGACCCTGGGTCTCGACCCCGCCCTGTGTAACTGGGTACTGGACTTCCTGACGGGCCGCCCCCAGGTGGTGAGGGTAGGTAACAACATCTCCACCCTGCTGATCGTCAACACTGGGGCCCCACAAGGGTGCGTTCTGAGCTCTCTCCTGTACTCCCTGTTCACCCATGACTGCGTGGCCACGCACGCCTCCAACTCAATCATCAAGTTTGCGGACGACACAACAGTGGTAGGCTTGATTACCAACAACGACGAGACGGCCTACAGAGAGGAGGTGAGGGCCCTCGGAGTGTGGTGTCAGGAAAATAACCTCACACTCAACGTCAACAAAACTAAGGAGATGATTGTGGACTTCAGGAAACAGCAGAGGGAACACCCCCCTATCCACATCGATGGAACAGAAGTGGAGAGGGTAGTAAGTTTTAAGTTCCTTGGCGTACACATCACAGACAAACTGAATTGGTCCACCCACACAGACAGCATCGTGAAGAAGGCGCAGCAGCGCCTCTTCAACCTCAACAAACATACTCATCTCATATGTATATAATGTACTCGATACCATCTACTGCATCTTGCCTATGCCGCTCTGTACCATCACTCATTCATATATCTTTATGTACATATTCTTTATCCCTTTACACTTATGTAGGTAGTAGTTTTGGAATTGTTAGATAGATTACTCATTGGTTATTACTGCATTGTCGGAACTAGAAGCACAAGCATTTCGCTACACTCGCATTAACATCTGCTAACCATGTGTATGTGACAAATAAAATTTGATTTGATTTGATTTGTTAACGAGCCTGTAATCGTCCCCTTTAAGTTACCGCAAAAGTGGTTACTTTGTTTATAATGAGGACATCGCTAAGTTGGGTAGAAATGTTGTGGTACAGTATCTCTACAGCTATTTGCTTTTCCTGTTTGGTAGCAGACTTTTGTCCCTTTCAACGGGGAGCTGTATTTATGTCAATGATTTGCAGCTTGATTCAAACCGGCTCTAATGGAGTGGACCTCTGCAAACCAGCTCTAATGGAGTGGACCTCTGCAAACCAGCTCTAATGGAGTGGACCTCTGCAAACCAGCTCTAATGGAGTGGACCTCTGCAAACCGGCTCTAATGGAGTGAACTAAAACAAAGTTAATACAAAAAAATCAGACCATGCTGAAACATTGACTGGCACTTGGCTAGACAACTTTTCGTCTGATGCGTTAGATGCCAGCCAGCGCCAGGTGAACTGTGACAATCACTGCCAGGCACCACTCCAACTGTCACACATCACACTAGGATGCTCGCTCTGAAAGTGGGCGAGCAGCTGCTTTGGGATCCCAAAGTTCCACCACGTTTGTTCCAAGGGAGAACAGTGGCTTTATGTCTTACACTTTATTATATGAATAGTATCACATATTTGAGGGGGTTTGAGTTGCTGTACAGCCCTGGGCTCTGTTCTGAGTGGATCCTTACTACATTTGATCTCAAAGGCCTAGTGGTACAGTAGACCGCAAACCCCTTTCCACATCACCCCAGTGCCTTTCATCTTACTGGCTTATCTCTTGGTTAATTTTTCTCTACCAGGGAGTCCTGTATCTTCACTATGCACATTCTTGAAAGCAGCAGTATTTCCTGTTTCATGCTTGAAATGAGGCACTTTCACAGCAGAGACTGTTTAAGTCCATCCCCTTCATTTGCAGTTACTACTGATCCTTTGATTTGGATGACATTTTAAAGCCAAAGCATTGGGACTTGGGAGTAATTTTACATAGCCCGAGGGAAATGTTTAAGGACACAAGGATGGTTACTATTCTTCGTCAAACCCCTTCCCCACTGTGAATGAACTAGGACAGCGTCATGGGCATTTTGCTGCAAACCAACATGCTCTTGGAGCATTTCGTATTATTCGGTTTGGTTACATAATGGTTTATTTAAGGCAAAAATGAAAGGAAGGCAGTTGGTCGGGTGGATAGGTAGGCATATAGCGGGAAAGTCTAGCTACTCAAAGGTTGCGAGTTTGAATATTATCACGGACAAATTTTGCATTTTAGTTCAATAAAAATGTTTTACTACTTTTTAGCTACTTTGCAACTACTTAGCATGTTAGCTAAACCTTCCCCTAACCTTAACCCTTTAAGCTAACCCTTCCCCTAACCCTAGTTTAATTATTTAACCTAACTCCTTAACTTAACCCTAACCACTAGCCTAGCAATGTTAGTGAGATAACTAACATTAGCCACCTAGCTAGAATTGTTTACATATTCTACATTTAGCTATTGTAATTCATAACATATCATACGAAATGTGTGATGGACGAAGGAATACATAATATACGAAACGTAGCATATTATACTAAATAGAGAGTCTCAGATTTACATACAAAATAATATGAAATTCTCAGAGACCAGGTTGTATCAACACCTGCTCCTTTTACTGTTAAAAAAATGAGGGGGGATAGATCCGGCAAAGATACTGGCTAGCTACATGAATAACGCCTCTGTCGTTTTCACAACGGGGTTTTCCATTAGTGGATGACAGCAGTGCTGCTCTGCTTGTCCTTTTCCCACTGACGCAGATCCCCCTTGGTGTGTTTCACAGTCCAAATGGCATATCACTGCGTTGGTAACACCCTGCCAGTGCAGTGCTGGGATCCTGGGTCTGTTCGCTGTCGGTGCGTTTCTCAGTTCACCGGGGACCTGAAGGAAGCTGGCCAGGGGCCATCACTTCACACTGAGACCATGTGTCTCTGAGGTCTGTAGCCTCCTGTCCTTCACATCCCCTGTCTCTTCATCCTGCTGCTACGTCAGCATGGATGGGAATAGAAACCACCAGGTCCTCCTAGTTCAGGGATCAGGTGGAAAGTCACTGATAATCTAAATTAGTTGTTTCCCTGATATTTTTTTCCTTTTTCATAATCACTTAAGTGTTAAAATAATTGACAAATCATGAAGTCTCCAAGTGGTGGCAATTACACAACTATATATCCATGCGTGTAACTCGAACGTAATGTAGGTCCGCCCAATTCTATATAATTAGATAAATGTCCGCTGAAGTTCCCACACATACAACTAAGCCCTCGTCCCATACGAAAGCACCTTTACCTCTTTTACACAAGTCTGTCTATTTCAGTGCTCGGCAGCATCAAATCAAATGTCACCGAGTGTGAGTAAAAGGAGAGGTGAAGCATAAGGGTCCTTCCGTGGATGCTTTGTCTACGACTCAGACTCAGTAATACTGTTCACAGTGCGTTAGGTGCCTTAAGTCAATGAGGCTTGAACAAGTAGGCATGGCAACGTGTTTACCCTTTTCTTACCGTCATGTTGCCTGTCTGGAAATAACCTCAAGTAAACTAGGCCTGGGGTCTTCACTGGGTTTGAATAGGAGGTTTAGGACTATCCAAACAAAAGTGTTACCGAAGCTAATGTGCAGACACAAAACCTCTTAAATGTGGCTTCCTTGGCCGAGCTACCCAAACAATCTGCATGCATTGAAGGCACTTAAACTGTACAGCAAAGGTTTACATGATTAAAGAGGAGTTTATACACTCATGAGTGACAATGATGTGCATTGTCTTTTAACTGTACAATGCACTCGGGCAGTGAAGCTATTTAGATTCATCTCCGTAATCAGTCCTGAAGAGCAGATTAGAGAGGATATAAAATTATACAGTGCCTTGCGAAAGTATTCGGCCCCCTTGAACTTTGCGACCTTTTGCCACATTTCAGGCTTCAAACATAAAGATATAAAACTGTATTTTTTTGTGAAGAATCAACAACAAGTGGGACACAATCATGAAGTGGAACGACATTTATTGGATATTTCAAACTTTTTTAACAAATCAAAAACTGAAAAATTGGGCGTGCAAAATTACTCAGCCCCCTTAAGTTAATACTTTGTAGCGCCACCTTTTGCTGCGATTACAGCTGTAAGTTTGGGGTATGTCTCTATCAGTTTTGCACATCGAGAGACTGAAATTTTTTCCCATTCCTCCTTGCAAAACAGCTCGAGCTCAGTGAGGTTGGATGGAGAGCATTTGTGAACAGCAGTTTTCAGTTCTTTCCACAGATTCTCGATTGATTCAGGTCTGGACTTTGACTTGGCCATTCTAACACCTGGATATGTTTATTTTTGAACCATTCCATTGTAGATTTTGCTTTATGTTTTGGATCATTGTCTTGTTGGAAGACAAATCTCCGTCCCAGTCTCAGGTCTTTTGTAGACTCCATCAGGTTTTCTTCCAGAATGGTCCTGTATTTGGCTCCATCCATCTTCCCATCAATTTTAACCATCTTCCCTGTCCCTGCTGAAGAAAAGCAGGCCCAAACCATGATGCTGCCACCACCATGTTTGACAGTGGGGATGGTATGGTCAGGGTGATGAGCTGTGTTGCTTTTACGCCAAACATAACGTTTTGCATTGTTGCCAAAAAGTTAAATTTTGGTTTCATCTGACCAGAGCACCTTCTTCCACATGTTTGGTGTGTCTCCCAGGTGGCTTGTGGCAAACTTTAAACGACACTTTTTATGGATATCTGAGAGATGGCTTTCTTCTTGCCACTCTTCCATAATGGCCAGATTTGTGCAATATACGACTGATTGTTGTCCTATGGACAGAGTCTCCCACCTCAGCTGTAGATCTCTGCAGTTCATCCAGAGTGATCATGGGCCTCTTGGCTGCATCTCTGATCAGTCTTCTCCTTGTATGAGCTGAAAGTTTAAAGGGACGGCCAGGTCTTGGTAGATTTGCAGTGGTCTGATACTCCTTCCATTTCAATATTATCGCTTGCACAGTGCTCCTTGGGATGTTTAAAGCTTGGGAAATCTTTTTGTATCCAAATCTGGTTTTAAACTTCTTCACAACAGTATCTCGGACCTGCCTGGTGTGTTCCTTGTTCTTCATGATGCTCTCTGCGCTTTTAACGGACCTCTGAGACTATCACAGTGCAGGTGCATTTATACGGAGACTTGATTACACACAGGTGGATTGTATTTATCATCATTAGTCATTTAGGTCAACATTGGATCATTCAGAGATCCTCACTGAACTTCTGGAGAGAGTTTGCTGCACTGAAAGTAAAGGGGCTGAATAATTTTGCACGCCCAGTGTGTGTGCTGCATCAAACCTGTGTGTGTGTGTTTCATTTTTCAGTTTTTGATTTGTTAAAAAAGTTTGAAATATCCAATAAATGTCGTTCCACTTCATGATTGTGTCCCACTTGTTGTTGATTCTTCACAAAAAAATATAGTTTTATATCTTTATGTTTGAAGCCTGAAATGTGGCAAAAGGTCGCAAAGTTCAAGGGGGCCGAATACAAGGCACTGTATATAAAAATAACTGTTTTTATGGGTGTGAAAAAAAACAGCCCCTTTTGTCTTTCGATTTTACGCCAAAAGACATTGAAGGCCTATAATCTATCAAAGCGAGGCATGTGAATGAGAAAGTACTTCTTTCAGGGACTTTTCTTCTGTCGTTCCAGTACGTACAATGTATGACTCACACAGCTACCATTCTCCTGTGAGAGGTCTATACCCATGAAGTAGCTAGGGGGGCTTTAGAGACAACATTTTAATTTTTTTTGTGTATGAAACATTAAAAAGGACACCTTTGTCACAGCCTGATAAAATGAAAATATAAAACAGGCCCTGATTCCAGCGAGTTCAGCCCATGTGTGGAGAGGGAGTAATGAAGTCTCAGGGTGCGTGTGTGTGTCCATCCCAGACATCTGTTCCAGCTAGCTGTTTCATTTCAGTTAAGGAAGTAAACAGTAGACTAGCGCCGGCCGGCCTGTCTGCTACTTTACGATTTTAGCCTTTCCTCTCTATTTCTACATACAGTACGACCAATCGCAATATCTTCATGACACAGCACTGGCTATATTAGCCGAGAGGGTAAGAGGTTAATAAACAGGACACTGATGTCGAAGATGTAACTATTCAAACCAGAATGAGCCTAAAAAAATACTCCTCTGTTGTCTCAACTCAAATGAGACTTCCTGATTGGAGATATTGAAGCAGTGAGACAGTGTCTTGCTGACATTAATCGGAGCAGATGAATCCGGGATAATCTGTTCTAAACAATCTCTTACACTATATGTTTAATCTCAGAGTCCAGATAATCTGTGTTGATGTGGCCTTTGAGAAAACACAGACGGGCGGTTTTTGGCTGACTGACATGTTGGGTTGTTAGTGACATGCTGTTTGTCACCTATTACAGCTTTCACCACCACACAATGCCTTAACTGGTCAACACCTTTCCAAACAGATGTAATTTCAGCATCTAGTTTTGGTTTACATTTGGTTGAGTTGTCAACTAACGTAAATAAAAATGTAAAAATCACCATGTCATTGGATTGAGGTTAAAAGATTGCTGGAAAAAAATACAAAATTCCCCTAAACCCCCCCCCCACCCCCCCAACCAGTTTTTCCCCAGCAGGTGAGCCATGGGAGTCCAGAATGAAACACAATCACCCTCCTCTCCTCTCCTCTCCCTCTGAGTGGATTTGTCGGTGTCAGTGTGTGTGTTTCAGTGTATGTGTTTGTTTGTGCGTGCCTGTGTGTGTGAATGTATTTGAATAATACACCCCACTCCAGCAGGACACACTTCCCTAATATGCTGAACACATGGACAGAACCGAACAGGGCTGCATCAAACCTAGGTCAAATCAGCGCTGCACTATATTCACCACCTCATTCAATTTAGGATTTGATGGGTCAGGACAGAGCATGCACTGTCTGCAGGGTTGAGGGCCGGGCTGGTGGGATACGCCATGACATACTCCCCCGGTGAGTGACAATTATCGAGCACAAAGAATGTGGCTCCTGTCAACTGAGCCATGAAGTTACATGAATCTTGGCAGGATTATTATAGCGTGTTATGAACAATGGATTTATGGTATTTTCTTCTCGGTTTTGTACTGTACTGTTTCATGTTGTATTGGATTTAGTATGAAACACTTAGCCGTAACCAAGACTAAGGGGTTGTGTGGGTGTGACACCAGAACATCGGACGTGTTGACATGGTGAAGGAACGTGACAGGCGGGTGTCGTGTTGTTATCTGTTATATGATGTGTTGACATGGTGGAGGAACGTGACAGGCGGTGTGGTGTTGTTATCTGTTTCTGTTATGTGATGTGTTGACATGGTGGAGGAACGTGACAGGCGGTGTCGTGTTGTTATCTGTTTCTGTTATATGATGTGTTGACATGGTGGAGGAACGTGACAGGCGGTGTGGTGTTGTTATCTGTTTCTGTTATATGATGTGTTGACATGGTGAAGGAACGTGACAGGCGGTGTCGTGTTGTTTGTTATCTGTTTCTGTTATGTGATGTGTTGACATGGTGGAGGAACGTGACAGGCGGTGTGGTGTTGTTATCTGTTTCTGTTATGTGATGTGTTGACATGGTGGAGGAACGTGACAGGCGGTGTGGTGTTGTTATCTGTTTCTGTTATATGATGTGTTGACATGGTGGAGGAGGCGGTGTGGTGTTGTTATCTGTTTCGTGACAGGCGGTGTGGTGTTGTTATCTGTTTCTGTTATGGAGGAATGATGTGTTTCTGACATGTTGTGGAGGAACGTGACAGGCGGTGTGGTGTTGTTATCTGTTTCTGTTATGTGATGTGTTGACATGGTGAAGGAACGTGACAGGCGGTGTCGTGTTGTTATCTCTTTCTGTTATGTGATGTGTTGACATGGTGGAGGAACGTGACAGGCGGTGTGGTGTTGTTATCTGTTTCTGTTATATGATGTGTTGACATGGTGAAGGAACGTGACAGGCGGTGTCGTGTTGTTATCTGTTTCTGTTATGTGATGTGTTGACATGGTGGAGGAACGTGACAGGTGGTGTGGTGTTGTTATCTGTTTCTGTTATGTGATGTGTTGACATGGTGGAGGAACGTGACAGGCGGTGTTGTGTTGTTATCTGTTTCTGTTATGTGATGTGTTGACATGGTGGAGGAACGTGACAGGCGGTGTGGTGTTGTTATCTGTTTCTGTTATATGATGTGTTGACATGGTGGAGGAACGTGACAGGCGGTGTGTCGTGTTGTTATCTGTTTCTGTTATGTGATGTGTTGACATGGTGGAGGAACGTGACAGGCGGTGTGGTGTTGTTATCTGTTTCTGTTATATGATGTGTTGACATGGTGGAGGAACGTGACAGGCGGTGTGGTGTTGTTATCTGTTTCTGTTATATGATGTGTTGACATGGTGAAGGAACGTGACAGGCGGGTGTCGTGTTGTTATCTGTTATATGATGTGTTGACATGGTGGAGGAACGTGACAGGCGGTGTGGTGTTGTTATCTGTTTCTGTTATGTGATGTGTTGACATGGTGGAGGAACGTGACAGGCGGTGTCGTGTTGTTATCTGTTTCTGTTATATGATGTGTTGACATGGTGGAGGAACGTGACAGGCGGGTGTCGTGTTGTTATCTGTTTCTGTTATGTGATGTGTTGACATGGTGGAGGAACGTGACAGGCGGTGTGGTGTTGTTATCTGTTTCTGTTATATGATGTGTTGACATGGTGGAGGAACGTGACAGGCGGTGTGGTGTTGTTATCTGTTTCTGTTATGTGATGTGTTGACATGGTGGAGGAACGTGACAGGCGGTGTGGTGTTGTTATCTGTTTCTGTTATATGATGTGTTGACATGGTGGAGGAACGTGACAGGCGGGTGTCGTGTTGTTATCGGTTTCTGTTATGTGATGTGTTGACATGGTGGAGGAACGTGACAGGCGGTGTGGTGTTGTTATCTGTTTCTGTTATGTGATGTGTTGACATGGTGGAGGAACGTGACAGGCGGTGTGGTGTTGTTATCTGTTTCTGTTATATGATGTGTTGACATGGTGGAGGAACGTGACAGGCGGTGTCGTGTTGTTATCTGTTTCTGTTATGTGATGTGTTGACATGGTGGAGGAACGTGACAGGCGGTGTGGTGTTGTTATCTGTTTCTGTTATATGATGTGTTGACATGGTGGAGGAACGTGACAGGCGGTGTGGTGTTGTTATCTGTTTCTGTTATATGATGTGTTGACATGGTGGAGGAATGTGACAGGCGGTGTGGTGTTGTTATCTGTTTCTGTTATGTGATGTGTTGACATGGTGGAGGAACGTGACAGGCGGTGTGGTGTTGTTATCTGTTTCTGTTATATGATGTGTTGATATGATGGGGGAATGACAGAAGGAGGACAGTGCTACTCACCTCAGCCTCATAAAGAGGATGAAGGCCACCAGCAGGGCTGCCAGAGAGATACAATGTCCCATGTAGTTTATGATCACCGCTATGTGGTAATGCAGCTTGCTCTTTTTCTGCAGAAAGGAGACAAAAAAAGCCAGATAAAACCACACAGAAAAACTACAGTAATATGCGAACAATTCTTTACTTGGCAGTGTACGTCATGTGTCAAAGTTAAAAGATCGCTAATAACTTCATGAGAGATATCGTGCACCTTCGTATTGCTATTGCCTACTGTTTATGACAGTGCAAAACGCATCATCTATAAATTGTGTTATTGCAATTGCTTGGCATTTGACTATAAGGCGCCACAGAGGTTAGTGCGTGCGGCCCGGTACATCATGGGGCCGAGCTCTTTGCCATCCAGGTCCTCTGTACAAGGCAGTGTCCGAGGAAGGACCTAAAAATGTTCTAAGACTCCAGCCAGCCACGTCATAAGCTGTTCTCTCTGCTACTGCAGGGGAAGTGGTACCGGAGTGCCAAATCTGGGACCAAAAGGCTCCTGAATAGCTTTTTACCCCCAAGCCATAAGACTACTGAACAGTTAATCAAATGGCTATCCAGACTATTTGCATTGAGACCCTTTTTTTTGCACTGACTCTCTTGCACTGGCTCTCTGCACACTTACTGGACTCTATACACACACACACACGCACACGCCCACACAGACACACACACACGCTGCTGCTACTCTGTTTATTATCTATCCCGATTGCCTAGTCACTTTTACCCCTGCCTACATGTATATATAACCTAAAATACCTAAACTACCTCGTACCTCTGCACATACCCATGATTCGGTACCTGCACTCATTGTATATAGACTCGTTATAATTATTTTATTGTGTTAATATTTCCTTTTTGTTATTTAGGAAATGTTTCTCACTTTTAATATTTGCTTTGATTGGGAAAGGGCTCGTATGTAAGCTTTTCACGGTAAAGTCTACACCTGTTGTACTTGGCGCATGTGACAAATAAAATGTCACGCCCTGGTCGAAATATATTATGTTTGTCTTCATTTATTTGGTCAGGCCAGGGTGTGACATGGGGTTTTTGTGGTGTGTTTTGTCTTGGGGGTGTATAGCATAGTCTATGGCTGCCTGAGGCGGTTCTCAATCAGAGTCAGGTGATTTTCATGTGTCTCTGATTGGGAACCATATTTAGGCAGCAATATTCTGTGAGTATTTCGTGGGTGATTGTTCCTGTCTCTGTGTTTGTTGTCACCAGATAGGCTGTATAGGTTTTCACGTTCCGTTTGTTGTTTTGTATTTTCAAGTTATTTCATGTTGAGTCATTTTCATTAAAGAACATGAGTAACCACCACGCTGCACTATGGTCCGCTTCTCCTTCAACAGACGAACGCCTTTACAGAATCACCCACCACAACAGGACCAAGCGGCGTGGTAACAGGCAACAGCAGCAGCAGGAGCAGCGTGACAAGACTTTCTGGACTTGGGAGGAAATCCTCGACGGGAGAGGACCCTGGGCTAAACCAGGGGAGTGTAGCCGCCCCAAGGTGAAGGAATGGACATGGGAGGACGAATTATTCGGAGAAGGACCCTGGGATCAGCCTGGAGAATATTGCTGCCCCAAAGAAGAACTGGAGGCGGAGAGAGCTGAGAGGCGCTGATATGAGGAGGCAGCGCGGCGACGCGGATGGAAGCCTGAGAGTCAGCCCCAAAAATGTATTGGGGGGGCTCACAGGGAGTATGGCTACGCCAGGTAGGAGACCTGCGCAAACTTCCTGTGCTTACCGGGGGGCTAAAGAGACCGGGCAGGCACCGTGTTATGCTGTGGAGCGCACGGTGTCTCCAGTGCGGGTGCATAGCCCGGTGCGGTACATACCAGCTCCTCGTATTGGCCGGGCTAGAGTGGGCATCGAGCCAGGTAAGGTTTGGCAGGCTCGGTGCTCAAGAGCTCCAGTGCGCCTGCACGGTCCGGTCTATCCAGTGCCACCTCCACACACCAGGCTTCCTGTGCGTGTCCTCGGCCCAGTACCACCAGTGCCAGCACCACGCATCAGGCCTACAGTGCGCCTCGCCTCTCCAGCGCTGCCGGAGCCTTTCTACTCTCCTGCGCTGCCGGAGTCTCCCGCCTGTTCAGCGCTGCCCGAGCCTTCCTCCTCTCCTGCGCTGCCGGAGCCTCCCGCCTGTTCAGTGCTGCCGGAGCCTTTCTCCTCTCCTGCGCTGCCGGAGTCTCCCGCCTGTTCAGCGCAGCCAGAGCATTCCTCCTCTACAGTGCTGCTGAAGTCTCCCGCCTGTTCAGCGCTGCCAGAGCCTTCCTCCTCTACAGCGCTGATGGAGTCTCCTGCCTGTTCAGCGCAGCCAGAGCTGCCAGACAGCATGGAGCAGCCAGAGCTGCCAGCCTGCATGGAGCAGCCAGAGCTGCCAGCCTGCATGGAGCAGCCAGAGCAGCCAGTCTGCATGGAACAGACAGAGCTGTCAGTCTGCAAGGAGCTGCCAGTCTGCAAGGAGCTGCCAGCCTGCATGGAGCAGCCAGATCCGTCAGTCTGCCAGGATCCGCCAGTCAGCCAGACTCTTCCAGATCAGCCAGTCAGCCAGACTCTTCCAGATCCGCCAGTCAGCCAGACTCTTCCAGATCCGCCAGTCAGCCAGACTCTTCCAGATCCGCCAGTCAGCCAGACTCTTCCAGATCCGCCAGACTCTTCCAGATCTGCCAGTCAGCCAGACTCTTCCAGATCCGCCAGTCAATCAGACTCTTCCAGATCCGCCAGTCAATCAGACTCTTCCAGTTCCGCCAGTCAGCCAGGATCTGCCAGAACCGCCAGCCAGCCAGGATCTGCCGGATCCAACTACCTGCCTGAGCTTCCTCTCAGTGCTGAGCTTCCTATCAGTGCTGGGCTTCCTCTCAGTGCTGGGCTTCCCCTCAGTCCCGAGCTTCCCCTCAGTCCCGAGCTTCCCCTCAGTCCCGAGCTGCCTCAGTCCCGAGCTGCCCCTCAGTCCCGAGCTGCCCCTCAGTCCAGTGGGGTTCTGGGTGAGGACTACTAGGCCATGGTCGGCGGCGAGGGTGGACTATCCTAGGACGCGAGGGGGAGGAACTAAGACATTGATAGAGTGGGGTCCACGTCCCGCGCCGGAGCCGCCACCATGGACAGACGCCCACCTGGACCCTCCCTATTGTTTTGATGTGCGTCCGGGAGTCAGCACCTTAGGGGGGGGGGGGGGGGGTTCTGTCACGCCCTGGTTGAAGTATATTATGTTTGTCTTCATTTATTTGGTCAGGCCAGGGTGTGACATGGGTTATTGTGGTGTGTTTTTGTCTTGGGGTTTTGTGGGGTGTCTAGCATAGTCTATGGCTGCCTGAGGCGGTTCTCAATCAGAGTCAGGTGATTATCGTTGTCTCTGATTGGGAACCATGTTTAGGCAGCCATATTCTTTGAGTATTTCATGGGTGATTGTTCCTGTCTCTGTGTTTATTGTCACCAAATAGGCTGTATATGTTTTCATGTTCCGTTTGTTGTTTTGCATGTCAAGTTATTTCATGTCTCGTTCAATTTCATTAAAGAACATGAGTAACCACCACGCTGCATTTTGGTCCGCTTCTCCTTCAACAGACGAACGCCGTTACATAAAATTATATTTAATGATGTGGTCTATACATATGTCAATAGTTCATGCATTACAGCCTTCACTCATGAGGTCATCATGTACAGCAGACTTTGCAACGGATCTATAAAAGTAACATAATTGAATTGCATCTATAAAAATGGTTTAATATGTCTGCATGTATTATGCACTGTTAGAACAGTCTGGCAGTTGAATAGATAGACAGAGTCAAAGTGCAGAGGTTTGAGTCAACACTGGATTATATGAGTTCCCATCATCTGTGGAAAAGACCAATATAACCCAACCAGATGGCATTTCACAAGGGACAAGACGATCACTGTTGTGATATCAAATATCACATGCTGGTAATTTAGTCATTTTCATTGACATCAAACATGGAAATTATATGTCACTGGTACTTGAAATCACATCTTTACTTTACAGCATTTAAATGGTCTACTTAGCACACCTCAATTTAACAGAAGACTTTTGTGTTCCTTCAATGGATGTGAAATTAAGGGTGAAACTGAATATACTTGAGTATCTTCCACAGCAGTTGCTGCTCTGTACAACGTGGGAGCAGCAAAATACAAGTCAATTAGAAACGATGGCGGGGAGCAAACCGCTGCCCTGCCTGCAGTGTGTTCTTGATAACAGACTAGTCTTTTGATTTTGAAGCTTTATTGTGGTACATATTGTGGTTACCCATGTGAGTTTCAGATTCGACCACATTCCCGTACAGTTAACACCTCTGGGGCAACTGTCTCTCAACTGTCTTATGTTCTCCTTCTCTACAGTTCCTCCCTGTCTTCCTTCTGGACATGTTGTTCTGTACTTGTTCTCATGACTTCATCACAGAGCGCACCTTCTAGTTGTGTCTCTTTTAACATGTTCCTCTTCCCGTTATCTCCCTGTTTTTCTCCCCTCTAAGATCTCTACTAACAGACAAAGAAACAAAGACCAAACTCCCCCCCAGAGACAAATGTGAATCTTCATCCATTTTAATTTAATTTTACCTTTATTTAACCAGGCAAGTCAGTTAAGAACAAATTCTTATTTTCAATGACGGCCTGGGAACAGTGGGTTAACTGCCTGTTCAGGGGCAGAACGACAGATTTGAACCTTGTCAGCTTGGGTGTTTGAACTCGCAACCTTCCGGTTACTAGTCCAACGCTCTAACCACTAGACTACCCTGCCGCCCCATCCGGATCATCCTGATGGTATTATCTCCTCTGTAATCCCCCAATCTAATCTGTGACTTTGATAGATTACCACTGGCAGATTACAAACCTACGCCTTGATGAGTCAGATGGGGAAAACATGAAACGATCTGTAGCCACCTCAGGTCACACACCTTTTACCACAGTGTGTTATGGTACAGCCTAAACGTTTTCCGTCATCAATCTACACACAATACCCCATAATGACAAAGTGAAAACAGGTTTAGAATATTGGGCAAATTTATTAAAAATAAAAAACAGAAATACCTTATTTACATAAGTATTCAGACTCTTTGCTATGAGACTTGAAATTGAGCTCATGTGCATTCTGTTTCCATTGGTGATCCTTGAGATGTTTCTACAAAATGATTGGATTCCACCTGTAGTGAATTCAACTGTTTCGACATGAAAGGCACACACCTGTCTATATACGGTTCCACAGTTGACAGGTGAGCGGGATAATCAGCAGCCTGATGACCTAGAGGCTGGAGAGGGAGTATACATGACAACAGTGCATGTCAGAGCATAAACCAAGCCATGAGGTCGAAATAATTATCCGTAGAGCTCTGAGACAGGATTGAGTCAATGCACAGATCTGCATAAGGGTACCAAAACATTTATGCAGCACTGAAGGTCCCCAAGACCACAGTCGCCTCCATCATTGTTAAATGGAATAAGTTTGGAACCACCAAGACTCTCAGTAGAGTTGGCTGCCAGGCCAAACTCAGCAATCGGGGGAGAAGGGACTTGGTCAGGGAGATGGTCACTCTGACATAGCTCCAGAGTTCCTCTGTGGAGATGTGAAAACCTTCCAGAAGGACAACCATCTCTGCAGCACTCCACCAATCAGGCCTTTATGGTAGAGTGGCCAGACGGAAGCCACTCCCCAGTAAAAGGCACATGACCACCCACTTGGAGTTTGCCAAAAGGCACCTAATGGACTCAGACCATGTAAAACAAGATGGTCCAAGATGAAACCAAGATTGAGCCTTTTGGCTTGAATGCTAAGGAGGAAACCTGGCACCGTCCCTTCAGTGAAGCATGGTGGAGGCAGCATCATGCTGTGGGGATGTTTTTCAGCAGCAGGGACCAGGAGATTAGTCAGGATCGAGGGAAAGATGAACAGAGCAAAGTACAGAGAGATCCTTGATGAAAACCTGCTCCAGAGTGCTCAGGACCTCAGACTAAGGCTAAGGTTCACCTTCCAATAGGACAACGACCCTAAGCACACAGCCAATACAATGCAGGAGTGGCATCGGGACAAGTCTATGAATGTCCTTGAGTGGTTCGGGCTTGAACCCGATAAAACATCTCTGGAAAGACCTACAAATAGCTGTGCAGTGACGCTCCCCATCAAACCTGACAGAGCTTGAGAGGATCTGCAGACAAGAATGGGAGAAATTCCCATAAATACAGGTGGGCCAAGCTTGTATCGTCAGAAGCAAGAAGACTTGAGACTGTAATGGCTACCAAATGCGCTTCAACAAAGTACTGAGTAAAGGGTCTGAATACCCTGTTTTTGCTCTGTCATTATGGGTTACTGTGTGTAGATTGATGAGGGGAAAAAACATTTAATCAATTTTAGAATAAGATTGTAATGTAACAAAATGTGGAAAAAGTAAAGGGGTTTGAAAACTTTTCGAACATGCTGTACACATACGCAAGCATGCACAAACATGCACTAACACACTAATCCCACCAACTCATGCCCCCCAAAAAATGCAATACATCCTAGCAACTTTTGCGAGATCAAGGACTATCTCGCAAATGGGGGAGTCTGTTTTACCTCAGGCGAAAACACTGCCAAGACTCTCCTAGAGACTCCTAATCTATTCTCTCTTGTCTGCCATCTCTGCCTTCGTCTCTGTCTCTCTCGCTGTGCTGTGCTTTAACTGGGTGGAACGAGCTTTGTCATTCACAAACGAAACAACTGTTCTAGTGCTATTCATTACATAAAACATCTCCAAGTGCTTTAAAGCTGTCACACCCTGACCTTAGAGATCCTTTTTATATCTCTATTTGGTTTGGTCAGGGTGTGATTTGGGGTGGGTATTCTATTGTATTTCTATGTTTTGGCCGGGTAGGGTTCTCAATCAGGGACACCTGTCTATCGTTGTCTCTGATTGAGAACCATAGGTAGCCCTTTTCCCACCACTCTTTGTGGGAAGTTGACTTTGTTTATGGCACATAGCCTTAAGCTTCACGGTTTGTTTTGTAGTGTTTATGGTTTTGTTTGGCGCATTTTTCTAATATAGAGAACATGTACGCTCGTCACTCTGCACCTTGGTCCAGTTCTTACAACAGGCGTGACAAAAGCAACACAAAAAAGACAATCCATTTGGAAAACAACCACGTCATTCATGAGATGGAAGGTCCAAGAGAAAGTTCATGGCTTGAGTAGTCATCGGACGCAAGAGGTCAATGGTGGAAAGCAAGCAAAGGTGGTCTCAGGACGTGGTCTCTCGCGTGGTGATAGTACTCAGCACTGAGGTCATGTGTTTCTCTTTCCTGGCTGAGCAGTACCAGCATTTGAAGAAGCCTCCAAATGAACACATTGAAGGCAAGCCGTAACTCAACAGGACAACACTCATCCCACCAACCCATAGTACATACAACTATCAGGTTCATAAGGCTAATTTTACATAGGGTAACACTGATCCTAACTCTCCTACTGACTACAGTTTCTTAGAAATATTCATATTCTTGTTGGGTCTGAGGGAAACAGATGTCAGTGAGGGATACAAAGTGCTTCTGTGGATGTCCTCCCTGGCCTCTATCTCTTTAATTAGGCAATAGGGACAGACCGGATAGTCCGAGCATAAGATGGAGCACACAGGCTTGTATCCATTTATTCACCTATCTACACACTTTAGCAGGACATGCATGTGTATTGTGTATGTCCCAGTGTGTAAGGACAGGTTGTTTGTGTATTTGTCCAATAGTTAATGTTTATTGAAACATCGGAGGCTTGAGCCTTGTGTTGTGTGTCTGACCTCCCTGAAACCTGATAGATAAGAACAATGCACATATGTTTTGTCAAGTAAAGCTGGTCCGCGGAGGGGGACAGTAGGGGGAGGCTTAACACACACACATACACACACATTACATGCTTTTTGATGGCGGTGCCCAGCCGCCTCCCACTCTTAGAGGCCAGCCTTCCCGCCGGCCAAATCTGTCACCAATTTCCTCCTGCCCTCTTAAAGGAGGCCAGTGAAAGCTCTCTGAGCCAATAAAACAGGACAGGGAGAATGGAAGAGCAGTATGCCATGCAGAGCCAAACAGAGGGAGCAGGCTGCCTCGCCAGCCCAGTGAACAGTAGAGATGGCTGGGCCCTCGTCTCATTTCTCCGGACTCCCCTGACTCTCCTTCTGCTTAACCATATAACGGTGCAGCGCTGGTTTAGATCAACTACTATTTTACTTTGATATTTATATGAATGACGAAGAGAAGAATGACTACGCCTGTTGTATAATGACTCCTGATGATGACTACGATCTGTGATGATAGAAAACATTTGTGCCACTGGTATACAAGAGAGTATCGCAGAGAGTATCTCTAGAGCTGAGATTTTACTGATACACTTGAAATCTGCAAGTGGAGATTCCGGCACCTGGAAACTGTACATGGACATACAGTAATGATTAGTAAAAGTGGGTTTGAGAAAAAAACGAACACATCTATGCAGTTTCCCTCTAGTTCTAGTGGGGCAGGCTAACAATCCGCAGTAAAGTATATGCAAAACATTAACCTCTCCCCACCTTTAATGTTTTAGTTCTAAGATAGAGAGGTAGCAGTTACACTCACAGTTTAATTCGCTCTGTGCCCAACTGTCTTCCCCACTACCCTTTGTGAAAAATGTTAAATTTACCCTAGCAGCTGTTTCTTGCAGGGCTATTTTGATCTTGCAGGTGGGGGAGTCTGTTATAGCTCGGGCTGCAACACTGCTTAATCTACAGCACTCTCTCCTGTCTGCTATCTGTGCCTGTGTCTCTCTCTCTGTGCTGTGCTCTAACTGGGGGGAGCTACCTTTGTCATTCACAAATGAACCAACGAGTACCTTGTGTTCTGTACAAAACGAGAACTCTGGGATGTATGGCAGACATAGGGCTGTATTTTTTTACTCGGAAACGAGTCCCTCATTGCTCATTCGTCTGCCTCAGCATAACGAGACATGGTGATAGTACTCTGTCCTGAGGCATCGCTTTCTCTTTCCTGGCAGAGCAGCATCCCCCTAACAGACAACCCAGGCAAGATGTAATTCGACAAGAGAACTTGCCTGAGCCAGTTGTTGTCCCCATGAGGAAATAGGAGGGGAGCATTGATTTAGTCTGCAAAGTCATAGGAGCGGAGCATTCACTCGGCTGCCTACTAAAGAGGAAATAACCCCAAAACATCCATCCTGGGCAGGAGGAGACTTACCACAGAACGTAAACCAACAGCTAGACATGATTTTAATGAAATAAGCACTCTAGCGACAACAGCAATTCCTCCTTAAACAACCATTACCAACTGAGCAAAAACAAAATAGACTCAAGGGTTGCTGGGGTTTCAAGGAATGCAGCTTTGTGATTGGAATGAGAAGATTATAGTTTATCGTCAGCTATAAGCTTTGCGGACAGGAAGATGCCCTAGAAAGCAGTTACTCAGCCCCCTCCTGCTGTGCTGGTATACATAACAAATTGTGAGATCAAATTGAACGTTTTGTAACCACACAGAAGTGGTTGACTCATCTTGTCAGTAGCCCACTATACTGTAAGAGGATTAAAATGTTCTACAGGTGGAAAGGGCAAATTATCATTTACAACACGAGCCAGCTCAATACACAGACCTTCCTGGTAAAAAAACAACAACTTGTTTTTGTACTCTCCTGCTCTAAGATGAGGCCAGATTTTTCTTTGCTCCTCTGCATTCTGTCTTTCCCTAAAGGTGATATTGAATGCTGATGCTAGCAACACTGGCAGCAGATGGCTTGTATTCCTTCTCAACAAAACCTAGTCATATAAGTTTGGTCTACCACTATTTATTCAACCGGTGATAAAACCCAAGACTTAAAAGTGTTCAAATTCAACAGTCACTGCATACCTCAAAAAAATGTGTGAATTGCTGGCATAAACAGCTCCAACAAACTAACCACTGTAGTCAGATATAGTGAATGCCAAGAAAGAGTAACATAGCTAACCTTTTCCCTACTTGTTAAAAAGTTAAAAAGATTTGTAAGCAAAAGCTATGCCCTGAAGGATTGCACACTTTCTGAATATCAGTAAAGGTCACTGGAACTACTTTTAATTAAGTACATCGGACCTTTGTGTCTGCAAGGTGACACTGTTTAAATAGCACTGCTTTGCCACCGTCCTCAGTCTTTGAATAACCATGCCATTGAGTCCCATACTGTTTTTAATTTTCACTATACCACAAGGTTTGATTTTGTAAACGCGCAGCACCAACCTTCCCGATGCTTGGATCTGGATGAGCCAAACCACAAAGCAGTGGGCGTCCGAGGCGACAGCGTGCTCCCCTGTGTGAGTGGACTTATTCATTTGCATGTGTATGTCCCTGAGGAAACAGATGGTGGGGAGAGGAGAGCAGGCAGTGTGCAGCAGTCTGCCCAGTAGCAAGGGGGTCCTCACCAGTTTTAGAGGACTCACGTGTTCGCCCGTTCACAATGCTGCTAGCTATCAGCTGCCTGCTTGCCAATGGCCATCTCAATCAATCTGTGCCATTGGTTTTGGGAAGGGAGCTAATTTGTTTATTACATGATTCATAGTCATGTAAGTGATTCATATACTGCAGCTTTCTGACTCAGTCAAATTAAGGTTGGTGTTTTTTTCAGGGAACGGAAAGGAGTGCAAAAAGGTCACTGGTCAAATTTGGGGTTAAAAAGTATTTCAGAGAAAAATGACAATGTACAGTAAGAGATATAATAAGGTCATCTAATTGACCAGTTTACAATCAATGGTATGGGCACTGGAATAGCTTGATGTTAGAAAATTCACAGAAAATGTGTTTTCAGCTCACGCTGTACAGTATGTGTAACAAGTGATTGGAGCTATTGTACAGTATATGCTTGGGAGACTATGCATATAGTACTACCTCACGCTACCTTTCCTTCCCTCCAACCAGATCACCTCCATTACGCTCCATAACGATCTGGCCGACGTAAACAACCACTTATGCCTAGTTAAATACAAGCTACAAATAAGCCTATACATTAAGCTCAAAAGCTCCCTTCAACTCTCTTCTCCTCCCAAAGACGGAAGAAAAGTGTTTAGGTAAAAGCCCTGTTGCCTTGAGGACTGAGATATAAAAGTATGACTCTGTATGACTGGTAGCTTCTGCTGTGAATGACTGAGCTGCTGAGCCCTCTTCGAAAGATTCAAATTGGAGTACAGTTTTTATTTTTATTTTTTATTTCACCTTTATTTAACCAGGTAGGCTAGTTGAGAACAAGTTCTCATTTACAAGATAAAGCATAGCAGTGTGAACAGACAACAACACAGAGTTACACATGGAGTAAACAATAAACAAGTCAATAACACAGTAGAAAGAAAAAATAGTCTATATACATTGTGTGCAAAAGGCATGATGAGGTAGGCGGATAATTACAATTTTGCAGATGATACATGGTCAGATGGTCATGTGCAGGTAGAGATACTGGTGTGCAAAAGAGCAGAAAAGTAAATAAATAAAAACAGTATGGGGATGAGGTAGGTAAATTGGGTGGGCTATTTACCGATGGACTATGTACAGCTGCAGCGATCGGTTAGCTGCTCAGATAGCAGATGTTTAAATTTGGTGAGGGAGATAAAAGTCTCAAACTTCAATGATTTTTGCAATTCATTCAAGTCACAGGCAGCAGAGAACTGGAAGGAAAGGCGGCCAAATTAGGTGTTGGCTTCAGGAATGATCAGAGAGGTACACCTGCTGGAGCGCGTGCTACGGGTGGGTGTTGCCATTGTGACCAGTGAACTGAGATAAGACGGAGCTTTACCGAGCATGGACTTGTAGATGACCTGGAGCCAGTGGGTCTGGCGACGAATATGTAGCGAGGGCCAGCTAACTAGAGCATACAGGTCGCAGTGGTGGGTGGTATAAGGTGCTTTAGTAACAAAACGGATGGCACTGTGATAAATTGCATCCAGTTTGCTGAGTAGAGTATTGGAAGCTATTTTGTAGATGACATCGCCGAAGACGAGGATCTGTAGGATAGTCAGTTTTACTAGGGAAATTTTGGTGGCGTGAGTGAAGGAAGCTTTGTTGCGAAATAGAAAGCCGACTCGAGATGTGATTTTAGATTGGAGATGTTTGATATGAGTCGAAGGAGAGTTTACAGTCTAACCAGACACCTAGGTACTTATAGATGTCCACATATTCTAGGTTGGAACAATGCAGGGTGGTGATGCTAGTTGGGCATGCGGGTGCAGGCAGCGAACGGTTGAAAAGCATGCATTTAGTTTTACTAGCGTTTAAGAGGAGTTGGAGGCCATGGAAGGAGTGTTGTATGGCATTGAAGCACGTTTGGAGGTTAGATTGCACAGTGTCCAAGGAAGGGCCAGAAGTATACAGAATGGTGTCGTCTGCGTAGAGGTGGATCAGGGAATCGCACGCAGCAAGAGCAACAACATTGACATATACAGAGAAAAGAGTAAGCCCGAGAATTGAACCCTGTGGCACCGCCATAGAGACTGCCAGAGGACCGGACAACATGCCCTCTCTGATTTGACACACTGAACTCTGTCTGCAAAGTAGTTGGTGAACCAGGCAAGGCAGTCATTAGAAAAACCGAGGCTACTAAGTCTGCCGATGAGAATATGGTGATTGACAGTCGAAAGCCTTGGCAAGGTCGATGAAGACGGCTGCACAGTACTGTCTTTTATCCATGGTGGTTATGATATCGTTTGGTACCTTGTGCGTGGCTGAGGTGCACCCGTGACCGGCTCGGAAACCAGATTGCACAGCGGAGAAGGTACGGTGGGATTCGAGATGGTCAGTGATCTGTTTGTTGACTTGGCTTTCGAAGACCTTAGATAGGCAGGGCAGGATGGATATAGGTCTGTAACAGTTTGGGTCCAGGGTGTCTCCCCCTTTGAAGAGGGGGATGACCGCGGCAGCTTTCCAATCCTTGGAGATCTAAGACGATATGAAAGAGAGGTTGAACAGGCTGGTAATAAGGGTTGCGACAATGGCGGTGGATAGTTTCAGAAAAAGAGGGTCCAGATTGTCAAGCCCAGCTGATTTGTACGGGTCCAGGTTTTGCAGCTCTTTCAGAACATCTGCTATCTGGATTTGGGTAAAGGAGAAGCTGGGGAGGCTTGGGCAAGTAGCTGCGGGGAGCTGTTGGCCAAGGTTGGAGATGCTTGTGGAAGTTTTCGATTACCATGGATTTATCGGTGGTGACCGTGTTACCTAGCCTCAGTGCAGTGAGCAGCTGGGAGGAGGTGCCCTTGTTCTCCATGGACTTTACAGTGTCCCAGAAGTTTTTGGAGTTAGAGCTACAGGATGCAAATTTCTGCTTGACAAAGCTGGGCTTTGCTTACCTGATTGACTGCGTGTATTGGTTCCTGACTTCCCTGAACAGTTGCACATCGCGGGGACTATTCGATGCTATTGCAGTCCGCCACAGGATGTTTTTGTGCTGGTCGAGGGTAGTCAGGTCTGGAGTGAACCAAGGGCTATATCTGTTCTTAGATCTGCATTTTTTGAACGGAGCATGCTTATCTGAGATGGTGAGGAAGTTACTTTTAAAGAATGACCAGGCATCCTCAACTGATGGGATGAGGTCAATATCCTTCCAGGATACCCATGCCAGGTCAATTAGAAAGGCCTGCTCGCAGTTGGTCAGGAAAACGTCTATGAGGGTGCCCTTGTTTACAGATTTAGGGTTGTACCTGGTGGGTTCCTTGATGATTTGTGTGAGATTGAGGGCATCTCGTTTAGATTGTAGGACTGCCGGGGTGTTAAGCATATCTCAGTTTAGGTCACCTAACAAAACAAACTCTGAAGCTGGATTTTATTTTTTTATATATTTTTTTACCTTTAGGCAAGTCAGTTAAAAACAAATTCTTATTTTCAATGAAGGCAAAGGAACAGTGGGTTAACTGCCTGTTCAGGGGCTTAACGACAGATTTGCACCTTGTCAGCTCGGGGGTTTGAACTTGCAACCTTTCGGTTACTAGTCCAACGCTCTAACCACTAGGCTACCCTAGTGGGGGACGATCAATTCACAAATGGTGTCCAGGGCACAGCTGGGAGCTGAGGGGCGTTGGTAGCAGGCGGCAACAGTGAGAGACTTATTTCTGGAGAGATTCATTTTTAAAATTAGAAGTTTGAACTGTTTGGGTATGGACCTGGAAAGTATGACATTACTTTGCAGGCTATCTCTGCAGTAGATTGCAACTCCTCCCCCTTTGGCAGTTCTATCTTGACGGAGAATGTTATAGTTTGGTATGGAAATCTCAGAATTTTGAATAACCTTCCAAAGCCAGGATTCAGAAACGGCAAGGACATCAGGATTGCAGTGTGTGCTAAAGCAGTGAGTAAAACAAACTATGGGAGGAGGCTTCTGATGTTGACATGCATGAAACCAAGGCTTTTTCGATCACAGAAGTCAACAAATGAGATTGCCTGGGGACATGCAGGGCCTGGGTTTACCTCCACATCACCCGTGGAACAGAGGAGGAATAGGATGAGGGTGCGGCTAAAGGCTATCAAAACTGATCGCCTAGAGCATTGGGGACAATGAATAAAAGGAGCAGATTTCTGGGCGTGGTAGAGTATATTCAGGGCATAATGCGCAGACAGGGATATGGTGGGGTGCGGGTACTGCGGAGGTAAGCCCAGGCACTGGGTGATTATAAGAGAGGTTGTATCTCAGGACATGCTGGTGAGGTCACCGCATGTGTGGGAGGTGGGACAAAAGAGGTATCAGAGGTATGAAGAGTGGAACTAGGGGCTCCATTGTAAACTAAAACAATGAACCTGAACAACAGTTTACAATGAATATTGACATTTGAGAGAGACATACAGCGAGGCATAAAGTAATCGCAGGTGTTGATTGGGAGAGCTAGCTAAAACAACAGGTGAGACAACAACTAATCAGCTAACACAACAGCAGGTAAAATGGCGATGACTAGGCAGAGAGGGTCGGATTAACTACACACAGAGCCTGAGTTCACGGCTGGGGCCGACAGATAAAAAATAAATAGACAGAATGGAGTACCGTGATTAATGTACAGTCCAGCAGGCATCAGCTATGTAGCCAAGTGATCATAGTTTCCAGGGGGCAGCAGTAGATGGAACAGGGAAGCCGCCACTACGCTAGCAACATGGCGTTTAAAGTTAGTAGCCCGGGGCTAGTAAGAGCGTCTGCTCCGACGGAGGCCGGTTGAAGGCACAGCGGATGGAGTATTCGTCGGCAGACTTGTCGTGGTGGTGCGGCGGGGTGCCGTGTCGACAGAGAATCCAAGCCAGATGGGGAAAGAGGTATTGTAGAATTTTGCTAGCCGGGAGATGTGCCTGGCTCATGGCTAACTGGTGCTAGCTTCGTGGCAGTGGCGTTAGCCACTATAGCCAATTGGTAGCAGCGGTGATCCGGTGCCAAGGTCCAGAGTTTACAGCAAGGATCTGGTGGAGTATTGGGCTCTAGCCGTGTATGAGTGGGGTTCGGGTGAACAGCTGAGAAGACCGGGTGGCGGGCCTCAGGGATAGCTACGGTACTGGGTGCCACGGTGAGTGCAAGCTAGCTGTGAGCTAACTAGCTGCGAAGATCAGAAGTAGTGGTCCAGAGATTACGGCAGGAATCCGGCGCTGTTGTGGAGAGACAGTACGATACAGGTAGACTAGCGAGTATTATCCAGGCTAAAGACAGGGCCGGTATCTGTGCAGAAGGTAAAAGGCGCTCGCAGTGGCTAACAATGACTAAATAGCTTGTAGCTAATTAGCTGGTTAGCTTCTGGAGGGTCTTGAATGTGATCTAAAATTGAAAATTACAGCGATTCCGTATCACATTGGGTGAGGCAGGTTACCAGAAGGTATAATCAAATAAAAAATTGAAAGGAGATTGAAAATAAATTGAAATATATATACAAAAATACAAAAGTACACGAGAGGACAAACAAACACGTCTTCACTGCTACGCCATCTTGGATACAGTTACCTCTGTATGCCCTAAAGGATTCACTTGTGACGGCTTAGTCATCCAGCATCAACAGGATGCTCATTGACAACGAAAAGCAAATTGGAGAGATGAAGCTTGGAACACCCACTCTATAGGACACATCAACAGTCCTGGAATTTTGTTAGAGAATGTGTGCTAGAAGAGCACATGGTGGTGCTGGTTTGATTTCTGTTGTACCACAGAATGTTTCTATTGGCAGCTGTAGCCTCAAGATTAGAGAAGAGGGCCAGTAACCAGAAAAAAAATCTGGTGTGATGTGAGCTGGTACCGGAGGGTTGCTTGGGTCAGTATCGCAGGTGCTTCTGCCGTTGTGCCCTTGAGCAAGGTACTTACAGGAGAAGCCTTATTTTTTCAATCAAATCTATATTTTTATGAAAATTACATGTTATAGAAGGGGTCCAGACACCATTTTTTGTGTTTTCACTTGTTTATGAGAAACTTACCCCAAACAACAAATCAATTCCTTATCCTCGTTGTGTAGTATGGGGCCCCTGAAAAAAACATGAACAAACTCTCCCAAAACACCGACATACGTTAGAAAAGTAACATCTTTCAGTATAGTGATGCAGATGTAGCACCTGCTTTCAATATACTTTTTTACCCCTCATTTACTCAAGTGTTTCCTTTATTTTGGCTGGTACTTGTAGAATGGATGGAGAGGAATCGCTCGAGTCGCAGTAAAAGGGAATATAACGTTGTCAATAAAGTTTGGAATTAAACAATTTTGTGTGTCCAACATCTTAATGACCTGCGTCACAATATTGAGAGCTGTTTTTGGAGCCTTTGCTCATGTATTTTCCGGGACGCCAGACCACACAACAAGGGTGAGGAAGTGATTTGCTGTTTGAGGTAAGTTTCTCAAAAACAAGTGAAATCACAGAAAAGGTGCCATTAACATAAACAAAATGAGATGTGGTTGTAAAAATGAAAAGTTGGTTAAAAAACAACTCCCACAATGCTTTAGGGGGGCTGCTCTGTGTCTGACCCTATCCAGCCCATCATGTGTGTGTTTCGGTTTGAGGGATACTGAGAATTTCCCTGCAAATAGATAGTAAATACATTTTCAGCAGTGCTTGTATCCTAAGAAGAAGAATGGAAGAATATCTTTTACTATCCATTGTAGAGAAATTCTCAGTATTCTCAGAGTTAAACAGTTAACATTCCATACACCAATAACCATGCTACATACAGTACATACCTCATTGAGAATCTCTTGACACTGGGTGTAGTTGCCTTTCATGGCCCAAGACCCATTGGAAAGGCATTCTCTATACACATTGTCTGCGGAAATAAAGGATTGAAAACCATGTTATAAAGTAAGCAAACATGCACCATTTCTCCTTTCGTACAAGCAGATTAAATAAATCGCAGCCTTAAACTCAGATTCTGCAAAAACCACACAGGGCGGCTGTAATTTATGCAACTTAGAGTGCTGATAGACACAGATACACATGATCCAATCTTTGACAATGTTGCACGCCAGACCCATTTCCAAATAAGTACTGGAACTCTTGACAGTGCTGCCACCTTTTTATTCTCTAAATAATAAAAAAAATACAACAAAGTCTCCAGGTGAAGCAACAAAAAAGACAACACCCACGGCTGAGAGGTGTCTTTATTTGAGGTGTACATGCTACATGCACACGGTGGAGGTAGCGTGACTCCAGAAGTAAGCAAGAGACAAACAGAGAAGCAAAGGCACAGACTTCTAAAAGACTCTCTGCTGTGTTCACAAGGTTGCGACGGAGTAAGCGACAGAGTGTTGGAGACAGCCGAAAAACACATCAAAAGCATTCAGATCTTAAGCTAACCTAAAATAAAGACTGTCAGCTACACTCTACTAACACCTAATGAACCATCGTAATATTACCTGACAAAGTGCAAGAAAGGAAGCATCATGTTGTTACCCCATGACAGGTCTAATTGGTTGTTCTTAAGTTGATTGACACAGAGTAGGTGGCATGACATGCTCTCAATATGTTACATTATGTTACATCACAAGAATCCTACAGACAAAACACAAAACATATCAAACGTAAGCACGACCTAAGGCCATAAAATGTTGTATGCTTCCTGCTATGCTGGAGATGCAGATGGAGATCTGTACAAACGCGAAGTAATGGAATAAAAAAATTTTTTTTGATAGACTTAGATGAACCATTCTAAAGTTAACACATTCTCTCACGCATTTATTGATCATTGACATCAGCATTTTAACTTTCATAGTCTGTATCACTGAACACCGTAGGGACTAACCTGCACATCTGTCCTACATATTAGTTCTTTGTGGCTACCATTATACCATGACTGTCTGCCAAGAGCACCACAATAGATGGTTGACAGTATACATGATGTAATTAAGCATACACACGGTTCGATCTTTGAACTGGGTTGGAGGTTGGGTTGTACTGAACATATGGCATACAGTACATACATGAAAGAGAATGAGACAGTACACACACACACACACACACACACACACACACACACACACACACACACACACACACACACACACACACACACACACACACACACACACACACACACACACACACACACACACACACGCACACACACACACATACCCTGCAGAAAGCAAAGGATGGATTGTCTTCTGAAACAAACCGCTGACAATACATTTCTGTTCAACTGCTCTGGACCTCCACGTGAATGATATCATTCTTCCACCTGAATCGCCCCTATTGTGGGGTTCTGTTGTAGGGGGAATTGGGGAAGGCCTCAAGTCAATATCTTTAAGGCTGAGTAGGTATTATCAGTGGGATTCAATCATTCCCACTGCAGCTGAGAGTAGCTGGCCCTGCACCGAGCAAGGTCCTCTTCCTCACTCTACCCTGAACTTTGAGCTATAGTACACTTTCTCTGAAGGTTTAAGAATGTCATACTGCTGTTCCTGGGAATAAGCTTTCTTGGAAAGATTGAGGAAAGAGCATTACATGTTTGTCATGGATGAAAAGATCCACAAAAACAATACCGTTTTCATCTTTTTGACTTTGAAAATCAGTCATGGTGACCTTTTTCTAAGCCTTCTGAATAGTTTCTCTTTCTTTTAGCTTTGTTTGAAAATGAGGTCGCTATGATGTCCAGTATCACGCCAATGTGACAAGGAACGGCTAATCATTTACACCCATCAGTCCCTGTATCGATCGTAAACAACTAATATCACAAATAAAGCTCCCAATAGAATGCTGAGTTTTGGTGGAGTGGGAACACTCCAATTTCAGGAGTAGACGTTTTCTCCAGAGACAGGGATCCCAGGTCCAGAACTTCCTTCCTCAAGATGGAGTCTAGAAGGTTCAGTAAATTCCAAGTCTGGAATTTCTAATCTTCACATCCTCCCTCATCTGTCGCCACCTCTCCTGCCAACCGACTGAATAAATATAAAAATGGAGAATGGAATTCCATTAGTTAAAGTAGAGCTCCAGCTGAGACCTAGACTTAAATTGGAAAGGAAAGAGAGGGAAGGATTTAAAGTCTGCATCTGCATTCTGCATTTTCCCGACAGAGTCAATATCTACCCTGAAGAAGAGGCTCCCATGTACCCCCTCCTGACTATAATTTAAACAGTGTAAAGGCCAGCGCAAAATCCAAACTTCAACTCTTGCCAGGGAAATCACCTTGAGATGCTCCGGCACTCATTTTCAATACACAGTAATTCCAAAGATCATCCATGCTTAAACTCCAATTATCAACACGTGCAGCTGACACATTGCCATTTAATGACGTCGGAGTGCCTGTGCTTAGCTACAGTTTCAATTCTTATTCAGTGTGATCTCATTCCCTCTTTCCGCCCTCCCGACCGCCACGGCGACCCTCGTTGGTATTGGATGACTCACTCTATTAACGCAGCCGACCTTCTAAGCTATAATTAATCGAAATCTAGCTGAATCCCATGTAAGCCCCCGCCAGAAGCTTAACATTCTCTCTCGCCCCCTCAAACGGGATGGGTATGTTGTGTTCCGGCACGTCTTAAGTGGGCTTAATCGACGAGCTGCCAGGCTATGTAGTAAGCATGGCAACGCAGAATAGTGAATGCTGTTTACCATTCGTTGAGGAACAATCTTCATTACAGGGGAGAATATATCTGGTGAATACGAATGGGGTTCAATCTTCACTGTCTGAGGAGCTCTAGGAACTCTAAGAAGAAAGTGGGAAGCCCAGTTAAAAAGTTATCTGAACTGAACACCTACAATCAGTACAACCAGCTACAAAGGAGATATATATGTGAAGAAGGATCAGGAGTGGGGACCCAATTGAACGGTATAATTCCAGACTCGATCTAGGGGTGTGAAACACTAATATAAGGGATGAAACATCTAAAGCGGTGTGAAACGATAATACCAATGTAACCTATCTGGGAAGACAATCACAGCTCTGAAATGATGATACAGCATATGTGTGAAGGAAACTTTCAGCAAAACGTTCTGCAAAAGTTCTTCAGCTTCAGGCTGGCCTGTACCCTTCTATCATCCACGCTTGGGTTATCCATAATGACAAGTACACTGAGCCAAGAGAGAAGCAATTGGAGGGTAAGTCAAGGACTTTGGCCATCAGTTGTCTCAGCTCTTCCCTCCCAACTGTTTGTCTCCTAGCAGGTGTAAGCTCCATTGGACACCGACGGTAATGTGACTAGTACTGTGCTAGTCGATCTCTCTAGCTTGGACCAGAGGGACTAAGGAAAGGCCCAAAACAGCTTCTGTAAAGCCTGAGCAGATTGGGGGCAGACAGTGTTTCTGGACAGGATGTAGAGGTCGAATGCAACAGAGCAGTGACTGGAGAGTTGGGCTGAGTCGTTGAGGGGTGGCGGTGGTGGTGTACAAGGTTGGTGAACTGACTCTACTGACTGTGTCGATATAACAAGGGGGAAATACAGAGAGAGAGGGTGTGTGTGAGAGAGGAGAGAGACAGAGACAGACAGACTATAGGCATCGCTGGAGGCCAAATGGACATGTGTTGATGGACATGTTATAGAAGAGACCTGTGAGACTGGGGGGATGAGAGAGAGTCCAAGAGATGACATCTTTCCACCTCTTTCTTTCCAATTTATATCCATCACTCTACTGGAGTCTTGACTTGAATCCTTTCTGGACTATTATTGTCCTTTTCCTCCTAGTCCTCCCTGCTTGGAGGTTGAGGTGATTTAGATCACACATACACAACTCAATGCCTGTTGTAATTGTTCCTGTCACCATTTCCCCTCATTTCCATTTTCTCCCTCTCTTTCCACTCTTTTCTGCCTCTAATGCTACCTATACTTGGTAGTTGTATTGATTAGACATGTAAAAGCCAAGGGCTTCCTTAATTGGTCCTGTCAAACCATGAAAGAGCTCTGTGATCATTCACATGCACACACACACACACACACACACACACACACACACACACACACACACACACACACACACACACACACACACACACACACACACACGCTCCTGACAAAGTGCTGGGCTGAAGGCAGACCCATGGATCGATTAGTTAATAGAATATGGTGATGTAAATTGGCAGGAGAATGATGCTAAGTAACTAAACATGAATCATCATTTAGTTTAAGCAATTTGATTTACGATGACACTGATGGGCAATCAAGGCATTTATCAACTTGTAATTACAGTGTTCATGAGCATTGATGAGCATCAATAAATATTGAGTGTGTGGTTACATTTTTGTGTAACTGGAGGTTGATCTTCTTACGTTTCTGCAACAAAGATTGAGATTACTGGTGTGCTTCCAGAACTGCCATGGTGTCAAGACTTCCTCCGAAGTTGTTCCCTCTCCGCCTTCTAGCCATCGCCGATCCACCTTTCATTTTCCATTTGTTTTGTCTTGTCTTCCCACACACCTGGTTTCAATTCAATCAATTACATGTTGTGTATTTAACCCTCTGTTCCCCCCCATGTCCTTGTCCGGGATTGTTTGTTGTAAGTGCTTGTTATGTCTGGTGTGCGTCGGGTTTTGTATTGATTGTTCTGTTTTCCGGTGGGTTTCTATTATTAAACCGCGCCGTTGGAAACACAGTTTTTGCTCTCCTTTTAACAGATTTCTGACAGTGTGTAGATAATATTACAAAACCGGACCAGACCATTGCATGTGTCCAGATATCTACCTTTACTAATCTAATATATCAGCTAAAGTGTGGTTTACAGAGAAGCAGCTCCCAGCAGTTCATCATCGTTCTATTCTTGTCAGGAAATTTCATAAATTCAAATCTGTGTCAGGTGGGGGGAGTAATTTCCACGGAGAACTTCTGGATGAGGAACAGACTGGGATAATTGCTCCATTTTTAGAGATCAAAGTCCTTTCCATCAAATCAATTGTAATCAATTCTGCTCTGATCATCTGACTATACCACTGGAGGAGCTTGATGGTGTTTGCGCTGGCTTCTGGCCAACGATGATTCCCTCGGGAGATAGTTCATCGTTATGATAATGCACTGGGAAATTATATCACAAATCGTTTGGAGAAACATTTGTAGACCTCCACAAGTCTGGTTCACCCTTGGGATCAATTTCCAAACACCTGAAGGTACCACGTTCATCTGTACAAACAATAGTAAGCAAGTATAAACACCATGGGACCACGCAGCCGTCATACCGCTCAGGAAGGAGACGCGTTCTGTCTCCTAGACAGAAGTGCAAATCAATCGCAGAACAACAGCAAAGGACCTTGTGAAGATGCTGGAGGAAACAGGTACAAACGTATCTATATCCACAGTAAAAGGAGTCCTATATCAACATAACCTGAAAGGCTGTTTAGCAAGGAAGAAGCCACTGCTCCAAAACTGCCATAAAAAAGCCAGACTACGGTTTGCAACTGCACATGGGGACAAAGATCGTACTTTTTGGAGAAATGTCCTCTGGTCTGATGAAACAAAAATAGAACTGTTTGGCCATAATGACAATCATTATGTTTGGAAAAAGGAAAAAAGGGGAGGCTTGCAAGCCGAAGGGCACCATCCCAACTGTGAAGCACTAGGGTGGCAGCATCATGTTGTGGTGGTGCTTTGCTGCAGAAGGGACTGGTTCACTTCACAAAATAGATGGCATCATGAGGGATGAAAACTATGTGGATATATTGAAGCAACATCTCAGGACATCAGTGAGGAAGTTGAAGCTTGGTTGCAAATGGGTCTTCCAAATGGACAATGACCCCAGGCATACTTCCAAATTTGTGGCAATGACAACAAATCAAGGTATTGGATTGGCCGTCACAAAGCCCTGACCGCAATCCTATAGAAAATGTGTGGGCAAAACTGAGAAAGCGTGGGCGAGCAAGGAGGCCTACAAACCTGACTCAGTTACACCAGCTGTCAGGAGAAATGGGCCAGAATTCACACAACTTATTGTGGGAAGCTTGTGGAAGGCTAATCGAAACTCTTGACCCAAGTTAAACAATTTAAAGGCAATGCTACCAAATACTAATTGAGTGTATGTAAACCTCTGACCCACTGGGAATGTGATGAAAAAGAAAAAGCTGAAATAAATCATTCTCTCTACTAACATTCTTCAAATAAAGTGGTGATCCTAACTGACCTAAGACAGGCAATTTTGAATAGGATTAAATGTCAGGAATTGTGAAAAACTGAGTTTAAATGTATTTGGCTAAGGTGAATGTAAACTTCCAACTTCAACTATATACAGTGCCTTGCGAAAGTATTCGGCCCCCTTGAACTTTGCGAACTTTTGCCACATTTCAGGCTTCAAACATAAAGATATAAAACTGTATTTTTTTGTGAAGCTTTATCATCATTAAAATAAGCTTCAGTATGTTGTAGCCATTACAATTATCTGCTCAATTGATGTAAAATTCCCAATACCTTCAGAGGCCAAAAAATATGTCAGTGCTATAGACAGGTTGGTTGTTTTGCAATAAAACCGACGGCTGCACAACTATGGGCAAAACAGACTGTGTTGGCTGAGATTGTTGAAAACGTGTAGGCCGAAACTATATTTTGCATCCAATTGTTTATTGAAAACATCAATACGTTTGAACGATGAGCACTTATTGTCTCTTAAGTACTTTGTCACAGTCGTTGGCTAGACAAGACATGACATCAAGAACAAGATAAATCTATCGGAAGCCAGCCATCTACAATACCCCACATGGCAGCTTCATGTCATAGTTGCTAGCTGTCTGACCTTTCAGAAATCCAAACATCACACGCCCTTCAGCCCCATCGGTGTGCGCACATCATTTCCGTGATGGTGTCAGCCAGCTCTTCTATAACATCAAGTACGTCTACGTTTGTTTTATGAAAACACTGACAATTAGTTATTCAATTAAAATCCCTTTCGATTGGGTGGGACGACAGAGGGAAAAAGTTCTCTGTCCTAAATGTCAACACAGTAAACATGCAGATGTAACATTAATGTGTTTGGGAGTTATCTTTTCTACAATGAAAGTGAAGGACTAGAGAAATGAAATCACTGAATAGGATATATAGGATACCTCAGATCATGCAATAAATCACATGTCTTAGGTCAGGTTGTGACAGATGGATTACCACTTTGCTGTTTCTCATATTGTAATGCAGCCTTCTAGAGTGGTGTGTTTCTCATATTGTAATGTAGCCTTCTAGAGTGGTGTGTTTCTCATATTGTAATGTAACCTTCTAGAGTGGTGTGTTTCTCATATTGTAATGCAGCCTTCTAGAGTGGTGTGTTTCTCATATTGTAATGTAGCCTTCTAGAGTGGTGTGTTTCTCATATTGTAATGTAGCCTTCTAGAGTGGTGTGTTTCTCATATTGTAATGCAGCCTTCTAGAGTGGTGTGTTTCTCATATTGTAATGTAACCTTCTAGAGTGGTGTGTTTCTCATATTGTAATGTAACCTTCTAGAGTGGTGTGTTTCTCATATCGTAATGTAACCTTCAAGAGTGGTGTGTTTCTCATATTGTAATGTAACCTTCAAGAGTGGTGTGTTTCTCATATTGTAATGTAACCTTCTAGAGTGTTGTGTTTCTCATATTGTAATGTAGCCTTCTAGAGTGGTGTGTTTCTCATATTGTAATGCAACCTTCTAGAGTGGTGTGTTTCTCATATTGTAATGCAGCCTTCTAGAGTGGTGTGTTTCTCATATTGTAATGTAGCCTTCTAGAGTGGTGTGTTTCTCATATTGTAATGTAGCCTTCTAGAGTGGTGTGTTTCTCATATTGTAATGTAACCTTCTAGAGTGGTGTGTTTCTCATATTGTAATTTAGCCTTCTAGAGTGGTGTGTTTCTCATATTGTAATGTAGCCTTCTAGAGTGGTGTGTTTCTCATATTGTAATGTAGCCTTCTAGAGTGATGTATTAAATAGTTAACATGGCTTTTTCGTCAATTTCCTAGGGCCAAAGAGGACAGAGCAAGAGTAATTGGTCCTATAGTGGTACTGCGGGCTAGTTTTGTGTGGCGTCCACTTTGCCATCGTCACTCGTCTTTAATGGTTAGTGACTAATTGCTAGAGGGAATATCACACACACATGCTTAAGCACTTACTCCAGCAATTAAAACATCATCAACATTTTGTATCTACAGAAACAGAAGACTTTCATTTATTTAATGGGTGCATCTACACAACACTAGTATTAATTTCACTCTATTGATCATTTTCAGAGTAGCACACATTGACCCTCTGAGAAAAGGAGGATAAGCTTGTTTCTGATAGTGATAGTTGATTATTGTTGGAATGGGAGCTAGGTGAAAAAAAATCATTGACAGTCCTCTTTCAAACTAGCATCAGCTACTTAAACTATCCACATTGATGTCTCAAGAGTTTACTAAATCTTACTTTGTAAATGAATAAAACAGATTTTGGTGTTGGTGAGAGGGAGAGTGAGAGAGGGAGAGAGAGGGAGAGAGAGAGAGAGACCATCATAGCTCTCACAGAAAGTAACACGTTGGTCTTAATTGGTTTCATCCTGTGCTGTGTGGGGTTGTGTGTGGAAGTCAACTGGTTCTCTGAGCCCTGAAATTGAAGCTTCAAGATCACTAGCTTTTTGGGAGGGCTCCCACAAAATTTTTCAGAGAGAGAGAGAGGTATCTGTTACTGCAGTTTCCGTTTACTTCTTAAGTGTGTTTCTCCCCGAAAACGGATGACGACAGGGGAAATTGGTGAACAGTCCGCTTTAGTAACCAACTGAACATGAGAGCTCAAACCTTTACAGGATCCGTCATAAAATATCCCATGGCCAACAGCCCGAATCATATTGAATTGAATATAGGCATTAATATTCATGGCTCATCTTTCTATTGCATTTGTTTCTGTACCGCTTTGATGCCTTGACAATATTCAGATAACAATCTGTGAAGGTGTGGCCTGAAAGGAGGACTAAAGGATATTCAGAACTCTGGCTGTTTTTTTCCAGTCAGTCCTCCTCTTATCCCCTACCTACTGAAAGAAGCACAACCAGAGGCGGATATATATTTTGCTAAAAGGTGGAGCATAGGCATACATAATCTACCCCCTTCTGTTTGTCGTGCCCATGACTACATCACAAACTGGTTTTCCAAAGTTTTTTTAAACACTACCAATTCCCTCCTGACGAATGCAAAACAAAAAAATATACCTTTGTTGAGAAATATGATACAAAAAAAGGACAAATAAAATACAACGGCACTGCACCACTATCCTGGTGGTCGTCGATCGTTTCTCAAAGGGAGCCCATTTCATCGCCTTTTCAAGACTTAGTGTTTGTGGTTTTATCCAGTGTACTGTAATCCTGCGGCTGTTTCTCAGTAAATAATGTATGTTTATCCTTAACCACTGATTTCTCGTCTGGTCTCTTCTCTGCACCTGGGTCCAACCTTACCACATCACAATGAAGGTCAGTCAATCCGGAAGATGGCAGTCGCAAAAACCATCAAGCACTATGATGAAACTGTCTTTCATGGGGACCGCCACAGGAAAGAAAGACCCAGAGTTACCTCTGCTGCAGAGGATATGTTCATTAGAGTTAACTGCAGCCAAAATAAATGCTTCACAAAGTCTTAGTAACAGATACATCTCAACATCAACTGTTCAGAGGAGACTGCGTGAACCAGGCCTTCATGGTCGAATTGCTGCAAAGAAACTACTACTAAAGGACACCAATAAGAAGAGACTTGCTTGGGCCAAGAAACACGAGCAATGGACATTTAGATTGGTGGAAGTCTGTCCTCCAAATTTGACATTTTTTTTGGCTCCAACAGGCATGACTTTGTGAGACGCAGAGTAGGTGAACGGATGCCCTCCGCATGTGTGGTTCCCACCGTGAGGCATGGAGGAGGAGGTGTGGGGGTGCTTTGCTGGTAACACTGTCTTGTAACACTGTCTGTGATTTATTTTCGAATTTAAGCCACAGCCTTCTGCAGCGATCCGCCAACCCATCTGATTTGCGCTTAGTGGGACTATCATTTGTTTTTCAACAGAACAATGACCCAACACACACCTCCAGGTAGTGTAAGGGCTATTTGACCAAGAAGGAGTGTGCTGCATCAGATGACCTGGCCTCCACAATCACCCAACCTCAACAGAATTGAGATGGTTTGGGATGAGTAGGACCACAGAGTGAAAGAAAAGCAGCCAAAAAGTGCTCAGTATATGTGGGAACTCCTTCAAGACTGGTGGAAAAGCATTCCATGTGAAACTGGTTGAGAGAATGCCAAGAGTGTGCAAAGTTGTCATCAAGGCAAAGGGTGGCTACTTTAAAGAATCTAAAATATATTTTGATTTGTTTAACTGTTTTGGTTACTACCTGATTCCATATGTGTTCTTTCATAATTTTGATGACTTCACTATTATTGTACAATGTTAAAAATAGTAAAAATAAAGAAAAACCCTTGAATGAGTAGGTGTGTCCAAACTTTTGACTGGTAATGTACAACCTTGGATATTGACAGACACACAAATAAGCATTGTCAATGGGGCTCTACTCACTGGTGGTGTTGTATTTGACGCCATAGAACATCTCTGGACATGGCCGTAACACCCACTCCCCTGCGGTGCTCTTTGGCCAGCAGGTACCGATGGGATCGATGGACATGTTACAGAACAGGCCTGAGCGACAGAGAAAGGAGGGAGGGAGATAGAGACAGACACAGAGAAGGGGATCACGAAAGGAATGAAAGGGAGAGAAAGACAAGAGAAAAAAAGACAGCATTACAACCAGTGGATTATTGTCCGTGATTGTGGATGGACAGAGGTTAAAGAGCGTAGTGTCACAGCTGTCTAACTGAGCGAGAATGGTAAATAAAGAACAGGACATGACCACCGTAACCTGCCTTACAGGCCCTGGCGACAGTATGGTCGACCACACACACATGGTCACAGAGGTCATTACTATGGCACCAGTCATCAACGGAGCTACAGCCTCAGGGCATGTCCAGTTGTTTTCAATTTTAACAACCCCTAACTTTTCTCATGTTTGAACATTGTACATTTTGGAAAGTTGTACCATGTTTACCCATTGCATTTGACATTTCCATCCCTCTTATATGAAGTTGTGCTAAACAGTAGAAACTCATTGGTTTGTTTAGACTACCCCTCAATCTATAAATGCCTAAACTAACACGAATGATGTTGATTGAAAGTTTGTTTACAAATACTTGAAATGTGCAAAGTGCAAACTAGGTTTACAGTTACTATGCAGTAATGTACACTACATTTCAAAAGTTTGGGGTCACTTGCTTTTGAAAGAAAAGCACATTTTTTGTCCATTAAATGAACATCAGCTTGATCAGAAGTACAGTGTAGACAGTGTTAATGTTGTAAATTATTGTTGTAGCTGGAAACGGCAGATTTTTCTAGCTGGAAATGGCTGATTGGGGCGCCAGGTATCCTAGTGGTTAGAGCGTTGGACCACTAACCTAAAGGTTGCTTGATTGAATCCCTGAGCTGACAAAGTAAAGCTCTGTTGTTATTCCCCTGAACAAGGCAGTTAACCTGCTGTTCTTTGGCCATCATTGTAAATAAGAATTTGTTCTTAACTGACTTGCCTGGTTAAAGAAAAGTATTCATTTTTAATGGAATATCTACATAGGTGTACAGAGGCCCATTATCAGCAACCATCACTCCTGTGTTCTAATGGCAAGTTGTGTTAGCTAATCCAAGTTTATCATTTTAAAAGGCAAATTGATCACTAGAAAATCCTTTGCAATTATGTTAGCACAGCTGAAAACTGTTGTCTGGTTAAAGAAGAAATAAAACTGGCATTCTTTAGACTAGTTGAGTATCTGGAGCATCAGCATCTGTGGGTTCGATTACAGGCTCAAAATGGCCAGAAACAAAGGACTTTTTTCTGAAACTCGTTAGTCTATTCTTGTTCTGAGAATTTAAGGCTATTCCATGCGAGAAATTGCCAAGAAACTGAAGATCTCATACAACGCTGTGTACTCCTCCCTTCACACAACAGCGCAAACTGTCTCTAACCAGAATAGAAAGGGGAGTGGGAGGCCCCGGTGCACAACTGAGCAATAGGATAAGTACATTAGAGTGTCTAGTTTGAGAAACAGACGCCTCGCAAGTCCTCAACTGGCAGCTTCATTAAATAGTAGCCGCAAAACACCAGTCTCAATGTCAACAGTGAAGAGGAGAATCAGGGATGCTGGCCTGCTAGGCCAGCAGTTGTTTTAGTGAAGGTAGTTGACGCAAACCAGCCACTTGCGAAATGCACTCATTAAAAATAACCTCTGTGATCTCCATCTTGCTAGCCACTATTTTGTGTATGGGGTATGTGGCCAACAAGTGAAGAAGGCAGTGATGCAGGCAGTTTCTCTATGACAATCTGACATTCTATTACGCACAGACATTACGTGTTAAGCCGGTACATTGGATACATAGTGGGAGGTGACTGGGTTAGCTTTTTGTTGTATTTAGATCATCCCAGCAATAACCATGCGTACATCGCAGGTCTCTGCCTCCCTTTAGGGTCTTTTCCATTTCCATTTTGGTGATTTAGCATACACTCTTATGCAGAGCGATTTACAGTTAGGGTTAGGTGCCAGTTTTCCCCTGTGATGTTTGTTCATTCCTGCCATGCCTGTGCATAAAGATGAAAGCATGATAAAATAATCTAATATTTCCGATTCATGGAAAATAAGCAGATGTGATGTACACAGAAGAGGTGAGTCACAATCTGCGTGGCTGTCTATGGACCTGTAATTCACCGCGAGCCACTGACGTACTAGCAACATCTGTGTTAACGTGCTAGCGACAACACTCTAGTGGAAAACATGTTTACAGGTAGGAGCATACCTGTACCTGGGGATAAAGGGATAAACACCTCACAGCGGCCTTCCATGACGATCATACCAACAACAAAACTACACAGGTGAAGACATGACCTCGTGGAATAAATGTGACAATAAATGTAAAACTGCAAATTCGATTTTCACACATGAACGCTTTTCCCTTGTGAAAATGCAATTAAACATGTGAGAGGTAGATTTTCAAATGTGAAAATGCTTCAAACGTGAAACGACATGTGAGATACCATCGCATGTGAAGTGTTGCAAAATCACATGATTTCACATGTGAAAGGATATGTGATCACAGGTGAAAATCCACATGTGAAACTTGATGTGAACTTTCATTACATGTAAAGTGTTCCAAAACCATGATTTCACATGTGAAATCTCACATGAAAGAATGTGGTGTTTCCGTAAAGGGTGATGGATGGATAAATAGATGGAGTAAGAGAAGGGAACACATAAGCAAAATAGGAGGTGTCTGTCTGGGTACATTTAGCGTTGTCGGACTACATATGCTAGTGATTCGATGAGTCGTAAGGGGAGAAGACTTTCCAATGTTTTTTTTTTCTCCCCAAAGATTTAAAACTTCAGTGAAGACATCCAATCCTCACTATGCAAATGAGAGAGGTAGAGACGCTGGAGGGATTTGAAAACCTAGCACAACCCCAAACACGATTCTGATAAACTAAAACGGGGATAAAACGCAAAGTTGGGAAGCTGCAGGCAGTTTAAAACTAATTAGAGCACGTCAGATTGGAGGAGGCAAGCAGGCAGCCCTCATATAGCTGATAACTCCGGGCTGTGGTAGAAAAATGTGTTACTTATTAATCAAACAAAGGGGACTGTAATTTGTCCTGCACAATTTTTACAACTGCAGGCAGCTATGCATCATGGGCTGCCAAAGAAAAGCCCATGATGCATAGCGATTGGCTTAGAGTAAATCATCCCCTTAATTTCACAGAAGGGGTCAAATGTTTTGTAGCGACCAGCACAGACGTTGTGTTATGTGTATTGCTATTAGTTGGTCGTGTTGTACTTACCAGTACCCAGTGTTCGTGGGGTCCGACATGCCAATCAACCTGCTATCTGCCAATCACAGGAATGCCTGAAATGTTCTGATGCCGGGTATCCTGGTGGATGGTGTAGTGGAGTGTTTGGAGGGGGGGGGGGTTAGCAAAATGATGGAGCATTGCAAGTTAAGACCATGTTTAGCCAACACTTTACGTTTTATATTTTTCTGTATATTTTGGATGAGGTTGTCTTTTTGTTTGTCTTTTTGATTTGCCCTCTCTTACGTCTGGTCTTCACAAGAGAATGTCACAGTTGTTTTATAGGGTAGCTTTAATTTATTTGGCGTGGCCTATGGCCAAACAGTAACAGTAAATTCGTAATCTCAATCCTCTGTCTGGACAAATGTTCATGCATGATCTAGCCAGGTCATTACATTGGTGTCAGAAGTAAAAAACGTAGATAAGAGTTAGCCACCTAGCTAGCTGACTACCGTAGCTAGCTAATGTACGTGACATCGGGGGTTGAAAATTCTTTGAGGGATTTCGAAAGTGAAGGTGGAGGTAGGGGACGACTATGGCCAAGGAGGTGCATGTGCATGGACGTCGGGGGATCTGGCTGAGGAGATCACCAGGGCATCGGAGCACAGATGCCGCTTGAGGGAGACCGCTAGAATGATGTCGGCTGAAGCGGGCATGAGTACTTCATCGACTGTGCTTCGTGAGGATTCTGGTGGGCGGACCGAAGGGGTGATGTTGACGCTGCAGGAAGAGGAATCTGGGGCTCAGGATGTAAACAAACATGGCGGCACCCAGTTCCCGGCTGCGTCCGAATCTGTTAACCTCTTACATCTATGGTGGCGCTATTTCATTTTTGGATGAAAAACGTTCCCGTTTTAAACAAGATATTTTGTCACAAAAAGATGCTCGACTATGCATATAATTGCTACTGTTCGAAAGAAAACACTCTGACGTGTCCAGAAATACAAAGATCTTCTCTGTGCGTGCCCTTTAACGTGAGCTTCAGGCAAAACCAAGATGAGATGGCATCCAGGAAATGACAAGGATTTTGAGGCTCTGTCTTTCATGATCTCCTTATATGGCTGTGAACGCAAGAGGAATGAATCAACCCTTTCTGTCGTTTCCCCAAGGTGTCTGCAGCATTGTGACGTATTTGTAGGCAGATCATTGGAAGATTGACCATAAGAGACCACATTTACCACGTGTCCGCCCGGTGTCCTGCGCCGAAATTGGTGCGCAAAAGTCACCTGCCAGTATTTTTCCAAGGGATACAGAGAGGAAAGCAAGCTTCCACGAACTGCATGTCAATGAAGAGATATGTGAAAAAACACCTTGAGGACTGATTCCAAACAACGTTTGCCATGTTTCGGTCGATATTATGTAGTTAATCCGGAAAAAGTTTTACGTTGTAGGTGACTGCATTTTCGGTTCGTTTCAGTAGCCAGGCGCAATGTAGAAAACGGAACGATTTCTCCTACACACAGACGCTTTCAGGAAACACTGCGCATCTGGTATGTGACTGAGAGTCTCCTCATTGAAAACATCAGAAGCTCTTCAAAGGTAAATGATTTTATTTATTTGGTTATCTGGCTTTTGTGAAAATGTTGCGTGCTACATGCTACACAAAATGCTATGCTAGCTTTGCATACTCTTACACAAATTAGTCCATTTCTATGGTTCAAAAGCATATTTTGAAAATCTGAGATGACAGTGTTGTTAAGAAAAGGCTAAGCTTGAGAGCAAACGCATTATTTTAATTTTATTTGCGATTTTCAGAAATCGTTAACGTTGCGTTATGCTAATGAGCCTGAGGCTTAGTCACAAACCCGGATCCGGTTTGGGGAGTTTCAAGAAGTTAAGACCCAGAAGTATTCCGGTGAGGCGGTTTGGGAAGCTGTTCATGCTCAGTTTGAACTGTTAGCTCATTTAGGGGGTGGTTGAATGAAGAAAGGGCACTGCAGTTGGCTTTATGCCTGACGGATGAAGCTCTGTACTGTTTGATATTGATTTGCCCCGAGGACAGACGTGATTATGGGGCTTTACTGGGAGCACTGAGGAGGCGCATTGGACAGTGTGTACAGCCCGGGTAGCTGCGCTCAGAGCTGTGTAATAGACGCAGGAAGCCTGGAGAGCCACTAAAGGTGCTAGCTAATGACATTGAGAGCCTCTCTTGGCGGGCATATGCTCACATGCCCCCCTCCGTGCAGAGCGAGCTAGCACGGGACCAGTTTATCCAGGCGCTTTCTCCTACGGAGCTGCGCATACAGACCCAGCTGGCTCATCCTGAGTCATTGCAGATGGAGATGGCTTTGGAGAGGGAGCTCGTGTGGGCTGGGGCTTCAGCTGTGGCTTTGGTGGGGGTGCAGGGAGACAGACCCACTGTGCGGGCTGCGGGGCAGAGCAGTCCAGAGCTGGAATAGCCGGCATGGGTGGCTGTAATGACTGATCTCATTCGTGCTGTCCCAACCACCACCATCTTCAGGAGGATCCCACCAACACAGATGGGGGAGCAAGGATCCAAGTCCCCCAGAAGGAGACGAGGGCAAGCGGATGGAGCCTGTTGTTGTGGTGGGCAGGACCTGTGTTAGGGACTTTTGTCATGTCCCTGTCACTGTGGAGGGGGTGCCCTGCTCTGTCCTGGTGGACACTGGGTCCATAGTAACCCTGGTGAGGCCGTATATTGTGCAAGGTTGGATTCAGATTGAGCCAACAACTGTGCAGCTCCACACAGTCACAGGTGAGCTGGCACACATGAAAGGGAAGGAATAATGCCCTGACAGTAGGGGGCAGGACTATGAGTCATCCTTTGTGGGTGGCGGTTGTGCAGGGACCTTGTATCCCAGGAGACCTAAATGGGGGCACACTGGGCAGTCACCATGGCCCCCCCTAATGTCACATTCACACAACTCAACAACCCCTTTACTACAACAGTTAAAGCAGCAGAGACTCATGGCTGCCCCCCCTCCCAACATCTGTGTGTGACTTTTCTCTGTTACCTGCGGCTGTGTGTTACATTCCCCCAGCTACCTCCATGACACATTCCCCCCCAGCCCAGCTACCCCAGATGGGAGAGGAGAGGACACTGTCTGCAGTGAGGGAGATATGGGTGAGGAACTGTGTTGGTCTTGACCCCGAGCAGCAGGAACAGTTGTGGCAGTTACTGTTTGAATTCAGAGACAGTTTTGCGCTGAGTGAGGAAGAAGTGGGTCAGACTCATCTGGTGCAGCAAGAGATCGACACAAGTGATGCTTGGCCCATCAAGATGTGTCCCCGCCGTATCCCGCTGCCACACCAGGAGGCGAGATGCAGCGGGAAGACTTCATCGAGCCCTTAGACAGCCCCTGGGCGGCGCCAGTTGTCATGGATCCTAAGAAGGGGTGCAAGCCCCATACCACGTATCAATGAGTCGCTGGACCTGGTTAGGGGTCCTCCTGGTTCTCCTCAATAGACCTCCGCAGCGGCGACTGGCAGGTACCCCTCTCCCCAGAGGCCAGAGCCAAAACTGCATTATCCACTAACAGAGGACACTGGCATTTCAAGGTCCTGTGCTTCTTCCTGTGCAACGCTCCAGCTACTTTTAAGCGTTTGATGAACAGCGTGCTGGATGGAATCCCCCGACAGCAGTGTCTGGTATAACTCAACGACATTCTCGCACATGGCAGCTCCTTCCAATCAGCCCTAGGGGTGCTACGACGTGTACTGGAGAGGGTGGCTGCCACAGGCCTGAAACTCCACCCCAAGAGGTGCCACTTCATCAGGAGATAGGTGTCCTTTTTGGGCCACTGAGTGGGGAAGGAGGGTATCAGCACCATGGAGGACATGGTGGGGGCTGTCCGAGACTGGCCCACCCCCACCGACCAGCATGGGCCTGGCCTCGGGAGGTTTGTACGGGGCTTCTCAACCGTTGCTGCTTCCTGAACTGCCTGCTACCGAATAACAAGGCCTTCACTTGGACAGTGGAGTGTGAGGAGGGCTTCAACGCTGGTTGGGGGAGTTTTAGCCATACGACTTCACAGTGGTGCACAGTGCAAGGGCATGCCACTCCAACGCCATGTCTCATCAGCCCTGTACTGCAGACAGAGCCGCCACTGTGAGCGGAGAGAGGGCCGTGACAGAGAGCTGTGTGCAGGGAAGGGGGTCTGTGCCACAGTGTGAATGGGCCTGTCTCACATAAACACTCCACTGCCTTCGTCAGAGCTTTTACTGGGGGCAGCACAAGAGGGACGTGGAGGACCTTTGCAGCTGCTGTGACAACTGCACAGTAAGAAAGGGCCCTCCAGGCCGCTCTCACCCAATAGATCCCAGTTTGGGCTCCCATGGAGAGGGTGGGAGTGGATGTAGTTGGGCCGTTCCCCACCACAGACAGTGGAAACCGCTGGGTGTTCACGGCCATGAACTATTTCACAAAATGGCCCGGAGCCTATGCTCTGCCTGACCAGGAGGCAGAAACCATTGTTGACGACCTGACAGCGGGGATGTTCAGCAGGTTTTGAGCTGAGAAGTCTATCCACAGCGACCAAGGCAGAAACTTTGAGTCACCATGTGTGAGAGGCTGGGTCTGCACAAGAACTGCACTACTCCTCTCCATCCTCAAAGTGATGGCCTTGTGGAACGCTTCAACAAAACGCTTGGACAGCAACTGGCCATCGTCGGTGCCAAACACCAGCGTGACTGGGACAAGCACCTGCCTATGGTCCTCATTGCATGCCGCTCCGCTGTCCAAGACTACACCTCCTGAACGCCTGCCCTCCTCATGCTTGGGAGAGAAATCCACACCCTTGCAGAGATGGCCTTTGGTCGGCCCCTGGATAGCCTTGCTGTTCCCTCAGGCCGGAGTATGCCCGGAGACTCCAGGACTGCCTGGAGACAGCCCACACCTTCACCAGGTGTGAGGCAGAAGAGGAAACTATGACATGCACACCTGGGGAAGGCACTTTGTGGCTGCGGAGCTGGTCTGGGTCTACAGACCCTTAAGAAAGAAAGACAGAAGCCCCAAGTTGGACAGCCACTGGGTGGGGCCCTGCAGTGTTTTGGAGAGGGTAGGGGAGGTTTTTTACCAGGTGCAGCGTACTGCCAGGGGGAGAAAGGTGGCACTGGACAGGTTAGCCCTGTACAGAGGGGCCTCTTCTCCCCAAACCCCAGGGACCCCCACAATTCCCCTCTCTGGCAATGACATTCTCCAGGCACCCACCCCCAGATGCTGCAGAAAAGGCTCCAGACAGCCCACTCTCCCAGTCTCCCCCCCTGTGTCACCTGCTCCCACATCCTTGTCCCCCATATCCCCTGGGCCCCAGAGGGGCAGCCCCCTGCCACAGACTGAGCCCCTTGTTTCACATCTGGACACTCTGTGACCATCACGACCACGCAGGCAAAGGAGACCACCGGGTTCGTTCAGAAACTTTGTTTGTTCCCTGGGACAAGGGACTTTGTGGTGGTGGTGGGTGTGGGGGGGGGCTGTGTAGTGACCCGCACAGACAGCTGTGTGTTATGTCTTATGCTATTAGTAGGTTGTGTTGTACTCAGTACCAGTACTCAGTGTTTGCGGGGTCTGACATGCCAATCAACCTGCTATCTGCCTATCACGGGAATGCCTGGAATGTTCTGATGCCGGGCATCCTGGCGGTTGGTGGAGTGGCGTGGCGTGGTGGGGGTTTTGGAAGGGGGATGGAGCATTGCAAGTTAAGACCATGTTGAGCCATTGTTCTCTCTCTTATTTCTGGTCTTCACAAGAGAATGTCACGGTTGTTTTATCTTTCATTTATTTGGCGTGGGCTACGGCCAAACTGTGTGAAGTTGGGTTAAAAAAACGTAAATTCGTAAACTCTAACCTCTGTCTGGACAATTGTTCCTTTATGATCTAGCCAGGTCATTACAGTATCTTTCTTTTTTGGAAGAGCACAGCAGGATGTGACATTAAACCAAATATAAACAAAAATAGGACCGTAAAATAAAGTGTACTGGGTAAATTGTCTAATATAATTGTCCCAATGCAATTTCCATCCTAATAATTTCCATCCTAATAAGTATGAAAACGAACGTTTCTCTACACCCGCAATAACATGTAACCAATAACATTTGATTTGATTTGTATAGTTTTGACTGATACAAATGAAATGTCCAGTGTTTGATTCAAGTTGAAACACGATCATCAATACATTTGTCGTTATTCTCTTCACAAAAAAAATCTAAAGCAAAATGTAACTAAACGGATTCTGATCGAAAATGCAAATAAAGCCCCGGACGGACACCCGTTTTCTCTCTATCTAAATGAATGCAGCTCTTTGGTGTTACACACCGTGAATCATATCTTTGGCGAAAGCATCAAAAAGTGACACATAAACCGACACCCGGCTATACACACTTACACTTTTTGGGACCACAGGAACACTTCTACTGTACTCACCGGCGGTGACATTGCTGGGTGTGAGGGTCAGATTCCACAGTGCCAACGTACGTGCTGAAACACAAGAGGAAAATCAGATATTAATGCACCACTAAAATATACAGGAAACGCATGAATAAAACCGTATGACATTTACAATTCATTTATCGTCCTATTCAGGTTTGACACGAAGATGGATATGTGTCTGATCAATGCTGACAACAAAAAAAGAAAGAGACTCATGTCATAAAAGTCTTGGAATTATCTTCTTTTGTATTCTGTCCCCCATTTACCTTTAAAAAGGTGTTACCAGTCAACATAGACAACTGGCACCCAAAACGCAACACTTGTGAAATAATTTAAACAGTCGGACAAGGTGGAACACAAGAGACAAAAAGCGGATTCGTCTTAGATTAACATCTGCAGGCAAATGATGCTCGTCACTCTGTAACCAACCATTCCTTACGCCCCATTCCCCTTATCCCTCACCAACACCCTCATCCCACTCCTCTCCCCTTACATTTCCACAGCACTTCATTTCATGCTATGCATAATATATACATGGAAATATTCCCTTTTTCTCTCCGGCATATGCTTTGATGTACAGTTGCATTATTCAAATAGTGCAGGGTACCTGGCACCCATGGAGCATGTTTCGTTTGAGCCAGGCCCACATCGCATCTCATCACGAAGGAAGCCTAGCACTCATGACTGCCAAAAAGTTCCTTCCAAACATAATTTCATGCCTGTCTACCTTCTCTATTCCCCTCACTGAACTTAGATCAAAGGACAACTGGACAGAGGATGCTGTCTATGTAAATAAAACAAATATATATTCAAATATATATAAAGTACAGGCAGTTTGGGCTGTTTTTTAATAAGGTGTTAAAGTCAGAGGCAGTCTCACATGAATGGACAGACCGTTCTTTCATTTAATCTTAGATCATCCTCAAGTCCTGAGCCGAAATATAGAGGTCACACAGCACACTGTAGTGGCTCAAACACACAACCCATTTCATCCTCAAAACACAGCTAACTGTTTTCCATGACACATCCTGTATCGTTGGTGTATTCACATCCCATTTTGGTGGGAGTCCATGTTCGTGTCTGGTACATTGGCCTTGCTAGATGGCCATGTAAATGTTGATGTGATGGTTGATAGTTACGATGCATTTTCACAGCCCCCAAAAGGTGTCTCTTAGGCTCTCAGTCTGTTCCCCCTAACTGCCTCTGTGGCTGCCATCCACTGACATAAAACAAGTTGTCCCAAGAACACGATTTCAGCATAAACGGTTGTGTTATGTTCAGAGAAAGACACACATAGACAAGTATCCAAGCACTTAGCACACATGCACACACGCTGTGAGCACTGTGAGGACATGCGGTCTACTAGTTAGAGGGTAGGTCACACAGACAGCACACACAGCATGTGGGATACTACATTGATAACACAAGTCCTACAATCCATCCTCAGAATTATTCTATACTAGAGGAACTCCCCAGGGACGTACTCACTCGTGATGACTGTGTCCACGCTCCACAAACATTACCATAACATCCTCCCCTAACAGGCTCTGGACATGGCTTCTGACAAGATATCCTTTATAAATAGTTATAATTAGAGAAGCTGCACCCTATGGGCCCTGGTCAAAACTTGTGCACGACATAGGGTGCCATTTGGGATTCAGACATTCCAGAGAGACTTCAGGCCCCTAGTGATCCTATGCCCTTGGTTAAGGGAGCTTTCAGGTTCAGTGAATCTCTGCATGGGTAGATAATTATTATGTCAAAGGACCAGGCCAATGAGATAACATGCCCTGCAACCTATACAGGCTCAGAGCCAATACAGTGCAAGCTGATCCCTGTGATCTCTCTGATACATCGAAAACCCATAGAGATACACAGTATTGAATTTGCTTTTCCATCTCAGTCAACAATTTTATAGTACTGTATGTATTCAATGGGAAATCTAATAGATCACCCATCTCCAAAGACCGAGCCCCATCTCATGACGTTCTTCTGTACAGTAGCAGAGGTCAATGCCCTCTATTCTACCAGTGTGGCTGACTGAACACAACTGAAGAGAGTTCAAAGTCACCCTACTCTAGCTCTCAGAGTGTACACTTCACACTGGTCTCAAAAACTCTATCAAGAAATCAAACATCACACATCTACGAGAGACAGGCGCCACTCCTCAGTGCACTGGTGGAACTGTTGCCTCTAAACCAGCTACCATAACAATAGCCAACAGCATACCATCCTGCATCCCTCTGCTGGCTTGCCTCTGAAGCTAAGCAGATTTGGTCCTGGTCAGTCTCTGGATGGGAGACCAGCTCCTGCTAAAAGTGTGTTGGAGGACCAGTGGGATGCACTCTTTCCTCTGGTCTAAAATAAAATATCCCAATACCCCAGGACAGTTATTGAGGACATTGCTCTTTCAGATGGGATGTTAAAACCTCTTTTGGCTAGGGGGCAGTATTCGGAAGTTTGGATGACTGACGTTCCCAAAGTAAACTGCCTGTTACTCAGGATATGCATATAATTGGTAGCAGTGTATAGAAAACTAAAACTGTTACAATAATAACTGATATGACAGGCGAATACCCGAGGAGAATCCATCTAGAATTCTTTTTTTGAGAACACAGGCAAGTTCAACGCTAGTCTGGGATATTCAAAGGAATTCCTCCCAGACTGCAGTTCCTATGGCTTCCACTAGAAGTCAACAGTATTTAGAAAGGGTTTCAGGTCTGTTTTTTGAAAAATGAGCAAGTAGTTGTAGTTTTTCTAAGGTGTCCCTCGTTAGGACTCCAGTCTTGTGGCGCGCATGATTGAGGGCGCGCACTTCGTTATTTATCTCCGGTATTGAACATACTACATTGCGTCTTAACTTGTATTGTTTATTTACATATTAGGGTACCTGAGGATTGATTAGAAATGTTGTTTGACTTGTTTGGATGAAGTTTACCCATAACATTTGGGATTCCTTTGTCTGCATGTTGAACGAGTGGAACGGGTGGATTACTGAATCAAATGCACCAAATAAACATACTTTTTGGGATATAAGGAAGGACTTTATCGAACAAAACAACCATTTGTTGTGTAGCTGGGACCCTTGGGATTGCAAACAGAGGAAGATCTTCAAAGGTAAGTGATTTATTTTATCGTTATTTTTGATTTTTCTGACACCTCTGCTGGTTTGAAAAATGTTTTTAATGCTGTTGTATGCGCTGTCCTCAGATAATCACATGGTATGCTTTTGCCGTAAAGCGTTTTTGAAATCAGACAACGCGATTGGATTATCAAGTTGTTAAGCTTTTAAACGATGTAAGACACTTGTATTTTCATGAATGCTTAATATTACGATTTTTCTATTTTGAATTTCGCGAACTGCAATTTCACCGGATGCTGTAGAGGTGGGACGCTAGCGGAATACCTAGCCCACATGTGTCCTGACTCTCTGTGGTCATTAAAGATCCCATGGCAATTATTGTAAGAGTAGCGGTGTTAACTTCTTGATGCACCCATCCCGGGTGCATTAGCGGGATCATTTTCGTCAACCACTGCTGAATTGCAGATCGCCAAATTCAAATTAAATTACAAAAAATATTTAATTTTCATGAAATCACAAGTGCAATATAGCAAAACACAGCTTAGCTTGTTGTTAATCCACCTGGCGTGTCAGATTTCAATAAAGCTTTTTGGGGAAAGCATACCAAGCGTTTATGTAAGGACATCTGTCTCAGTAGACAAAATATTACAAACAGCTAGCAGCCATGTAGATTGGTCACGAAAGTTAGAAAAGCAATAAATTAAATCGCTTACCTTTGATGATCTATAGATGTTTGCACTCAAGAGACTCCCAGTTACACAATCAATGTTCCTTTTGTTCCATAAAGATTATTTTTATATCCAAAATACCTCCATTTGGTTGGCACGTTATGTTCAGAAATGTTCAAAATAGAGGTTAGAGTGTTTTCTGTCCAAATCTGACAATTATATGCATATTCTAGATTCGAGGGCCTGAGAAATAGGCAGTTTAATTTGGGTACGTTTTTCACCCAAACATCAAAATACTGCCCCCTACACTCAAGAGGTTAACCCCAGTGTTCTGGCTAAATTCCAAATCTTGCCATCATGGCCACCTAATTATCCCCAGCTTGTAACACTTCCCCAGGTTGTTGCTGTGAATGTGTTCTCAATGTGTTCACTATAGGCCAGAATGTAGGAATTACTTATGGTGGTCATTTAAATAACTTTTTTAAGAGGGACGTTCAATACTACAACCAATTCAACAACTTGTTGGTGTAATAGCATTGATCAATCATGGCTGTGGTGGCATCTTGGCCTTCAGTGGTCCATTAAGGGGAGACAGACACTGATTCAGGAAATCTGAGATGAGATGTTAATCACTGTTTGATCCGCATACTTTCCCTAAGCTTCCCTCTGTTTAATGGGCACACATATCAGAGATGGATGGAGCCAGGAAGAGAGAGAATGAGACAGAAAATGAGAAAGAGGGAGAGAGAGAGAGTACTCTCTTGACATGTCAAAGGGAGGAAACATCTATTGCAGATAGAAGGATACATGGTGGAAAGGAAAATCAAATCCATAGGAAAACATGCTCTGAATCCTGAGAATGGAATGACAAAGCCTATAGAATAAACGACCAGTCATACAATTATGGGGGCTGTTTAATATCTTACTGGATGCATTACGTTTACACAGCAGCAAGTAATAATGTGAGGGCGCCGCTGTAAATAACCCCATTGAAGTTCTGTTCAATAGTCACCATGGACACAGAACAAATGCACAACCCCCCCCCCACACACACACACACACCCACAAGTTTGATATGTTAACGTCTATTGACGCCAGCCAACCCCTGTCAATGCGCTGACTTCTAAACAGCAGTTCTTAGAACAGTTTATTGAAGTGGGCTGAGACGATTGTGTTAAACAAAGTCAATGAGTTCTCTCTGCATTAATTGCTTGTCTATTAGATCCTGAGTGTTCTTTCTCAGCACTGCAACAACCTTAATTATAAGCCACTACCACCATGTACACCTCCTTTCTCTGCTCATAACAATTTATCACAGGGGTGCTCATTAAGCCTGTGGATCAAAAGGATATGGATTATTCTTGCTTTCTACAAAGCTGTTCATTGCAACCAAATAGTGGCTAATGTGTGTCTCGTCCTTCGATATCCCTTCAAAATCACGTGTAGCTAATTAAAGAGCTGGGCACTGTGTGTGTGTGTGTGTGTGTGGGGGGGGATGTGTGGGTATGTGCGCGTGGCTGCGCGTTGGTGCTTGTTACTGAACCATTTGATCTTTAAAGGGAGAATAAAATAGCTTATTGCATTAGTAGTGAATGGCTTCCATCCAATTAGCAGGCTTATTCAAGGGAGACAACATCAATACTGCAGCTTCATCAGCAATTTTGCGGAGATTTACTATATTTCTGCATCAACGTAAACTGCTGAACTGGCTATAACCTAGAGTTAAGGTAGCAAAGAAATACTTTCAGCAATAATAAGTTATTAAAATACTGAGCTATATTGTATGCAAACATTTCTTTTGTTATATTATTCTATGCTAATACAATTACTCATAGAAATAGATTTTGTTTAACAAGTAATAGATTTTTTGTATATCCCCAAGCACACATCAAAATCCACAAATAATATTTTAATTGGCCACAAAATCAACATTTTGCATTGGCCATCTCTGTCTCCAAACTTAAAACCCAATGAAAGCTGGTGGTTTGAATTGTAGAGGGTGGTGCAAAAACACAGACGAAGGGTACCAAAGATCTAGAAGGAGTTTGTATGGAGAAGGATTATGTATGGAGGAATGGTCTAAGCTGTGTGTTCTCTAACACATACAACAGCTCAGCGCCATCATCTTCGCAAGGTGAGGTATTGAAAACGGGGGTCAATAATTTTGACCTCTATGTTTTTGGAAGAAAAAAAAAGATATTACTTGTTGAACAAAACATCTTTCTCTGAGCAATTGTATTGGTATAAAATAATATAATTTCCCACCATTTTTTGGAACATACCATATAATTCAGTATTTCAATTATTTATTTTATACAGTCATTTTTGCACATCTTTTCAAGCGTGTCAATAATTTTAGAGCCCCAATGTATTTGCAAAGCTTTCGTCTTGTCAGAGATGTTCACATTTTGTATTTTGCGTTTTGTATTACACTGGGCTGAACTACACACCAATGTATTTTCTAACAAGATACTTTCGAAGTCTGTCATTTCTATATTCAAAATACGTTTCTATACCAATTTTTTATAGAGCTGTTCACAATTTGTTGTCCCCTTTCACCCTACACTGGTATCAAACGTCTGATGGCACTATGGTGTGATAAGAGGGTCTGCTAAATGTACAGTGCATTCAGAAAGTATTCAAACCCCTTTTGTTAGGTTTCAGCCTTATTCTGAAATGGATGAAATTACTTTTTTTTCTCGTCAATCTACACTCAAAACCACATAATGACAAAGTGTGCCAAGTGTTTGTTTTTTTATGTTTGCAAATGTAATACAACTTAAAAACAGAAATACCTTATTTACATGAGTATTCAGACCCTTTGCTATGAGACTCGAAATTGAGCTCAGGCGCATCCTGTTTCCTGTTTCTAACTTGATTGGAGTCCACCTGTGGTAAATTCAATTGATTGGACATTATTTGGAAAGGCACACATCTGTCTATATAAGGCAACATAGTTGACAGTACATGTCAGAGCAAAAACCAAGCCATGAGGTCGAAGGAATTGTCCGTAGAGCTCCGAGACAGGATTGTGTCGAGGCAAAGATATGGGGAAGGGTACCAACACATTTCTGCAGCATTGAAGCCCCAAAAGAACACTGTGGCCTCAATCATTCTTAAATAAAATACATTCGGAACCACCAAAACTCTTCCTAGACTTGGCCCCCCGGCCAGACTAAGCATTAGGAGGAGAAGGGCTTTGGTCAGGGAGGTGATCAAAAACCCGTTAGTCACTCTGACAGAGCTCCAGATTCCTCTTTGGAGATGGGAGAACCTTCCAGAAGGACAACCATCTCTACAGGCCTTTATGGCAGAGTGGCCAGACAGAAGCCACTCCTTGGTAAAAGGCACATGACAGCCAGCTTGGAGTTTTCCAAAAGGCATTTAAAGGACTCTCTGACCATGACAAACAAGATTCTCTGATGAAACCAAGATTGAACTCTATGGCCTGAATGCCAAGCATCACATTTGGAGGAAACCTGGCACCATCCCGACGGTGATGCATGGTGGTGGCAGCATCACGCTGTGGGGATGTTTTTTTGCAGCAGGGACTGGGAGACTAGTCAGGAACAACGGAAAGATGAACGGAGCAAAGTACAGAGAGATATTTCATGAAAACCTGCTCCAGAGAGCCCAGGACCTCAGACGAGAGCAAAGGTTCACCTTCCAACAGAACAACGACCCTAAGCACACAGCCAAGACAACGCAAGAATGGCTTCAGGACAAGTCTCCGAATGTCCTTGAGTGGCCCAGCCAGAGCCCAGACTTTAACCCGATCGAACATCTCTGGAAAGACCTTAAAATCGCTCTGCAGCGACGCTCCAACATGCAATCTGACAGAGCTTCAGAGGATCTGCAGAAAACAGTGGGAGAAACTCCCCAAATACAGGTGTGCAAAGCTTGTAGCATCATACCCAAAAAGACTGGATGTTGTAATCACTGCCAAAGGTGCTTCAACAAAGGGTCTGAATACTTAAGTAAATTTGATATGCCCCTCCCCCCAAAAAATTGCTTTGTCATTATGAGGTACTGTGTGTAGATAGATGCACATTTTTTTTAATCCATTATAGAATAAGCCAGTAACGTAACAAAAATGTGCAAAATGTCAGAGTCTGAATACTTTCCGAATGCACTGTATATCTAAAACATTCGAATTGAAACTAGACCTATGACAATACCCAGTGTGCTTTTCAGTTGTTACTTTTCACATATACCTTTACATTTTGGTCATTTAGCAGACACTCTTATCCAGAGAAACAGTGCATTCAACTAAGGTAGAGTAACGCCAACATACCACAGTCATAGCAAGTAAGATGTTTCTGTAACTGTTACTGAGAATGTTGTTGCTGTTTGGCTGGCTACTTGCAGATGTAATTTTGTATTTAAAAAAACAATACTTTGCAAAAGTAGAATATTTTATTTGAATACATTGTTTTTTAGGGTATTTTGGAGTAGTATTTTGTCATTGTAATTTGTCATTCATGCCCATCCCTAAGATGTGTTTTCCCCTTTCATGTAGAAGTTGAAAAGACAAGGAAAAAACACCTCTGATGGCTGACAGGGGTGGGCCGGGCAGACTATGTTCCCGTTTGTCGTGTGTCATCTCAGAACTTTTTCATTATTGATTTCCCAAGAGTTCTCTGGAAGAAGGTGTTGACCCCATGACATGAGAATGACAGTTGAAGAAAAAAAACGTTACATTTCTTTATTTGTGAACTCTAAATCTAGCAATATTTCTGACCTTTTCCTCTGAAAAAGACACAAAATAACCTATAACCAATGTTTGATGAAGTGTACAGTCGTGGCCAAAGGTTTTGAATGACACACACATGAATTTTCAAAGACTCTGCTGCCTCAGTTTGTATGATGGAAATTTGCATATACTCCAGAATGTTATGAAGAGTGATCAGATGAATTGCAATTAATTGAAAAGTCCCTCTTTGCCATGCAAATTAACTGAATCCTAAAAAAAAACATTTCCACTGCATTTCAGCCCTGCCAGAAAAGGACGAGCTGACATCATGTCAGTGGTGTGAGTGTTGACGAGGACAAGGCTGGAGATAACTCTGTCATACTGATTGATTGTTATTTTTGTGCATTGCACACACATAACAGACTGGAAGCTTCAAAAGGAGGGTGGTTATTGGAATCATTGTTCTTCCTCTGCAATCATGGTTACCTGCAAGGAAACACATGCCGTCATCATTGCATTGCACAAAAAGGGCTTCACAGGCAAGGATATTGCTGCCAGTAAGATTGCACCTAAATCAACCATTTATCGGATCATCAAGAACTTCAAGGAGAGCGGTTCAATTGTTGTGAAGAAGGCTTCAGGGCGCCCAAGAAAGTCCAGCAAGCGCCAGGACCTCCTCTTTTTAAGTTGATTCAGCTGCAGGATCGGGGCACCACCAGTACAGAGCTCGCTCAGGAATGGCAGCAGGCAGGTGCATCTGCATGATCAGTGAGGTGAAGGAGGATGGCCTGGTGTTAAGAAGGGCAGCAAAGAAGCCACTTCTCTCCAGGAAAAACATCAGGGACAGAATGATATTCTGCAGAAGGTACAGGGATTGGACTGCTGAGGACTGGGGAAAAGTAATTTTCTCTGATGAATCCCCTTTCCGATTGTTTGGGGCATCCGGAAAAATCTTGTCTGGAGAAGACAAGGTGAGCACTACCATCAGTCCTGTGTCATGCCAACAGTAAAGCATCCTGAGACCATTCATGTGTGGGGTTGCATCTCAGCCAAGGGAGTGGGCTCACTCACAATTTTGCCTAAGAACACAGCCATGAATAAATAATGGCACCAACACATCCTCTGTGAGCAACTTCTCTCAACCATCCAGGAACAGTCTGGTGACAAACAATGCCTTTTCCAGCATAATGGAGCCACTTGCCATAAGGCAAAAGTGATAACTAAGTAGCTCGGGGATCAAAACATCAATATTTTGGGTCCATGGCCAGGAAACTCCCCAGACCTTAATCCCATTGAGAACTTGTGGTCAATCCTCAAGAGGCGGGTGGACAAACAAAACCCCACAAATTCTGACAAACTCTAAGCATTGATTATGCAAGAATTGGCTGCCATCAGTCAGGATGTGGCCCAGAAGTTAATTGACAGCATGCCAGGGCGGATTGCAGAGGTCTTGAAAAAGAAGGGTCAACACTGCAAATATTGACTCTGTGCATCAACTTCATGTAATAGTCAATAAAAGCCTTTGACACTTATGAAATGCTTGCAATTATACTTCAGTATTCCATAGTAACATCTGACAAAAATATCTAAAGACACTGAAGCAGCAAACTTTGTGGAAATTAATATTTGTGTCATTCTCAAAAACGTTTGGCCACGACTATAGAGGAAATATATTTGGCATCCTTTCTCCTAACCATCTTTTAACAGACTGGGTAAAAAGGAATCAAAGAAGTGATAAAGATAAATATTCACATTGAATCCCATTATAAACACTATCATGGTGAGTGAGAGATATGGATGATTTCATCCTTGATATGACTAGATAATGTGCTTGACATGATTCTCGATGCTTCAACTTTCATAGCCCTCTGTATAGCCAACTGTACACCTGTCTGAAGGTTTGTGCTACAGGTCAAACTGTTGTTTCATTACAGGTCAAATGAGTCTTGAATCTTGTCAGTCAAACCCTCATAGTGTTGGAAGCCATAAAGACGGGCCCACGAAGTGTGCTCCATGACCTGACATCTCTTCCCCATGCAGTCTCTGATAATTTAGAGATAATCCATCATAGATTTTATCGGATCTGAGCTCCACCAATGTCCTCAAACACACTGCGTATACACATACAGCACAGAGCAATCGCTCCACATAATCTTTTTGATTGGCCTTTGAAGTGAAAGTGAGGGGTGAAGGGTGCGAGGGGTGAGAGGACTAATCCTTATGGAAAAGAATATGCAATCATCACAGACTACTCCTAGATTGATACGGAGGGTAACTGAGGTGCAACTCTAAGTCCCATCACCACCACAGACAATTAGACAGTCTTGATAAACTGTTCATGCAAAAAGATCCCACAGCCTATGGAAATCTCCTGCCCACACCTTTGTCATGTAGTCAAGTCAACTTCAGACAATGCCAGTGTCCGAAATGGCACCCTATTCACTCTATAGTGCACAAATGTTGACCCTATTCCTTATATTTTAACATGTAACCTTTATTTAACTAAGCATGTCAGTTAAGAACAAATTCTTATTTACAATGACGGCCTAACCCGGGACGATGCTGGGCCTATTGTGCGCCACCCTATTGGACTCCCAATCACGGCCAGATGTGGTACAGCCTGGATTCAAACCAGGTACTGTAGTGATGCCTCTGAGATGCAGTGCCTTAGACCGCTGCACCACTTGGGAGCCCATATACTGTTATGCACTACTTTATCCAGAGCTCTATGGGCCATAGTCAAAATTAGTGTACTTTAAAGCCAATAGGGTGCTATTGAAGACACATCCAATGTCTTTTTATAACTGAAGGGTGAACTGCGATTTGTGATGGGCCAATTGAACCATCTGGGAACAATAAGAATGGCACTACTGACAGAGGTAATAGCACATCTCACAACAACCCCTTATATCTGAGTGCATGTCGGGTACTTTCGTCTCATCACAATTTCATCTCGGAGTGTCTTCCTTTCACCTCAACACAATTTCATCTGAAATATCTCAAGTGCTCTCTGAACAAAGCTACTGTACTGTATACTGTATAGCTCACTCTAGGAAAGTCTTAAAGAGCAACTAGACATAAAAAAAATGAAATACATTTTTATTTTATTTCTCTGGTTGACAATGGCCTATGTTGCATCGATAATAGTCAGAAACATTGATTATTGTTAAAAACATGTACTTCAAAGTGTAAATAGCATAAGTATGGTCATAAAGTCAGTATCTTCCAAAACTGAGATTTGCGAGATTTATGGAAGATGTTATGTTCCTAGATCTATTAGATATTTGAGGGTTGGGTTTTGATTTCGATCATGCCTACTTGGCCATTCACACGGATGGTAACGCCTACGGAGAAGTGTCATGCACGGAGAAACAGCTATGCTGATTGCGCTCAATCTAATCATTTGATAGAACCCACAGACAGTGACAGACCTGTCCACATTACAGAGTGCCTGGGACTTGTTTACATAAGACAACACGTCACCAATGTTATGTTGAAAGACCACTTGGCCCCTAAACGTATTGTGTGGAAACTTGCTGATGTGTTTGATAGTAATCACTCGAGTCTGCCACTGTTTTGGGCAAAATTACAAATGGAGACAATGCGCACATGCATCCCAACTGCCATGATTCAATATTCAAAAATTCAGAACCCATTAGCGAGCACCTTGTGTCCCACCGCAACATGTTTAGTAACATGATTCTCTATGAAACACTGCCAGAGAGACACACACTCTGGTAATAGATAGTGAGAAAGTTGTAAAAACTAAAAGACACCAAAGCACTTTGCCACTCGCCAGTGACTTGATAAGCTTTTGCTTGATAAGCTGATTTTGCTAACTTGCCTGCTTGCTCAAAGTGCCTTCTAGCTACTAGCTAGCTTTATTGACAACCACAGAGACGGAATTAGATAGTGATTTTATGCACTGGTTAACAGTGTGTACTGAAGCTTGTGCTTTATTTCACGATAGTTCGACAGCTTCCTGAAGTTGTAGACATGTTCTCAGAAATCAGTCTCGAGCGTTGTAGCAGCTGACTCGATACTGCAGTGCACTTCTAGTTTCCATGCAAAAAAACAATACTTGAGAAATACTGCACCAGACACCTTAGCTAGATGTCAAATTGCGCGACTAAGACCTCTTCTGCAAAACGTAAGTTACTTATATATTTCTTGATTTATCTTAATTAATTCAGACTACACTGAGGGAATTGTTTTGCTACCGTGCCTCAATAAGGACAAACAACAATAACTACCAAGGTACAATATAGTGAACATAACACATCCACCTCAAACCATACCTACAAGAACCAGATCATATTTTTCTTAATGAGAAGCAGAAAAACACATGCAGAATCAGTGTGTTCAGCCCCCCCATTCCAAAAAATATATATATTTGAAAGCTTTGTGTCATCATAGGTGATTGGGACTGTAGAGTGCACATGGACTGACAAATAATGACTGTTGTTGCCTATGTACAGTATTCCACCAGTGCCTATTCCGTGATGGGAAGAACTCAGAATGATTAAACTCCCTATTTAACATGATAGACCATCAAAAATGTTCTTCCACCATATTTCCTGCCCACATAGAAAACTGTTCTTATACGATTAGAGGAGGGCCTCACCAGTGAGATTGGTGGACAGCAGTAGCAGTGTATCGCAGGTCAGGTCAGCCGTTGTCCCGGAAATCACCACAGCCCAGATGGTCAACACCTGAACAGGAAAAGATAAATAAATAAAGAGAAAACAAGTATAGTCAGTCTATTTCTGGAACTGGGGTAAAACCAATTGTTATGTGAAAGACAGATGACATAAGTTTAATACTGATGTGAATTTCACTGTCGACTTGAGACGAGGGAAACATAGGCAGACACTGTATCTAGTGTCTAGCATCAGTCAGCCTACCTCCCACACAAAAAGGCTGACAATATCCCCAAGTTCCCAATAGTGCCCTTCTATGCTGTTTACTGAATTTAAAAATTATGTTAATTTATCAAATTAATTGACTAATCAGACATACTCCCAGTCTCAGTATCATAAAATACTGCATTAATTTTATATGTTGGTTTTATGCACATCATTTACATGTTATTTATATACACTATTCCCTGAAGTACAGTATAATGAACAACCAACGTTTCAGGACTGGTTCCATTGAAGCTGAAGTACAAACATTAATGTACATTATGTCATGTAGGCTATAAAGAATATATTCCCATGTATTGCACCCTTTCCCTTCTGAATACCCTGGCTATTTACATACCTAGGGAAACATATGCAGTAGATACATAAATATCCCTATAGGCCAGGAATAATCAACTAACTAGATTCAGCTGCAGGCCAATTTGTTCTTGAGCGAATGGTCAAGGGGCCGGAAGATAATTACAAATCATTTGTAGACTGCAAATTGTCCGTAAGAAGCCCAAACATATAATATTTGACTAAAACACAATTTTAAACCTTGCTTACATTTGTATACAATCACATATACAGGTAGCTGCCAAAATAATGGAAACACGCGAAAACGAGGGATACAAAGTATATTGTATATCTGAGATGGTACCGCAGGAGATGGCTGCTGTTTAAAGGGCTCCTTACCAATTGTGCTATTGTGTGTGTTTTTTCACGTTATTTGTAACTTATTTTGTACATAATGTTTCTGCCAACGTCTCTTTTGACTGAAAAGAGCTTCTGGATATCAGGACAGCAATTACTCAATGAGCTGGATGCGAAGGATTTACATCAGACCCCGACATGGCCTAAATCCCAGTCATTCGCATGAAGAAGAGAGGGAGATATTGGAGATGTAGGTTGGGGTGCCTTGTAAGGAGCCATCATTGTGTAAGTAATCCGCATCTACCATCAGTCCTCAAAACTTTTGGCCACGACTGTACACAGTCCATCAGTAAATAGCATACCCAACTACCTCATCCCCATATAATTATTTATTTTTGGCAATTTTGCACCCCAGTATCTCTACTTGATCATCATCATCTGCACATCTATCACTCCAGTGTTAATGCTAAATTGTAATTATTTCACCTCTATGGCCTATTTATTGCCATACCTCCCTAATCTTACTACATTTGCACACACTGTACATAGACTTTTCTATTGTGTTATTGACTGTACGTTTGTTTATCCCATGTGTAACTCTGTGCTGTTATTTTTGTCGCACTGCTTTGCTTTATCTTGGCCAGGTCGCATTTGTAAATGAGAACTTGTTCTCAAATGGCCTACCTGGTTAAACAAATGTGTAATAAAAAATGTAATTAAAAAAAAGTTACATAACAATCGGAAATCGGTATTTTGGGCGCCAGTTTGCCGATTTTAATTTTAAAAAATGAATACCTTTATTTAACTAGGTAAATCAGTTAAGAACACATTCTTATTTTCAATGACGGCCTAGGAACGGTGGATGAACTGCATTGTTCAGGGGCAGAACGACAGATTTTCACCTTGTCAGCTCGGGGGTCCAATCTTGCAGTTAACTAGTCCAACGCAATAACGACCTGCCTCTCTCTCGTTGCACTCCACAAGGAGACTGCATGTTACGCGAATGCAGTAACCCCATGTAAGTTGCTAACTAGCATTAAACTTATCTTATAATAAAACAATCAATCATAATCACTAGTTAACTACACATGGTTGATGACAATACTAGATATTATCTAGCGTGTCCCGCGTTGCATATAATCTGACTGAGCATACAAGTATCTAAGTATCTGACTGAGCGGAGGTAGGCAGAGGCAGGCGCGTAAACATTCATTCAAACAGCACTTTCGTGCGATTTGCCAGCAGGTCTTCGTTGTGCGTCAAGCATTGCGCTGTTTATGACTTCAAGCCTATCAACTCCCGAGTTGAGGCTGGTGTAACCGATGTGAAATGGCTGGCTAGTTAGCGTGCGCTAACTAGAGGGACGGAAGCTATACTGTTACACTGGCAATACTAAAGTGCCTATAAGAACATCCAATAGTCAAATGGTATAGAGGGAAATAGTCCTAGAGATTCCTATAATAACTACAACCTAAAACTTCTTACCTGGGAATATTGAAGACTCATGTTAAAAGGAACCACCAGCTTTCATATGTTCTCATGTTCTGAGCAAGGAACTGAAACGTTAGCTTTCTTTCATAGCACATATTGCACTTTTACATTCTTCTCCAACACTTTGTTTTTGCATTATTTAAACCAAATTGAACATGTTTCATTATTTACGTGAGGCTAAATTGATGTATTATATTAAAATAAGTGTTCATTCAGTATTGTTGTAATTGTCATGATTACAAATAAAATAAAACATCGGACGATTAATCGGTATCGGCTTTTTTGGTCCTCCAATAATCTGTGTCGGTATCCGCGTTGAAAAATCATAATCGGTCGACCTCTAGTGGGGGGGCACATAAAATCACCCGTGAGCCAAATTGTTGGCGGAAAAAAATGTTGCAAGGATGGCTAAATGAAACTCATGCAGGCCGTATTTCAAAATCCCAAACCGCCCATTCTTTCTGTGGTCGGTTGTGTGTGAAGAGCCTGCAGGCTACTAGAAAAGCGCAGCAGGTCCTGCGGAAAAGGACATTTTTTATTTGAGGGCCCACACACCCACACAGAGAAGAGGAGAAGAGGGGGAGACTAATCTAAGACCCCGCTCCCCCATCCCTCCTCTGAGGTTTCCGACATGAGACACTCTAAATTTGTGACCTGCATTTCGTAATGTGTTGAAATTGGAAAGCAATAATACGTGAAGAGAGGAAGAAGCAAGAATTTAAAAGAAAAAACATACACAGGAGCCTGATCTTGCGTAGAGCCAGTACACTCAAAATAGCCTCATCTGCTTAAGAACATTAATGGGGTTTTATGTAACCTCATCTGCTTGCTTGTTTGCTTTGCTGGTGTCCTTGTTGATGGAAGGAGAATTCAGAGTGTGTCATAAGGAGCTGCACTTGAAACATTCTTTATCCTCTCTGTCTCTTAACTGTTATTCATTATCACAACAAAATGATACTCTGTGTCAGAAGCATGTTCTGGCATAACCTTCAGTTTAAACACAGGATGAGCAAAATGTGGAATCTTTCTCAAGTGTTAAATTACTATTCTGCGGTGGATAATAATGGAACTGTCTGACAAAACCGGTTGCTTTTTCATGGTAATTTTCTAAGAATGCATGCAGTCTTCCATAGTAATAAGTTGGCAGAATATTTGACCAATCTATCTTCACTAAAATTGTGTCAGCCTTGATAGTGCAACACAAGCATACATTCATGAAAAGTTATTCTTATGACTGACATTCACATAATTAGCATGTTTGGCAACATCTTAGCCGTGGTTTTATAGTAATGCACTCTAATGCCGTATAATCACCACACATCATCACTGCAGCTGGCCAATACAGTACAACATCAACTAATTTAATTCACTCAACCAATTCAGACACAGCCGTGGGGTGTGAAGATGATGCACAGCAGGTATCTTTCACACGAGGAATATTTTCCCAAGCATAACACTTCTGTGTTAAGCAATGCCCACTTCATAAACCATTTGAATAAGGGTGACAAAATGATGGAGACTTTGTGGTCTTTGTTATCCCTATATCCCAAGTTGTTGTAGTACCTATATATTCATTGTCCTTCCTTATCCTCTGATTGGAAAAAGATCCAGAAGCATGATTAAGTCTCTGCCCAAAACCCCAACACATTGCAGTTTGGGGTGGTAAGAGAGAGAGAGATATTTGGCACAGTGTGAAGTAAATATTTGGCACAGTGTGAAGTAAATCTCCCCAAAGCCTTGGGTTGGCACGGATATACTGTATACCTAGGGGTCAAGGGCAGGTTGGCATGGAGATGTATCCAGGGGTCATGGGCAGGTTGGCATGCAGATATATCCAGGGGTCATGGGCAGGTTGGCATGCAGATATATCCAGGGGTCATTGACTTATTGACTCATTATTCCCATATATCACTCTCTTCCTCTCCAAAGCAAAGTGGGCAGGAGTGAATGTGCATGTGTTTAAAAATGTATACTTTTAAAAGTGCAGTTGGCAGTTTAAAGGTTCAATACTGCAATTTTTCAATTTTCCCTCATATTTCAACAGTGTCTCCTGCCAACTCTGAATGAGACACTTATCTGCTGGCTTTGAAAAAAATAACTTCTGCTCATCTCAATTTGGGTGGAGTTGAATGGAAATCTCCACTCATAATGTCAAAAGCCGGAGAAGAACCCATCCCAGAGGGGATTTTTGCTGAATCAGAAAATGATGATCTGTCAATCACGCTCAAACCATAATTAGAAGGAATGTCTGAGCTGCAGCAAATAAAGAAACTTCTGTCACTCACAAGCGGCACCTCTAGCAAATAGATCTCAAGGCACATACCACTCATAAATTTGAGCACAAACCAGGGGTTAGAATCGGTTCAGGGAACAGAACCAAGAACCGGAACAAAAAGTGATCCAAAGAACAGAAATGGAACCGGGAACGAAAGTGATCCATACAAAAAAAAACACAAAAAAGCGCCTTTGCAAAGCCTTCACTATGTCACTCAGAAACATATTCCGGTGTCTGCCTGCAAGCTGAAAATCTTTGCCAGTGTTTGTGCATGTTTAGGCTACTTGCCCCTCCCCCTCCAATGCATAGGCTACTGTACTAACATTACAAGCTTTATTCAGAAAATAGAGAAAGAGATTTTAAATTAGCTAGAGAAGAATGGATTACCTTTTTCAAAGCTAGTTAATGATACTATACTACTATAGGTCAAGTTATAACGTTTCACGTTGGATTTATTAACTACAAATAGGTAAGACTTTTCATTCTGGTGCCAGTCTACACACACAAGCTTGTTAGCTAACTAGCTCAAAGGATTTAAAATTCCTCTATAGAAGCCACTCCTCCTAGGTACAATTCTTTGGTTCTAATTCAGAGAATGCATGTCATAACAAGATGCACAGCGCATCAAGCCTCCTCCCCATCTCTATCTCTCTCTCTCTCTCTCTCTCTCTCTCTCTCTCTCTCTCTCTCTCTCTCTCTCTCTCTCTCTCTCTCTCTCTCTCTCTCGTTCTTCCCACCCACTACATTTTAGTCACATCTTGCACCATAGGCTGCACTTATCTGTCCATCACGCATGTAAACAACTAGCTTGCCTGCTCTATCCATACTGATTGGTGAAGTAATTTAATGAGCTAAATGTAAAAAACTGTCGATTTCATAGGTTAAAAAAGAAACAGAAAGGGTCAATATAAACCTGTACTTTTTTTTGATTCAGAACAGAGCTCGTCAAAACAGTGGAACAAAAATCATTTTTGGATACACCCTGGCACGAACGCACGCACACACACACACACACACATACCACACACACACACACTCCCCCAACAAACATCTGAGTTACACATAGCCCAGAGTGAGTACTACAGTGCAGAGTGGAGAGGAGAGGAGATGAAGGAAAACACAGGAAGCCAGCCGTCTGCCCTCAGTCAGTTATTCAACAGAGCAGAACAGAGGAGTAGGCATGGGGGAGTCCAACTCATGACCTAAAAGTGCTGTGTCCAGCAGAGGCTGTTGTCACCTCTGACTTCATGTGATTCGCTCTGGTTCACTTCAGTGTAACTGACTGCAGTTTTCTATGGGAAACTGGAACCTATATGCCAACCATGAGTAAAGCTATCACCAAAATAACTCACACTCTAAGGGCTGAGAAGTAGCTACTGAGTTCGCACATAACGTTCTGAGAACCATACTTTTCATAAAGTTTGGTGAGAGTGTGGTTGTCCTATGGTTATTTTGCAGGATAGTTAACTTGGACTTGGAACATTCTCAACACATTTAAGTAACTTGACAAAAAATATATATTTTTCTTGGTATTTCATTACTTTAACAGAATGTTTCCTAAAAGTTCAGACATGGTTATGTTGTATTTCAATTTGGTAACGTTTAAGGAATGTAAAATCGTGAATGTACTCAAATAGTTCAGAGAATGTTAAGAACCAATGTCCTACTGTAGGAATTGTTCCAAGAACATTAAGAAGCAAAGTTCTTCTTTGGGGATTTTAGTACTTCAGCATAACGTTAGGTTTCCTCATAGTTCTATATAAAGTAATGTTTTCAAATTGTTTCTGAGAACGTTAAGAAAACCTTCCATAAAAAACACAAGAGAACATTCGAAGAATGTTACTTAAAAAAATATGCATTCTGTTCTCGGCATCAACAAAACTCTCTCTATCCTGTTCAGGTTGCATCCTGAAATGGGGTCTGTTTGAATAGACTAAACTGAAAAGTTTTGAATATGTAAAAAGGGGACTAATTCCATGTATAGAGAACAGAGGATTATAGGTTTGAATCTCACTAATGCCGAGTCACAATAAAAAAAAATGTTAATAACCTATCATTTCCATTCTAAGAGTGTTTTTTAATAAAACCTCCCATAAAAACTTTCAAGGAACCAAAGTAAAATGTTCTCAGAACCTGCCTTCAACCTAAAAACCAGAACAGGCTAAATGTTCACTTCTGTTCTCAGAACATTTAAAAAATGTTTTACCTGTCAGGAAACCTACTGTATGGCTTCGTTCCCACAACTTCCAACGAACCAAATGTGGTAGCAGGAAGAGCTTTCTCGCAGGCTTTGGAAAGTCTGTGTGAGATACCATTGCTAATATTTGTCGCCCTCGTGATGGACTGTTTTACTGAGTGTACCAATTCTGCTCCTTGAAAACTTGTAATAATAGACAAGATTCTGCAACCATGGAGAGGTAAATACCTGTCTATTTATGGAAAAAAATGCCCTGATTAACTCCTTAGTCTTAACTCAGTTTACTCACTTACTCATGGAGCTGCCTACGCCTGATGATTCGTTTTTCAAATCATTTGAGCAAAAAATATTTTGCTTTATCTGGGACGCTAAACCAGCCAAAATAAAGCGTGCCTATCTATACAATGAATATGAATTGGTGGGTTGAGATGATTAAATATAAAAGCACTAAACCTCTCTCTAAAAGCTTCGCTTTCTCAAAAGTTTTACTTGAACTCTAAATGGTTCTCAAGTAGATTATTAAGAAAAGCTCATCCATTGTTTAAAAATGTCCTTTTTGCCTTTTTTGACGTTTAATTGAAAATTATACTTTTTCAAAGTATCTCTCTTTTTCAAACAATCATTGCAGAGCTGGCTACGATTTTCGATGTACCGATTCCATGGTACAGGGTGTATGAGTTGATATATAAAATGACGCAAGATTCAAGACTTTGTGCTTTTCAGCTAAAATTATTATGTAGAATTCTTGCCACCAAAAATGTGTTTAATACTTGGGGCATAAAATCATCGAAGCTCTGCAGATTTTGTTGTGAGGATACCGAATCAATAGACCATTTATTTTGGTATTGCCCTCAGGTAGCCTGTTTCTGGTCTCAGGTTCAGGAATGGCTGAAAATGCATAGCATTGATCTAAAATTTATCCTAGAAATAGTACTGTTAGGAGATCTGGAGAGACCAGGTCAGTCAATTACTAATATACTAATATTTTTAGTAAAAGTATTTATCTTCAACTTGCAATCTGTAGATTCTATTCGATTAGATAGATTGAAATTGTACGTTGAACATCACAGCATAGTTGAATGATATATGGTGCATAGAATTCCGAAGAGGGTGGCCAGCAGAGATAGTGGGATGGGCTGAGGGAAGCTGAGGGTTGGGATGTGGAATCGGAGACAAATGGGAGTGGAGTTGCTGTGCAGGAGATAGAATGATGGTCAAAGATAAAAGTCCAAAATAAAACAAAAAGTAAGTTTGAATGACACCGAGGGGCAGTGTTTTTACAGCTAATGCCGGTTTGCCTGAGGCTGATTCCGTGCAGGTGTTTGTACACATGCATATACACACACTCTCATTCAAATATACACATACACAGACATGCACACAAACATATACATTTGGCATTGCTGCTGGTTGTCCTTGATGTCCTTAGTTTAGTGTTTTCTTGCATTGTTGTTTGCTGTTTTCTTTTGTCTTTTTCTTTGTTCTCATTAGTTCATTTTCTTGGTTGTTGGTGTATTGGGGGGGGTTCTTGGGCGTGGGGAATGGAATTAATTGTATTTTTTCTTTTTTTCTTGGGGGGGACTGTGGCAGGGGTCTCGGATGGTTGAGGGACAGATATTGGGGAACTGTGGGGGAGGGTCTTGGAGGGTTCGGGTCCCTGCATTTTTGGCCTGGTGGGAGATCTGTTGACCTGCCTTTGAGCAAGGCATTGACCCTGGATGATTCTGTGTGTCGCTCAGAATAGGAGTCTGTTGGATGACTTGCGGCTTCACTGCAAGTATATTGTCTGTTTTGGATATTAAATAAAAATAATAAAACATGCTGCTCCTTGATTCATCATCAGGCAAACTTGGGTTTCAACTGACCCTGACTAAGTTACGGTCCTGTTGCACATCCTCATTTAGGGGAGTTTTATTTGGCCGTTCTATTATCCACAATCACAGGGTGTGCCCTGTCCTGTCCTGATCACTTTGACTTTTCTGCAGTTTTCTTATTGCAGACAGGGGGTGAAACGAGTGAGGGTCTGTTTTAAGTGTGAAAATGCTGAGTTGCGAATTCTGAGGTTAAGTCAAACAGAATATCGAACAGAGAAGGGTAAAATAAACTTTCACAAAGCAATGAAAATAGAACTAGAACAATTGAACACATTTTGTAGGCACGATTGTATGGGCATTAGAGCAGTGTTCATTTTATGAGCAAATCCCCTGACAGCTTAGCCTAAAATTGTAAACAATGAACAATACATGGTATTACAACATGCCACCATAGCCCTGCTCCCATTCTTCAGTTGCCAGAAGGGTTGAAACATAATCTAATTCTGACTGTGTCACGCCCTGACCATAGAGAGCCCTTGTTTTTCTATGGTGTAGTAGGTCAGAGCGTGACAAGGGGGAATTCTAGTTTATAATTTCTATGTTGTGTTCTAGTTTATATTTTCTATGTTGGTGTTTTGTATGATTCCTAATTAGAGGCAGCTGGTAATCGTTGCCTCTAATTGGGGTTTCATATTTATGTAGCTATTTTTCCCGCCTGTGTTTGTGGGATATTATTTTGTATTTGTGCATGTGCACCACGTAGTCATGTTCCATTGTTCATTTATTTGATGTGTTGTTTTGGCTTAAGTTTCACTTTGGAATAAATATGTGGAACTCAATATCCGCTGCGCCTTGGTCCCGCTCTTACGACAACCATGACAGACTGTCCATAGTTAGTACGTGTGATTAACTATTCTTATTGGTTTCCCTTTACAAACTACAACTTTGGTATTAATGAAGCTTTTATAAACCATGTACAGTATACCACATGCATTGATGCTTCAGAAACCATTCATTAACAATAATCTTCAATAATGGAAATGTACACTACCGTTCAAAAGTTTGGGGTCACTTGTCCTTGTTTTTGAAAGAAAATCCATTTTTTTGTCCATTAAATTAACATCAAATTGATCAGAAATACAATGGAGACATTGTTAATGTTGTAAATGACTATTGTAGCGGGTGTTAGGTATGCTCAACTGGCAGTAAGGGAGTCAGGTTGGGTAGCCAAAGGAACCTTTTACAAAACACACTGTACTAAGAACACTAAACACAATATGGGTTGACATAACCCAGCGCAAACCAGTCTAGCATGCACATACACAAAACAACAAACAATTCCACACACAGACATAACAGAGGGTATAACAGAGGGTTATATACACGTCTAATACTGAGGGAATGGAAGCCAGGTGTGTAGGAAAACAAGACAAATGGAAAAATTAAAAGGTGGATCGGCAATGGCTAGAGAACCGGTAACGTCAACCGACGAACATCGCCCGAACAAGGAGAGGAACCGACTTCGCGGGAAGTCGTGACAGCGGGAAATATCAGCTGGTACTCTAGGCAGAGTTCCTCTGCCCAGTGTCTGTGTTCTTTTGCCCATCTTAATCTTTTATTTTTATTGGCCAGTCTGAGATATGGCTTTGTCTTTGCAACTCTGCCTCTTCACTGTTGATGTTGAGACTGGTGTTTTGCGGGTACTATTTAATGAAGCTGCCAGTTGAGGACTTGTGAGGCATCTGTTTCTCAAACTAGACACTCTAATGTACTTATCCTCTCAGTTGTGAACTGGGGCCTCCCACTTCTCTTTCTATTCTGGTTAGAGCCAGTTTGCGCCATTCTGTGAAGGGAGTAGTACACAGCATTGTATGAGATCTTCAGTTTCTTGGCAATTTCTAGCTTGGAATAGCCTTCATTTCTCAGAACAAGAATAGACTGACGAGTTTCGGAAGAAAGTCCTTTGTTTCTGGCCATTTTGAGCCTGTAATTGAACCCACAAATGCTGATGCTCCAGATACTCAACCAGTCTAAAGAAGGCCAGTTTTATTCTATTTATTCTTCTTTTATCAGAACAACAGTTTTCAGTTTTCAGCTGTGTAAACATAATTGCAAAAGGGTTTTCTAATGATCAATATGCCTTTCAAAATGATAAACTTGGATTAGCTAACACAACGTGTCATTGGAACACAGGAGTGATGGTTGCTGATAATGGGCCTCTGTACGCCTATGTAGATATTCCATTCACAATCAGCCGTTTCCAGCTAAAGAAGTCATTTACAACATTAACCATGTCTACACTATATTTCTGATCAATTTGATGTTATTTTAATTGACAAAAAAAAACATGTTTTTCTTTCAAAAACAATGACATTTCTAAGTGACCCCAAACTTTTGAACGGAAGTGTACGTGTCAAAATGCAATTGCTAAGATGAAAGGGGTCAACAGGGAAATGGCTCTTGATCTTCTATCGAGTTCCTTTTGACTGTGAATGAAAGTGGATTGTATTGGTGCCGGGGTGGCTACCTGACTATCTGTCTAATGGAGTTCACCAGATAACACTGGCCCAACTGGCTGGCAGCAGGCCTGCAATCAAGGCAGTGTGACTGACACAATGTTGTTTTCCATTCTTTCCATTCTTGTTTTCCATGAGTGGGATGAGTGTACAAGTGTACACTTTGGACAGAAAGGGTTAGAATCCCACCAAAACCAGCATTGTATCTTAATTTGAATATAAAATAGGATTTCAGCTCTGGCATCCTTTACAGCTCAGGGCATGGCACTCGTAACCAATCAGCAATGCACCTGTGTGGTGACTGAAGCCAGGTTCATGCCCAGGTCACAGCCTTTTAATCAGCCTATCAGGACATGAAAGAACACCCGGAGAGGCAATCTTCACTCCTGTATCCACCACTGATCACCTTACAGTGTCTGACTGTCTGTGCAAACATGATATCACTCACACAAAACAGGGTTCTACAAATGTATTACTTGACCACACACTCTAGTGAGTGGATACAGATACAGGTTTTGAAAAAAAGAAAGTGATTTGGTCTTGGCAGAGTATCACAGCTCTAAGCTGCCTGAACAACTGCTGGGGTAGAGAAGTCAAGTGCCTGAAATCCCTCCATCTCCGCTGCACCACAGAATCCCATGACTCTCTCCCAGGCTTCTCAGCATAATTCACGGCTCTCTGACTTCCCGGAAACTTTTGATAGTAAATCCGGAAAACAATGGCACAAAGCTGGAAGGCAAGTGCATTTTGTCTCGAATTAAACCGAGTCCAAGAATGTCTCCACTGATTTCAGGGGAGACTTTCTTGGACTTTTGGTTTAATTCGAGACAAATAATGAGTTTATCCCAACTACCTTGTTGTGCGATTCACATTGGTCCTCCTTATATACCAGAAAGGCATTAGCACATGGTATTGACATTGCACTATATAAAATGGCGTTGACATTGCACAACCCTGACTATTATTACCCTATCCAAAGTTTCAGACAGGGTTCTACATGCCTTGCCAAGAGCCTTTCCATGCAAGTTGAATGGCATCTCATAAAATCCTCTTCAATTAGATATAGCATGCATGTGTATGTGTGTGTGTTTATTGTTGAGAATTACTGTGTGTGTGCATGTCTGTGTGCGTGCGTTCCTACGTATGTGTGTGTCTGTTTCCGTCGTGTGTCTGTGGTCACTGACTGAGCCACACACAGGGGGTTCTCTGACGACACCAGCGGGAGAAGCAACTGCAGCCAGCTGTACAATTTGATAATCCAGGTCTAACAATTAGGTACCAGGCACCAACAACATGCAATATTTACGCTGGGCCCTTACAAATGGTAATGCTGTCCTCACGCTCTCAATTCTCATCCCCATCCACAACCATTGGCCGAACTCCATCTTGGAGAGGCTACGTAACAAGAGGCTTGACTGGCACACAGAGACACTGACATGGAGCCAGTGGCTGGAGCATGTAGAAAGAATGGGTTCGCTGCTGCTGACTACAGTCAACAAGAACAACCATCAGTGTTATCATACAGTGCCTGGCTGGCTCTTTGACGGGTTGGTTCTCAGAACAAATAGAGTTGGAGGATACAAATAGAGTGGAGACGATGTAACGGTATTCGTCGTCTGAAGAAGAGGAATCATCGGAGCAAAGCACAGCGTGTTCATGCTTGTTTTATTAAAACTGAACACTAAAACAAAAGTAAACAAGTGTCACGACTTCTGCCGAAGTCGTTGCCTCTCCTTGTTCGGGCGGTGCTCGGTGTTCGACGTCACCGGTCTTCTAGCCATCATTGATCCTTTTCATTTTCCATTGGTTTTGTCTTGTCTTCCCACACACCTGTTTTCAATCCCATTCATTACCTGTTGTGTATTTAACCCTCTGTTTCCCCTCATGTCTTTGTCAGAGATTGTTTTATTGTCAGTGTAGTGTGATGTTGTATAGGTGCGCGTCGGGTCCTCGCACCCATGTTTATGTACATTTAGTGTTATGGAGCATACTCCGTGTACTTTATTAAAAGACTCCATTTTACACTCTATTTGACTCTCCTGCGCCTGACTTCCCTGCCACCTATTACACCTATGCATGACAACAAGAGAATAACCGGAGCAGTCCTGTAAGGTGCTAAAACTAAACAGAAATGAACTACCCACAAAAATCCTGTGGGAAAAAGCTACCTAAGTATGGTTCCCAATCAGAGACAACGATAGACAGCTGTCCCTGATTGAGAACCATACCCGGCTGTAGTATCTGGGATTTACATCTGTTTATATTAGTTACTGTGCTGTTACTAAGCAGTAATGCATTACGGCAGTGTTACGTTACTACACCTAATAGGAAATACACATGCGCACTGGAATGCCGGGAACTGTAGAGCTCGAGGGGTTTTTGACTAAACGAAAACTAACTGTACTCCCGTCTCCTGCCTGGTCATTTCTCCACAACACAAATATTACAGTGGCGACGAGGTGATTAAACTACATAAACGGACATTGCTTGAAGGGAAGAATGTTGCGTGAGTAATGAAACTCAAAATAATTTTGTAATTCGTCAGTTATATTTTTATTTTCTTTCGCCAGTAGAGAAGGCTAAGCACTGCTAGCACTGCTAGTACAGTATTCAGGAGCTGCCAAGTAGCAAGACTATTGGAGTCCAGAAGTGACACTGCCCTCTGGTGGTTAAATAAAATAAACTGTCATTGAACCCATTGAAATTAGGCGATCTCAGTGGAGAAATATTGTCAAGAAAAAAAAAGGAAGAAAGGACGTAACACGGTGTGTACATTAATACAAATGAGTGCAGTGAATGAAGTAATTGCAGAAACTTCTGAAGTGAAGAAGTAGATGAATATTCAGAAAATTAAGGAATATAAGGAAACTGAACAATTAACTGTGAAAATGGCAACCATTGGTCGAGTACCCGAGTTTGAGGCTACAAAAGAGGATTTTTATTCCTATTTGGAGCGTTTTGAGAGTTGGCTGGCTGCAAATGAAATCAAAGATGGAAAGAAAGCAGATGTATTTCTCAGTGTTTTGGGTCCAACTGAGTATGGATTGCTGAAAGGTCTCATTGAACCAATGAAAGCAGTGGAGTTGAACTATGCAGAACTGACTGAAACTCTTTCAAGGTATTTCAAGCCTAAGCCAATTCTCATTGCAGAATGTTTCAGATTTCACCAACGTCACCAGAGTCAAGGGGAAACCGTGGCTGACTACATCCTTGCTTTGAAAAGGCTGGCAAGTACATGTGAGTTTGCACGATTTCTTGATGATGCTCTCTGAGACAAGTTTGTATGTGGTCTCACAGGTGAAGCATATCACAGAAGGCTCCTGTCAGAGAAGGACCTGACCTTTAAGAAAGCCTGTGATATAGCACTTGGACTCGAGCTTGCCCACAGGGATACTATTGAGCTATCGGGACATGCAGAACGTCAGAAAGGTGTTCACAAGGTCGGTGATGCACGTGGTGAAAAAAGCTCACAAAAGTCACACTTTTTTCAGTCCCGTCCTCAAGGTTACACAAGAACAAAGCAGCCCACATCTCAAAGGTCTAAGCCAAGTTGCTACAGATGTGGGGGAGATAATCATCAGCACAGTGAATGTTGATTCCAAAAGGAAAAGTGCCACAATTGTGGAAAGGTTGGACATTTACAGAGAGTGCTTAAAGCCTCGAAATGCACAGCAAGAGCGCACAAAGTGTCAGACGCAGCACAAGACGAGGAAGGTACAACTGAATCAGTATTGGAACTGTTCACAGTATACACGGCTCAACAACTAAAAGATGGAATCTATCTCAACATGGAGTTAGCGGGAAAACCAGTAAAAATGCAGCTGGACACCGGAGCGTCTGTATCCCTGGTTCCAGAGAGACTCTACAAAGAAAAACTGAAAGAGTGCCCTCTTCAGCCCGCGTCCATCTGCCTTTCTTCATACACTAGTGACACTATTCCTGTGTTAGGGCAGATCCAGGTACCAGTCCGGTATGAGGGGAAGGAGTGGACGCTACCGCTTGTTATTGTTAAAGGAGAAAAATCAGCCTTGCTAGGCAGAAACTGGCTACAAAAGATCAAGTTGAACTGGGGAGAAATCTTCAGTCTGAGAAATGACAAACCAGTGAGTCAGGCTACACTCACTAACATGCTGGAGAAGCACAAAGAACTTTTCAAAGATGGCTACGGTGAAATACAAGACTTCACAGCAAAAGTCAGAGTGCAAGAAGGAACCAAACCAATCTTTCACAAACCACGTCCAGTTCCCTATGCTCTTAAGGAAGCAGTAGAGAAGGAACTGGACCGCCTACAGAAGAATAACATAATCACGAAAGTAGCGAGGAGCGACTGGGCCGCTCCGATTGTTGTAGTCCCAAAGAAAGACAAGACTGTCAGAATGTGCGGTGACTACAAGGTCACAGTAAATCGCTGCATACTACCAGAGGAATATCCACTACCAAATGCTGAAGATCTGTTTGCCACTCTAGCTGGTGGGAAGGTTTTCAGTAAGCTGGACCTGGCATTCGCTTATCAGCAACTGAAGCTGCATCCGGAGTCAGAACAGTATCTGACCATCAATACACACAAGGGGCTATTCAGATTCAATCGCTTGGCCTATGGAATCTCGACAGCTCCAGCGATATTCCAACACACAATGGACCAGATCTTGGACGGTATAGACAATGTTGTGTGCTTCATGGATGACATCCTCGTGTCAGCACCAACCATTGGAGAGCACCTTGTAGTGCTGGACAAAGTGATGTCAAGACTGGAAAAATACGGAGTGAGAATGAAACGCAGCAAGTGTGAGTTCCTCCAGGACTCAGTGGAGTATCTCGGATACAAGAATGATGCACAAGGCCTGCACCCAACCAACAGCAAGGTGGAAGCAATCGTAAACGCTCCAGCACCCACAAATATCTCAGAGCTGAGGTCATTTTTGGGGCTCCTGAACTATTACGGAAAGTTTGTGGCAAACTTGTCCACATTGTTGCATCCGCTTCATCAACTGCTGCAGGCCGATACAAAGTGGAATTGGTCCCCACAATGCGAAGAAGCATTCAAGACTTGCAAACAGCGTCTGCTAAAGAGCAAGTGGCTTGCTCACTATAACACATAGATGAAGCTGAGACTCGCTTGTGATGCATCTCCATACGGAGTAGGAGCCGTCATCTCACATGTTCTACCGTCAGGTGAAGAACACCCTATTGCATTTGCATCACGGACTCTGTCACCAAGTGAGAACAATTATGCTCAAATTGAGAAGGAAGCCTTGAGCATAATATTCGGAGTGAAGAAGTTTCACAAATACCTCTACGGAAGGAAGTTCCAACTGCTGACAGATCACAAGCCTCTGTTGGCCATCCTTGGACTTCGAATGCAACGTTGGGCTCTGATATTGTTAGCCTACGACTACGAGATTGAGTACAGACGATCCAGTGATCACGCAAATGCCGATGCACTATCAAGACTACCATGCAATAGTGACTCCGACAGTGAAGATGATAGAGCAGTCTTCCAGATCTCTCTCATTGATGAACTGCCCATATCTACTTCTGACATAGCAGAGGAAACAAGGAAAGACCCAGTGCTTTCCAAAGTCTTGGACTTAACATTAGGCGGTTGGCCAACCTTCGTAAATGACGATAACCTTCGTCCATTCATCGACAAGAAAGACCAGTTGTCCACTGATCAAGGGTGTGTTCTGTGGGGATCAAGGGTGGTGGTACCTCACAAATTCCAGAAGAGACTGCTATTTGACCTGCATGAGGGACATCCAGGAATCACTCGAATGAAAGCACTCGCTCGCAGTTATCTGTGGTGGCCTGGACTGGACTGGATCAGGACATTCAACAGCATGTAGGCCACTGTTCACCTTGTGAAGCTGTTCGCAACAAGCCTGCTGCTGCACCTCTTCATCCATGGTCCTGGGCTGCTACACCTTGGGAACGCATCCATGTGGATTACGCCGAAATTGACAAGCAACATTTCGTTGTTGTCGTCGATGTCCATTCCAAGTGGATGGAAGTGTTCCCTACTCAACTGACCACAGCTGAGAAGACCATCAATCTTCTCAGACACCTGTTTGCACAACACAAATATTACACCGGCCAAAACAAAAACATGGAAAAGGAACATAGAATGCCCACCCAAATCACACCCTGACCAAACCAAAATAGAGACATAAAAAGCTCTAAGGTCAGGACGTGACAGATGATCCCTGCAATGGACAGACTGATATCCAGGGATTGTTGTTCTTCCACTAACCCTGACTAACAACCCCCAACCCTTGAGACAGCATCACCCCCTTTCATGATCCCCTTAACCCTCAGGTTTGAGGAAGGCTTAAGAGGTTTGGTTTCATCAAACAATAAATAATCTATATACAGTGTTTGCAAGTGAGGTAAGATTACGGAAGCAAGGCAATAAATTGGCCGTAGTGGCGTAGTAAGTACAATTTAGCAATTAAACACTGGAGTGATAGATGTGCAGAAGATGCATGTGCAAGTAGAGATACTGGGGTGCAAAGGAGAAAAATAAATAACAATATGGGGATGAGGTAGTTGAATTGCCTATTTACAGATGCAATGATCTGTGAGCTGCTCTGACAGCTGATGCTTAAAGTTAGTGACGGAGATATGAGTGTCCAGCTTCAGTGATTTTTCCAATTCGTTCCAGTCATTGGCAATAGAGAAGTGGAAGGAAAGGCGGCCAAGGAAGGATTTGGCTTTGGGGGTGACCAGTGAAATATACCTGCTGGGTGGGTGCTGCTATGGTGATCAGTGAGCTGACATAAGGCGGGGCTTTACCTAGCAAAGGCTTATAGATGACCGGGAGCCAGTGGGTTTTGCGACGAATATGTAGCGAGGGACAGCCAACGAGAGCATACAGGTTGGGACAGCCAACGAGAGCATACAGGTTGCAGTGGTGGGTAGTATATGGGGCTTTGGTGACAAAGCGAATGGCACTGTGAAAGACTGCATCCAATTTGCTGAGTAGAGTGTTGGAGGCTATTTTGTAAATGGCATTGCCGAAGTCAAGGACCGGTAGGATAGTCAGTTTTACGAGGGTATGTTTGGCAGCATGAGTGAAGGATGCTTTGTTGCAAAATAGGACATCGATTCTAGATTTAATTTAGGATTGGAGATGCTTAATGTGAGTCTGGAAGGAGAGTTTACAGTCTAACCAGACACCTAGGTATTTATAGTTGTCCACATATTCTAAGTCCGATCCGTCCAGAGTAGTGATAATGGATGGGCGGGCAGGTGCAGGCAGCGATCGGTTGAAGAGCATGCATTTAGATTTACTTGCATTTAAGAGCAGTTGGAGGCCACGGAAGGAAAGTTGTATGGCATTGAAGCTCGTCTGGAGGTTAGTTAACACATGTGGATCAGAGAACACCAGCAGCAAGAGTGACATCATTGATGTATACAGAGAAAAGAGTCGGCCCGAGAATTGAACCCTGTGGCACCCCCATAGAGACTGCCAGAGGTCCGGACAACAGGCCCTCCGATTTGACACACTGAACTCTGTCTGAGAAGTAGTTGGTGAACCAGGTGAGGCAGTCATCTGAGAAACCAAGGCTGTTGAGTCTGCCAATAACAATGTGGTGATTGACAGTGTCGAAAGCCTTGGCCAGGTCGATAAATACGGCTGCACAGTATTGTCTTTTATCGATGGCTGTTATGATATCGTTTAGGACCTTGAGAGAGGCTGAGGTGCACCCATGACCAGCTCGGAAATCAGATTGCATAGCGGAGAAGATACGGTGGGATTCGAAATGGTCGGTGATCTGTTTGTTAACTTGGCTTTCAAAGACCTTCGAAAGGCAGGGTAGGATAGATATAGGTCTGTAACAGTTTGGGTCTAGAGTGTCTCCCCCTTTGATGAGTGAAATCTATGATCTCTTATCCTCGCCAACAGCCAGTGAAAGTGCAGGGCGCCAAATTCAAAACAAAAATCTCATAATTAAAATTCTTCAAGCATACATGTATTTTACACCATTTTAAAGATAAAATCCTCGTTAATCCAGCCACAGTATCTGGTTTCAAAAATGCTTTACAGCGAAAGTACCACAAACGATTATGTTAGGTCACCACCAACTCACAGAAATCCCAGCCATTATTCCAGCCAAAGAGAGGAGTCACAAAAAGCACAAATAGAGGTAAAATGAATCACTAACCTTTGATGATCTTCATCAGATGACACTCATAGGACTTCATGTTACACAATACATGTATGTTTTGTTCGATAAAGTGCATATTTATATTAACACATCTCATTTTACATTGGCGCGTTACGTTCTGTAGTTCTAAAACATGCAGTGATTGTGCAGAGAGCCACATCTATTTACAGAAATACTCATTATAAATGTTGATGAAAATACAACTGCTATACATGGATTTAGAGATATACTTCTCCTTAATGCAACTGCTGTGTCAGATTTTTTAAAAACTTTACAGAAAAAGCAAATCGTGCAATAATCTGAGTACAGCTTTCAGACAACAAAGCAGCCAAAAAGTTATCCGCCATATTGGGTAGTCAACATTAGTCATTAATAGCATTATAAATATTCACTTACCTTTGATGATCTTCATCAGAATGCACTCCCAGGAATCGCAGTTCCACAATAAATGTGTGTTTTGTTCAATAACGTCCATAATTTATGTCCAAATAGCTTATTTTGTTAGGGCGTTTGGTAAACAAATCCAAAAGCGTGTTCAGGTCCCGCCGAACGTTGGACCAAAAGTTCAAAAAGTTCCGTTACAGCCCATAGAAACTTGTCAAACTAAGTATAGCATCAATCTTCAATAATATTCCAACCGGAGAATGCCTATGTCTGTAGAAAAGCAATGGAACGAGAGCTAACTCTCTCGTGACCGTGCCTCAGAGCCTGTGGCAATCTGCCAGACACCTGACATATTCCTCTCTCATCCGGCCCCCCTTCACAGTAGAATCCTCAAACCAAGTTCTAAAGACTGTTGACATCTAGTGGAAGCCTTAAGTGCAACATAACCAATATCCCACTGTATCTACAATAGGGGCTGAGTTGAAAAACTACAAGCCTCAGATTTCACACTTCCTTGTTGGATTTTTCTCAGGTTTTCGCCTGCCATATGAGTTCTGTTATACTAACAGACATTCAAACAGTTTTAGAAACTTCAGAGTGTTTTCTATCCAATACTACAAATAATATGCTTATATTAGCATCTGGGACAGAGTAGCAGGCAGTTTACTCTGGGAACCTTATTCATCCAAGCTACTCAATACTGCTCCCCTTTCACCAAGAAGATTTTATTGATGTCACTTGTTAAATCCACTTCAATCAGTGTAGATGAAGTGGAGGAGACAGGTTAAAGAATGATTTTTAAGCCTTGAGGCAATTGAGACATGGATTGTGTGTGTGTGTCATTTAGAGGGTGAATGGGCAAGACAAAATATTATAATATAATATAAGTGCCTTTGACCGGGGTATGGTAGTAGGTGCTAGGGGCACCGGTTTGTGGTACGAACTGCAATGCTGCTGTTTTTTTTACGCTCAACAGTCTCCCGTGTGTAAAAGAATAGCCCACCACTAGCCAACTTGACATAACTGTGGAAAGCATTGGAGTCAACATTGGCCAGCATCCCTATTCAATGCTTTCGACACCTTGTAGAGATCATGCCCGAAGAATTAAGAATTCAATATTAGGAAGGTGTTCTTAATGTTTTTTAGTATCTCAGTATACTGCATTGGTGCTCGTGGTTATATGTGTGTTGTGTTCACTTGTAAAATGCCCATGTGTGATCCTCCACTTCAAGGAGCACCCAAGTGACGATTTCTTCAGTGGTATCACAGACACCTTATTAGTGTGGCACTATAAGTTAATTTGTCAGAGACTCAATTTAATTATATTGATGTTAATTAATGTGCTAAATGACCCAGAGTTATGAATACTTTAAATTGCTTCCACCACTTTAAGCATGATTAAAGGTAACAAAAATTATATGAGCAAATACTGCATCGTTTAGTTAAGGTCAAAACCAAATCTGATGCCCCATGTTATTATATATACAGTGCCTTGCGAAAGTATTCGGCCCCCTTGAACTTTGTAACCTTTAACATAAGTAATAAGTTAAAAAACTGTATTTTGTTGTGAAGAATCAACAAGTGAGACACAATCATGAAGTGGAACGACATTTATTGGATATTTCAAACTTTTTTTTTTAATCAAAAACTGAAAAATTGGGCGTGCAAAATTATTCAGCCCCCTTAAGTTAATACTTTGTAGCGCCACCTTTTGCTGCGATTACAGCTGTAAGTCGCTTGGGGTATGTCTCTATCAGTTTTGCACATCGAGAGACTGAAATTGTTTCCCATTCCTCCTTGCAAAACAGCTCGAGCTCAGTGAGGTTGGATGGAGAGCATTTGTGAACAGCAGTTTTCAGTTCTTTCCACAGATTCTCGATTGGATTCAGGTCTGGACTTTGACTTGGCCATTCTAACACCTGGATATGTTTATTTTTGAACCATTCCATTGTAGATTTTGCTTTTTGTTTTGGATCATTGTCTTGTTGGAAGACAAATATCCGTCGCAGTCTCAGGTCTTTTGCAGACTCCATCAGGTTTTCTTCCAGAATGGTCCTGTATTTGACTCCATCCATCTTCCCATCAATTTTAACCATCTTACCTGTCCCTGCTGAAGAAAAGCAGGCCCAAACCATGATGCTGCCACCACCATGTTTGACAGTGGGTATGGTGTGTTCAGGGTGATGAGCTGTGTTGCTTTTACGCCAAACATAACGTTTTGCATTGTTGCCAAAAAGTTCAATTTTGGTTTCATCTGACCAGAGCACCTTCTTCCACATGTTTGGTGTGTCTCCCAGGTGGCTTGTGGCAAACTTTAAACAACACTTTTTATGGATATCTTTAAGAAATGGCTTTCTTCTTGCCACTCTTCCATAAAGGCCAGATTTGTGCAATATACGACTGATTGTTGTCCTATGGACAGAGTCTCCCACCTCAGCTGTAGATCTCTGCAGTTCATCCAGAGTGATCATGGGCCTCTTGGCTGCATCTCTGAACAGTCTTCTCCTTGTATGAGCTGAAAGTTTAGAGGGACGGCCAGGTCTTGGTAGATTTGCAGTGGTCTGATACTCCTTCCATTTCAATATTATCGCTTGCACAGTGCTCCTTGGGATGTTTAAAGCTTGGGAAATCTTTTTGTATCCAAATCCAGCTTTAAACTTCTTCACAACAGTATCTCGGACCTGACAGATGTGTTCCTTGTTCTTCATGATGCTCTCTGCGCTTTTAAAGGACCTCTGAGACTATCACAGTGCAGGTGCATTTATACGGAGACTTGATTACACACAGGTGGATTGTATTTATCACCATTAGTCATTTAGGTCAACATTGGATCATTCAGAGATCCTCACTGAACATCTGGAGAGAGTTTGCTGCACTGAAAGTAAAGGGGCTGAATAATTTTGCACGCCCAATTTTTCAGTTTTTGATTTGTTAAAAAAGTTTGAAATATCCAATAAATGTCGTTCCACTTCATGATTGTGTCCCACTTGTTGTTGATTCTTCACATAAAAATACAGTTTTATATCTTTGTTTGAAACCTGAAATGTGGCAAAAGGTCGCAAAGTTCAAGGGGGCCGAATACTTTCGCAAGGCACTGTATATATATGTATGTATATATATTCCTCCCTCATGTCCATTGCTCAAAACTTAACTGTCAAAAGCAGTATTGGCGTTGCCATTGTAGTAGTTTGGTAGGTCTTTGTCCTTGATCTCATCCAAATCTACGGTGAACAAACAGTAATTATAAAACCGCTGGTTCGAGGTCAGACACATCAAAGCAAATGTGTTAATCAGTTTTTCTATTACAGATGAACAGCTTACTCACTGCTTTGATGTTTGTCAGAGAGCATGTGACAGCAAAAGTCTAACGTCATACAAACCCTTATCATATCTGATCATATTTGCCCTGTGACAAAATGTACTGCCCTGTCACAGTTGAATTGTTAATTATGTGTATGCTATTAAGGGAGAGCTGGATAGCAGCTCCAATGGCATATGCCATTATATTGAGATTTAAGTTTAGGCCGCCTGTCGTGGAAATTCATGTATACTGAGAGAGACTTTGTCATTTCTTCAAACAATCATCTTAATTGAATATTGATTAATTATTGCGATAATGAGGCCGGTCAAAACCACACCCTTGAGTGTTGGACTGAGTAACCTAACCTTTCACACAAATGCAGAGTTCTTTATATAGCTGACACTAAGAATGCTTCGTCATGCGTGGTTCCACCCCTCCCATGGGGCATCATAAGTCACTCTGGGTTCATCATGTCGTTATCTGCATGGGGGTGTTGTCTTAACCCCACCCTGTCTTAGTTCCTCAGATGCAAGGATGATTTTGAGACGATGAGCGATTGTTCTACTCCTAACTATCCCTACTAAAACACATTATTGTCTATGTAATGCAGTCTTTAACTAATTTGTCATCTTAAGCCATCTCTAGTGACCATTTGCCCAGATTAGCTGCAGGGAACTAGAGTGGATACCATAAAAACACAGCATTAGCAGAAAGGACAGAAATGTCCTCATATTTGTTAAGTATTACTTGCTAACTATTAATATCCAACAAATCAGTGAAATATGCAATTTTTCTTTCACACGCCAGCATGCATGCTAGCTACAATTAGGCTCGTATTGCAGATGAGCCTGACAAACAGATTCTTAGACACATCAATGCATCAGGGCCAAGTGACATGTTGAATTATAAGCGGTGCTAGAGAGATGTGATTAATGGACCATCCTACATGATTTCTATCTCGCTTCATGCTTCCAAACAACTTGGACCACAGTGTCTGCTGGCTATCTCTTCTTTCGTTGGTATTGTGATCCATGACTGCCAATGATTGCTCAGTAGGTGTAGCCTACATACCTGGTTGTCGAAGGTCAGTCATTGAGTTGAAGGAACTAAGGAACAGAAATCAGCTGACGCTCAGCCCCTGCCCTGTCCCGGATCTAGTAGATCTCTAGTAGATATGAAACACTCTTAGAAATTAAAGGACAGCCTAGAACCATAAAGGGTTCTTCAATAGTCCCCACAGGAGAACTCTCTGAAAATAACTATTTTTGGATCCAAGTGGAACCTTTTCATAAATGCAAGGTACAATATTTTTCACCACCAAAAAGGGTTCTCCTATGGGGACAAAGCTAGGGGATAAGTGGAGTGTGTGATGTCTATAATAAAGGACATGCATGACAAACACATATTTCTTTAGACTTTGATTACACTCTGGGGGTTTATTCTGCCCTGGAATTGCGTTCCCATGCAAAACTAGACAGATAGCTAACAACTGAGCCTTCAATAAAACTCCCAAGATGTGACTTCTCTTGAATGAATAAATTGAAAACATTTATGTTGTGAAACTGCAAAACACAGTTGAAGTCGGAAGTTTTCATACACTTAGATTGGAGTCATTGAAACTTGTTTTTCAACCACTCCACAAATTTCTTGTTAACAAACTATAGTTTTGGCAATTCGGTTAGGATATCTACTCTGTACATGACACAATTAATTTTTCCAACAATTGTTTACATACAGATTATTTCACTTATAATTCACTGTATCACAATTCCAGTGGGTCAGAAGTTTGCACACACTAAATTAACTGTTTGTAACGGGATTCGTCCTCCTCTGACGAGAGATCGGATCAATATGCAGCGTGGTACGTGTTTGTCATCTGTTAATGAATAAAATCACAAATTGAAAGACAGAAAATAAAAAGGAAACAGAACCATAGCAGGCCAAACGCAAAATACAACATAGAAAAACAAAAAGACTGCCCACCCCAACTCACGCCCTGACCATACTAAAACAAAGACAAAACAAAGGAACTAAGGTCAGAACGTGACAGTACCCCCCACCCAAAGGTGCGGACTCCGGCCACAAAACCTGAACCTATATGTGAGGGTCTGGGTGGGCGTCTGTCCACGGTGGCGGCTCTGGCGCGGATCGTGGACCCCACTTCATCATAGAGTTACTCTGCCTCTTTATCCGCATCTGTGGCCTCTTAAAAACGGCGACCCTCGCCACCGACCTCGGACTGGGGACCCTAGCCCCGGGTCCCGAATGGACGGGAGATTCCGGCAGCACCGGACGGATGGGAGACTCCCGCAGCTCCGGAGTGAAGGGCGATTCTGGCAGCGCCAGCGTGACGGACGGCTCTTGCAGCTCCTGGCTGTCTCAACCCTAGATCCAAGATGGCGTAGCAGTCAGACGTCGTGTCGTGTCCCTTGTATATATTCATTGTTTTTCTAAACCTCAACATCTAAATACTCTCCTGCAACCCGCCTCACCCAATGTAGCGCGTGGATCTGCTTTTTTCTAAAGTATTTATATTTACTTTGGATCCGGAACCCCTCAACTGAAGCTAGCCAGCTAACTACCAGCTATCAGTCAGCAAACCATTGCTAGCGGTCATCAGCTAACCTTTAGCTCGGAAAGCTCTCGCCAGTTCAAGCAACGCGACTCAAACCAGACCTATTATTTTTATCCCCGGATTCCCACCGCAAACTGAACTTTTTCATCTGGATCTTCACAACTAGCTAACTAGCTAACCGCAACCCCGGATGACTACTCCTGGCTAGCGTTTCCACCCACTTAGCTGGAAGCTAGCCCGGCCAGAACTCCTGTGCTACCACCGAAGCATACTCCTGGGCTACAATATCCGGACCCACGAACGGTCTATTGATGTCACCGCATGAAGAGGCATAAACAGACTCAACCCCCATCGCGACGTCCCCCAAAGGCTAACTTTCTAGCCCATGCTATCTGCTTGCTTGCTAATTCGGCCTGCGAACTGCTAGCTTTTTTAGCCCTGGCCTACAAACTGTTAGCTTGTTAGCACAGGCCTGCTAATTGTCTGAATCGCCACGTCCCCAGCCAGCCCATCCACTCACTGGACCCATATTTACTTTCAATCTCTTTTCGATTTTTAATTCGATTATACCTTCCGGTAACCTGCCTCACCCAATGTGATACGGAATCGCTATTATTTTAAATTTTTAGAACACATTCAAGAACCTCCAGAAGCCAACCAGCTAACTAGCTACAAGCTATTTAGTCATTGTTAGCCTTGCTTTTACCTTCTGCACAGCCAGCCAGTTTTTTAGCCTGGATAATACTCGCCAGTCTAGCTTCCCTGTCCCATCCACCGCTGCCCCCTGGACACCGTGATCACTTGGCTACATAGCTGATGCCTGCTGGACTGTCCATTCATCACGGTACTCCATTCTGTTTGTTTATGTTTTATCTGTCGGCCGCACTCAGGCTCTGTGTGTAGTTATTCCAACCCTCCCTGCCTAGTCAATACTGTTGTGCTAGCTGATTAGCTGTTGTTGTCTCACCTACTGGTTTAGTTAGCTCTCCCAATCAACACCTGTGATTACTGTATGCCTCACTGTATGTCTCTCTCAAATGTCAATATGCCGTGTATACAGTTGTTCAGGTTAGTTATCATTGTTTTAGCTTACAATGGAGCCCCTAGTTCCACTCTTCATACCCCTGATACCTCCTTTGTCCCACCTCCCACACATGCGGTGACCTCACCCATTACAACCAGCATGTCTCTTATCATCACCCAGTGCCTGGGCTTACCTCCGCTGTACCCGCACCCCACCATACCCCTGTCTGCGTATTATGCCCTGAATATATTCTACCATGCCCAGAAATCTGCTCCTTTTATTCTTTGTCCCCAACGCTCTAGGCAACCAGTTTTGATAGCCTTTAGCCGCACCCTCATACTAATCCTCCTCTGTTCCGCGGGTGATGTGGAGGTAAACCCAGGCCCTGCATGTCCCCAGGCACCCTCATTTGTTGACTTCTGTGATTCAAAAAGACTTGGTTTCATGCATGTCAACATCAGAAGCCTCCTCCCTAAATTTGTTTTACTCACTGCTTTAGCACACTCTGCTAACCCTGATGTCCTTGCCGTGTCTTAATCCTGGCTCAGGAAGGCCACCAAAAATATGGAGATTTCCATACCCAACTATAACATTTTCCGTCAAGATAGAACTGCCAAAGGGGGAGGAGTTGCAGTCTACTGCAGAGATAGCCTGCAAAGTAATGTCATACTTTCCAGGTCCATACCCAAACAGTTCGAACTACTAATTTTAAAAATTACTCTCTCCAGAAATAAGTTTTCACTGATGCCGCCTGCTTACCGACCCCCTCAGCTCCCAGCTGTGCCCTGGACACCATTTGTGAATTGATTGCCCCCATCGAGCTTCAGAGTTTGCACTGTTAGGTGACCTAATCTGGGATATGCTTAACACCCCGGCAATCCTACAATCTAAGCTAGATGCCCTCAATCTCACACAAATTTACATTTACATTTAAAGTCATTTGGCAGACGCTCTTATCCAGAGCGACTTACAAATTGGTGAATTCACCTTATGACAACCCTGGCCAGGAGAGGGATGACGCTGGGACAATTGTGCAACGGCTCATGGGTCTCCCAGTCACGGCCAGCTGTGACACAGCCTGGGATCAAACCCCGGTCTGTAGTGACACCTCAAGAACAGTGATGCAGTGCCTTAGACCGCTGCACCACTCAGGAAGCCCCTACAAATTGATTTTAACAAACAATTGGTCCCCCAAAAAATGTGGCCCTCTGTTGAATTTCAAAATCCCGATGTGGCCCTCGAGCCAATAAAGTTTGCCCACCCCTCCTAAGTCTACCCTACATATATTCCCAAGATATCATTACATTGTGCACTAGAGCCTCACAGCTATCCTAATAGAAACCCTACATTTACTACCTGGAAAATATCCATGACACAAAACACATTATCATGGATATTTTCCAGGATTGCTAGTCATACTTAATACTACTGAATACCACCTATGAGTGTCATGGAGTTGGCTTTGTGAGTTTGGTGAGCTTTATCTCAGTGAGATAATACTTGGATGGATACAGACATGTTGCTGTGACCTGGATTCAACACATTATGTTCTGTTTTGGTAAATTCCAAAGTGTTGTGTACTTAACACTCCCTGGCCAACTATTAAATGTTTTCATAAGTATTTATGACCTTTAAACATTATGGGTGCATGTTGCTATTAGTACACAAATCATCAAGGAACCCACCAGGTACAACCCGAAATCTGTAAACAAGGGCACCCTCCTAGACGTCATCCTGACCAACTGGCCCTCCAAATACACCTCCGCTGTCTTCAATCGGGATCTCAGCGATCACTGCCTCATTGCCTGTATCCGCTACGGACCAGTAGTCAAACGACCACCCTCATCACTGTCAAACGCTCCCTAAAACACCTCTGTGAGCAGGCCTTTCTAATCAACCTGGCCCGGGTATCCTGGAAGGACATTGACCTCATCCCGTCAGTTGAGGATGCCTGGTCATTCTTTAAAAGTAACTTCCTCACAATTTTAGATAAGCATGCTCCATTCACAAAATGCAGAACTAAGAACAGACATAGCCCTTGGTTCACTCCAGACCTGACTGCCCTCGACCAGCACAAAAACATCCGGTGGCGGACTGCAATAGCATCGAATAGTCCCCGCGATATGCAACTGTTCAGGGAAGTCAGGAACCAATACACGCAGTCAGTCAGGAAAGCAAAGGCCAGCTTCTTCAGGCAGAAATTTGCATCCTGTAGCTCTAACTCCAAAAAGTTCTGGGACACTGTAAAGTCCATGGAGAACAAGAGCACCTCCTCCCAGCTGCCCACTGCACTGAGGCTAAGTAACACGGTCACCACCGATAAATCCATGATTATCGAAAACTTCAACAAGCATTTCTCAACGGCTGGCCATGCCTTCCTCCTGGCTACTCCAACCTCGGCCAACAGCTCCGCTCCTCCCCCGAAACTACTCACACAAGCCTCTCCAGGTTCTCCTTACCCAAATCCAGATAGCAGATGTTCTGAAAGAGCTGCAAAACCTGGACCCATACAAATCACCTGGGCTTGACAATCTGGATCCTCTATTTCTGAAACTACCCGCCGCCATTGTTGCAACCCAAATTACGAGCTTGTTCAACCTCTCTTTCATATCGTCTGAGATCCCCAAGGATTGAAAGCTGCCGCAGTCATCCCCCTCTTCAAAGGGGGAGACACCCTGGACCCAAACTGTTACAGACCTATATCCATCCTGCCCTGCCTATCTAAGGTCTTCGAAAGCCAAGTCAACAAACAGGTCACTGACCATTTCGAATCCCACCGTACCGTCTCCGCTGTGCAATCTGGTTTCCGAGCCGGTCACGGGTGCACCTCAGCCACGCTCAAGGTCCTAAACGATATCATAACCACCATCGATAAAAGACAGTACTGTGCAGCCGTCTTCATCGACCTTGCCAAGGCTTTTGACTCTGTCAATCACCATATTCTTATCGGCAGACTCAGTAGTCTCGGTTTTTCTGATGACTGCCTTGCCTGGTTCACCAACTACTTTGCAGACAGAGTTCAGTGTGTCAAATCGGAGGGCATGCTGTCCGGTCCTCTGGCAGTCTCTATGTGGGTGCCACAGGGTTCATTCTCGGGCCGACTCTTTTCTCTGTATATATCAATGATGTTGCTGTTGCTGCGGGCGATTCCCTGATCCACCTCTACGCAGACGACACCATTCTGTATACTTCCGGCCCGTCCTTGGACACTGTGCTATCTAACCTCCAAACGAGCTTCAATGCCATACAGCACTCCTTCCGTGGCATCCAACTGCTCTTAAACGCTAGTAAAACCAAATGCATGCTTTTCAACCGTTCGCTGCCTGCACCCGCACGCCCGACTAGCATCACCACCCTGGATGGTTCCAACCTAGAATATGTGGACATCTATAAGTACCTAGGTGTCTGGCTAGACTGTAAACTCTCCTTCCAGACTCCTATCAAACATCAAATCTAGAGTCTGCTTTCAATTCCGCCACAAAGCCTCCTTCACTCACGCCCCCAAACTTATCTTAGTAAAACTGACTATCCTACCGATCCTCGACTTCGGCGATGTCATCTACAAAAATAGCTTCCAACACTCTACTCAGCAAACTGGATGCAGTTTATCACAGTGCCATCCGTTTTGTTACTAAAGCACCTTATACCACCCACCACTGCGACCTGTATGCTCTAGTCGGCTGGCCCTCGCTACATATTCGTCGCCAGACCCACTGGCTCCAGGTCATCTACAAGTCCATGCTAGGTAAAGCTCCGCCTTATCTCAGTTCACTGGTCACGATGGCAACACCCACCCGTAGCACGCACTCCAGCAGGTGTATCTCACTAATCATCCCTAAAGCCAACACCTCATTTGGCCGCCTTTCGTTCCAGTTCTCTGCTGCCTGTGACTGGAACGAATTGCAAAAATCGCTGACGTTGGAGACTTTTATCTCCTGTGTTGTCTGTTCACACTGCTATGCTTTTTCTTGACCAGGTCGCAGTTGCAAATGAGAACTTGTTCTCAACTCGTCTACCTGGTTAAATAAAGGTGAAATAAAAAAATAAAAAAACTGGATGGCTCTGGCTGACTGACGGCTCTGGCAGCTCCTGGCTGACCGACATCTCTCGCAGCTCCTGGCTGACCGACGGCTCTGGCAGCTCAGGACAGACTGGAGACTCTGGCAGCTCAGGACAGACGGGAGACTCTGGCATTGTGAATTACATGGTGTGTTTAAAGACATGAAAACGTGTAATTGTTTGTGTGTTATTAGTTTAAGCGTATTGTGTTCGTCTGTTGTTGTGACTTAGATGAAGATCAGATCAAATTTTAGGACCAATTTAAGCAGAAGTCCAGATAATTTCAAAGGGTTCACATACTTTTTCTTGCCACTGTACTTTGTATTCAGTTCACATGAATTGCTGCTGTAGCTGTACATTATACATTTCACGTTGAAGTTGCAAAAATACAAAGCAAGTGCCAAGGTACCATGTATCTCACGTGAAGACAAACTAAATAGATAATAATCATTTGAGTAGCCAACTCCTTTCATTACTCTAATAATGTGCAAACACCTCTGTTCAATAACAGAGCATTTACACTAGAAACAGTAACAAAACTATAGTATAGTATGTTTAACAATTTGCTTACATGACGCATGAGAAAACTAACACAGCTGACGGCGTATATGAAAGGCAAGGCAATTTGCGTGAGTAAATGTAACCAACTAACGTTTATAAGTAAGCAATTATATCAATAACAATAGTATCAACACTAGCAATATGCTGGAATTGAACTCACAAACAAATGTTTTCCGAGGCTGAAGCGTGATAAGAAATAGCTGCACTGAAACAACTGTACTGTAGCGTTGTTTTAAGCTGCCTGGCTGCGTGCAGAATGACTATTCTACTCCACTTCATGTTTTCGCGCATTCTTTATAAATACCAGAAAGCTCTACTAGGGGGCGATAAACACCATAGAACACAATAAAAGTCAATCTTAACCACTAAAGTAAAATAATATGTTGCCTTCTAAAAGAATGACAGCACAGGGTTTTAGGATGAAAGGGGGATTTCACTTTTGATCGATTGTATCAAACTCAGTTTAAGGCCTTTCTTATAAGAACGTCAGTGTTTCACGCATAGGGCAGTCACTTAATCCACTCTAGTGGCAAGTTGCCGATGATGCACCTTAACTTCTTCGATATTGGGGGCGCTCTTTTAATTTTTGGATAAAAAAAACTTTCCCGTTTTAAACAAGATATTTTGTCACGAAAAGATGCTCGACTATGCATATAATTGACAGCTTTGGAAAGAAAACACTGACGTTTCCAAAACTGCAAATATATTGTCTGTGAGTGCCACAGAACTAATACTACAGGCGAAACCAAGATTAAATTTCATACAGGAAATGCCCCAGATCTTGAATGCGCTGTGTTCCAATGTCTCCTTATATGGCTGTGAATGCGCCAGGAATGAGCCAACACTTTCTGTCGTTTCCCCAAGGTGTCTGCAGCATTGTGACGTATTTGTAGGCATATCATTGGACGATTGACCATAAGAGACTACATTTACCAGGTGTCCGCTTGGTGTCGTCCGTCGAAATTATTGCGCAATCTCCAGCTGCGTCCACTTTTCCATTGGGTTCAGAGGAGAAAGGCTACTGCCACAAATGATTTATCATCGAATAGATTTGTGAAAAAACACCTTGAGGATTGATTCTAAACAACGTTTGCCATGTTTCTGTCGATATTATGGAGTTAATTTGGAAAAAAGTTTGGCGTTGTAATGACTGAATTTTCGTTTTTTTTTTTTTCTTAGCCAAACGTGATGAACAAAACGGAGCGATTTCTCCTACACAAATAATATTTTTGGAAAAACTGAACATTTGCTATCTAACTGAGAGTCTCCTCATTGAAAACATCCGAAGTTCTTCAAAGGTAAATTATTTTATTTTAATGCTTTTTTTGTTTTTGTGAAAATTTGCCTGCTGAATGCTAGGCTTAATGCTATGCTAGCTATCAATACTCTTACACAAATGCTTGTGTAGCTATGGTTGAAAAGCATATTTTGAAAATCTGAGATGACAGTGTTGTTAACAAAAGGCTAAGCTTGTGAGCCAATATTTATTTCATTTCATTTGCGATTTTCATGAATAGTTAACGTTGCGTTATGGTAATGAGCTTGAGGCTATGATTATGCTCCCGGATACGGGATTGCTCGACGCTAGAGGTTAAAGTAACAAGAATATATTGACTGCAGAATGAAAAGCGAAGACGAATATAGCCTCCTCTAACATGAAATGCCCACAGGGCATCAATATTACATATACCCCAGCTAAGCTCAAAGGGATATTTCTGGTTCGCTGGTAAACAGGACTTCCTTTCGGTCTACAGTTTTTCTGCTCTGATGTTGGTTAAGGGCAAATTATCATTTTAGACATAACCTTCATTGAGATAAGCGTCTCTCTCAGCTTTGGTATTGATCTGCCAATCTTACATTGATTGCTATTTTCTCTGTCCTCCGCCAGATGCACTAGTGGTCAGTGCCGTTTAAGATGAGGGAGGCAAATTATTTTTTTTTATGAGCATGGCCTTATTTCTATTTCAGCATATTGGATGACTGTCATTCATATTCCATTCACCCAGCTCTGTAACGACATTCAGAGGTGGAAGGAGGATCGGACCAAAGCGCAGCGTGGTAAGTGTTCATGATGATTTATTCAAAACGAACTGAACACTGAAATACAAAACAATAAACGATGTGAACAAAACCCGAAACAGTACCGTGTGGCCCAAACACGGAAACAAACACCCACAAACCAAAAGTGAAACACAGACTACCTAAGTATGATTCTCAATCAGGGACAACGATTGACAGCTGCCTCTGATTGAGAACCATACTAGGCTGAACTCAAACCCCAACATAGAAAAACACACAGACTGCCCACCCAACTCACGCCCTGACCATACTCAAACAAAGACAAAACAAATGAACTAAGGTCAGAACGTGACAAGCTCAAAGGAACATCGATAGGTTTAGCATACAACATGATACTCATATTTTCCTAACACACCATGAGGCTGCTACAACCTAGCCTATGAAAAAAAGTACATTGTTGCCACCATATTAGGTAACGTCATAGTCAACATAGCTACTGGAACTAACGCGTTCATGCAATAATGCAGTACAGTGTACAGTCAGCAAGCAGTATAGCAGTTACACCGGCGGGCCCCGGTGGCAGTAAATTAATAAGCCTCTTAAATGTAAAGTCCCTTGTTTAGGGGACCTGTGTGGTTCTGGTATCGGTTCTGACTGACATTTTCATTTATAAATGGATCTGTGGACACTGTAGATGAAAATAGCTTACATTGAGAAGAAGCCCTGTGTCACGTTCTGACCCTAGTTATTGTGTTAATTGTTTGTTTTAGTTGGTCAGGACATGAGTTGGGAAGGCATTCTATGTTTTGTGTGTCTAGGTTGTTTTTCTGTGTTCGGTCTAGTACGGTTCTCAATCAGAGGCGGGTGTCGTTAGTTGTCTCTGATTGAGAATCATGCCTGGGTTTTCACTGGAGTTTTGTGAGTGATTGTTTCCGTGTCTGTGTTTGTTTCACCACACAGGACTATTTCGGTTTTCACATTTATTGTTTTGTATTTTTGTAGCGTTCTCAGTTATCGTCGAATTAAAGATATTTAACACTAACCACGCTGCATTTTGGTCCTCCGGCTGCTTACAGAATCACCAACCACAAAAGGAGCAAGCGGTGTGGTAAGCAGCAGCAGCAGGAGAGGCAGCAGGAGAGGCAGCAGTGGCAGCAGCAGCACTATTTGGAAAAATGGACTTGGGAGGAGATCCTAGATGGGAAAGGACCCTGGGCAGAGCCAGGGGAATATTGCCGACCCAAAGCAGAGCTGGAGGCAGCGAAAGCAGAGAGGCGGCATTATGAGGAGCTAGCACGGCAGAGCGGCTGGAAGCCCGAGAGGCAGCCCCAAAAATGTATTGGGGGTGGCACAGGGAGAGTGAGGCATAGTCAGGAGTTAGACCTGAGCCAACTCCCCCTGTTTACCGTAAAGAGCCATGGATGGAATCAGAGCAGTCGGCGAAGTTGAGGTGTGCGTCTAGGAATGTTGAGGAGGTATTGAGAGAGAGAGCTGTTGGTTTGGCGTAGTATGCATGGGTCTCCAGTACACCTTCACAACCCGGTGTGTCCTTCACAACCCGGTGTGTCCTATGTCCTGTTCCTTGCACTGCCCAGCGCAGTCAGAGTCTCCCGTCTGTCCAGAGCCGCTAGAGTCTCCCGTCTGTCCAGAGCCGCCAGAGCCGGCAGTCAGAGTGGAGCCGCCAGAGCCGCCAGTCAGCGTGGAGCCGCCAGAGCCGCCAGTCAGCGTGGAGCCGCCAGAGCCGCCAGTCAGCGTGGAGCCGCCAGAGCCGCCAGTCAGCCAGAAGCTGCCAGAGCCGTCAACCAGCCTGAGCTACCTCTCAGTTCTGAGTTACCTCTCAGTCCTGAGTTACCTCTCAGTCCTGAGCTACCCCTCAGTCCTGAGCTACCCCTCAGTCCTGAGCTACCCCTTAAGTCCAGAGGTGTCCTTCAGTCCGTTGGGTTCCCAGGTCAGGGTCGGTGGCAAGGGTCGCCGTTCCTAGGAGACCACAGAGGCGGACTAAGACTATGCCCACCCAGACCCTCCCCTATAGGTTCAGGTTTTTTCGGCCCGATTCCGCACCTTGGGAGGGGGGGTACTGTCACGTTCTGACCCTAGTTATTGTGTTAATTGTTTGTTTTAGTTGGTAAGGGCGTGAGTTGGGTGGGCATTCTATGTTTTGTGTGTCTAGGTTGTTGTTCTGTGTTCGGCCTAGTATGGTTCTCAATCAGAGGCAGGTGTCGTTAGTTGTCTCTGAGAGTCATACTTAGGTAGCCTGGGTTTCACTGTTGTTTTGTCTGTGTTTGTTTCACCACACAGGACTGTTTCGGTTTTCACATTGATTGTTTTGTGTTCTCGGTTATCGTCTAAATTAAAGATGTTTAACACTAACCACGCTGCATTTTGGTCCTCCTCTCTTTCAGAGGAAGAAAGCCGTTACACCCTGATTCTTCTGCCTGTGTGAAATCTGACACCACTTGAAGCTGGAATGTCCCTCCTACCCTTTCATTCCCTCTTCCAACTGTCCATCAACTCCTGGCTGAACCCTATGCCATAGCCACGAACAACGCATATGCCTGGAATTGAAATGTTTCCCATTGCTCCTCATGTTCACTGCACAAATCTTCCTCCACTGATCAATTGTGGTAGCAACAAACTTTCAACCAATGGGGTGTGGTAGCAACCATGCCCCCTTCCTTTATTTGCCCAAATGGAATTCATAAATTTCCTCACATGGACATTAGGAGACCAGCAGTAAAGAGAGTCCAATATGTACTGTACACTTCAAATCCAAATACATAATGTTCCCATTAGAATCATTTCCAACTCAAAAAGATTCCAAAAGCCCTTTGTTGAATAAATATCTCAGCTCCACTCCAGTCCTATATGTAGAAGAGCGAATTGCGGTGATGGTCGCAAATGTTTCTATGTACAATTCATCCAAACACTTAATACCTCATTTTGATATGTATACTTGAAATCCAAATACCTAATCTTCCCATTAGAACCCATTAGAACCCACTTTCCACCCTCAAAGGATTCCAAAAGACCCTTTATGATTTAGAAGAGCACACATCTTAACAACCGGCTCCAGCCATACTACTCTGTAATGCCGGATGGTGATGTTTGGATGAGGAGAGCGAGAAAAAAGTGGTGGAAGCCGATGCAATACAGCTGTAGAGTGGAAGGTAATAGACTCAAGATGCAGCAAATTGGTTTAACGGCCACGGAGGTCTCTGTCGCCATATGTCTTTGCTCTGGCAGTGGCTGTAGGGTGGCTAAGCCCCCTTATCCATCCATCCCCATATTCTTCCTCCCCCAGCAAACCCTCTATCCCCTTCTTTATCTCCAGAGCCAGGGACCGGGCCTTCTTGAAGCTTGACAGCTCTGATAGGGAGTGGAAGTGTGGCCAATGTTGGCCCCTGTAAGGGGATGTTGCTGTCACTGTGTGGATCTTTGAGAGCCTGATGACAGGTGCTAGAGACACCCCCGCACACACACACACACACACACACACACACACACACACACACACACACACACACACACACACACACACACACACACACACACACACACACACACACCCCTGGCTAATGGCTCCATCAACGCAGACAACCCTTTCCCTTCATTTAGCTTAGTTTCCTCTCTTGGCTCAGCATTTACTCCGTTCTCCATTCATATCAAAGTGGTAAGGATTGGACGAGATGAGAGGTGCTCATATATAGAGAATAGGGGGCCATTGGGATGCAGACCTTGACAGCCACTACTTCCAGCTGTTGAGGGTAAGGTGCGCCTGGCTGCCTTAGTGGCCCATAAGGAGCGGCTGTTTTTTTATCTACAGTGTCTGAGATTCACTTATCTAAAGTGAACAGGCTGCTCACCGTGAATGAGTCGATAGTCTGGGACCAGCAGGAAAAGGGTGCCTGCTTGACATTCAGCACACCAGCAGAACTTCTGAAATTAATCAAACCGGAAGAGGTTGTGGTTCCTAAAAATCTTCTCAAAATGTATTCTATTTGGACATTTTCTGCCAAGTCACTTTGGTCTGTCCATACACTTAATTTAGTGTTCATGCTCTTGGCCTGAGAGCAGATCAAATTTTAACAACCACTATAAACACCTCTGAAGGGGACAAAGTGCTTTCAAATTACCACAAGGATGAAAACTTTCCGCCTTGGTCTCAGTCTCCTGACAATACAAGACATTCCAGTCACTTTAAACAGCCTCTCTCTCGCTCTCCCTCTCTCGTTCTGTCCCTCCATCGCTCTCTATCTCTGCCTCTCTCTCTGTCTCTCTCCTAGCACATAATCAAATCTTCATGTTCACTGCACAAATCTTCCTCCAGCCTAGCGCTAGGCTTATGCTAGCCATGGACATAAGCCGTTAATTCCTCCATGGTGTGTGACAAAGTAGGCAAACTCGGGGCCCAATCATGCAACAGTCAGGAGAAGAATTACACAGAATTTTTGGATACCGAACAAGACGGCACAGTCAACCGCCCGTGAATACATTTCCCACCGTGATCTCTGTGTTGCGTTGTGCAGCCTCAGTGGTGGCTTTTCAAATGGCTCATTCGAGATTCAGACACATTGCAGCACATATGAAAGACAACAACGTCTACTACGCTGACAACAAATTGTGAACGAGCCCGTAAAAAAACAGCGTGCAGCCTCGCCGGCCCTGCGATGTGAGCGATGGGATGTAGAACTTGGTCTGCCTCTACCAGACACCAACAAACAATTTATTACAACTAATGTGAGGGGAGGGAATGAAAGAAAAACACCGCGAGTAGACCGTGATGAATGCCTTGTTTGTTCAGCTATCAGAAATCTCCAAGTTTGTTCCAACTTCCCACATTCCAAACCCAAGCCTCGCAGAGGTTTTGTTGAGTACCCCAACAGAACAGGAAGCACACAGCAATGTGAAATAATAGCACACATAAGTATTTGAGCTTCAGGAGAATGCAAAGACGTTGCCTGCTTTGCATCCTGTACTGATGATTGCTTTCACAGGCACAGCTAGGGACGCTAGAGTAAATCTAGGGCGGCTGTCTTGCAAAAAACAACAACATTGATATCTGGAAGTAAGCCGGGGCCGGGGGATGGCAGACACAACCTGAAACTGCCAGCTAAAAGTGGAACCCGGGTTCAAGCACCATGATGGGGGCCATGATGGTCAAACACTTAGGGAGACTATTAGTAGGCCTTTGTCTACCACACACACATCTCTCTATTCATTTGACGCCTGACAAAAAAAAAACAGCTACCTCCACCCTCGAAGCTGGGCTGTACTGTAATTTGTGTTCATCGACCAACCTGGAATTACAGGGTAGATAAACAACCAGCCCTGCAGGTGCCATGGCAGGCTAACTAACTTAACAGGAACAGGGGATGCTCCGTGGGCGTAAGTAACAAGGATGGACCCTTGTCACTGATGCCCATTAATAAGGGTGGGTGCTGGATGAAGAGTTTGCCTCCCTTTCTTCTCATGCTGTGGTGCTGCAGCCTCAGCAGCAGCTCTGTTCTGTTTAAGGCTCTAATGGTGTTTACACATACAGGGCATTATGACGCTCCACTGTTTACCCTGCCTTATTATCACAGGGGAAGACAGGGAGGCAGGGAGGAGAGAGAGAGACAGAGAGAGAGAGAGTGTCGGTGAGAGAGAGAGAATGAGTGTGTGTGTCGGTGAAAGAGAGTGTCGGTGAAAGAGAGAGAGAGACTGTCGGTGAGAGAGAGAGAAAGAGAGAGAGTGTGTGTGTGTCGGCGAGAGAGAGAAGGGTATTGAGAAGGGTAGACAGGAAAATCTGGCTCCCTGTAGGGGAAAGGCTGTGCAACCACTGCACAACAGCAGAACCTGAGATGGAGCTGCATTTCCTGACAAAATATAAAACAATTAGAGAGCGTCATTTTCCCAAATTTGAAACCCTTATTCAAGGTTTCAAAGACCTCTCTGATGAGGATAGGCTACCCGTCCTGTTGGGGGAGGACGCAGAGAGCTGTGGGTTGGCAGCGCACTACATTGCTGCCTGCCATAAGTTGATGGACAGTGTCTGACAGACCAATCAACCTGCACATGTACTCTACTGTATGCTTATTGTTATTGTTGAATGTATGGTTACTTGGTTATTGTTGTCCCGTTGACAATTTTGATTCTCATTTTTATATTGTAAATATCCAAAATAAGCTTTGGCAATATGTACATTGTTAAGTCATGCCAATAAAGCGAATTGAATTGAGAGAGTGCGTGTGTGTGTCGGTGAGAGAGAAACATTAGAAGAATCGGCAGCACCTGGTATCACCCTACACAACACTGAAATCAAGTGTCTGCCATACGCAGATGACCTGGTGCTGCTGTCGCCCACTAAAGAGGGGTTACAGCAGCACCTAGATCATCTTCACAGGTTCTGTCAGACCTGGGCTCTGACCATTAACCTAAAAAAAACAAATATAATGATATTCCAAAAAAGGTCTGGAAATAAGGATGACAAATATAAATTCTATTTGGACACAGTTCTATTAGAACACACCAAAAACTACACATATCTAGGACTAAATATCAGCAACACAGGTAGCTTTCACATGGCTGTGAATGAGTGTAATGATCGTCGTTCTCCTCGTCTGAGGAAATATCGGACCAATGCGCAGCGTGGTACGTGTTCATGATGTTTATTTGCCTGAACACTGAAATACAAAATAACAACGTGAATAAACGAAACAAATGAAACAGTCCCATGTGGGAAAATGCTACCTAAGTATGATTCTCAATCAGAGAACGAACGACACCTGCCTCTGATTGAGAACCATACCAGGCCAAACACATAACCACAACATAGAAAAAGGAACATAGACTACCCACCCCAACTCACACCCTGACCACACTAAAACAAAGACATAACAAAAGAACTAAGGTCAGAACGTGACAATGAGCTGAGAGACAAAGCAAGAAGAGCATTCTATGCCATTAAAAGGAACATCAAAATCGAAATTCCAATTGGTTCTATCAGTTATAGAACCAATTGCTCTATATGGCAGTGAAGTATGTAGTCCAATCTCTAATAATGAATTTACCAAATGGGACAAACATCCAATCGAAATACTGCATGCAGAGTTTTGCAAGACTGTATTGCAAGTGCAAAGAAAAACTTGAAATAACGCATGTAGATCAGAATTGGGCCAATACCCCCTCCTCATTCGAATAGAAAAAAGAGCCATCAAATTTTACAACCATCTAAAAACAAGTGACCCCAAAACATTTCATCACACAGCTCTACAATGTCAAGAGATGAAAAAAGAGAAGAGTCCCCTCAGCCAGCTGGTTCTGAAGCTCAGTTCACCAACCCAAACCAACCCCATAGAGCCTCAGGACAGCACTCAAAACATCTGGCCCAACCAAATCATCACAAAACAAAGAGAAAAATATATCATCCATTGGAAAGACACCACAAAATAATCAAAGTAAACTTCAATGCTATTTGGCTCTTAACAGACTTAGCATGGTGGCAGACCACTGTGACTGATAGAAAACTGAGGAAAACATTGACTAGGTACAGACTCAGTGAGCACAGTCTGGCTATAGAGACTGGTCGTCACAGACAAACCTGGCTGCCCAGAGAGAACAGGCTGTGCTCACTCTGCTCCAAGGGAGAGGTAGAGACAAAGCTGCATTTCCTATTACACTGTGACAAATACTCAGACCTAAGATAATATTTCTTTCCCAAAATTATAATTCAATACAAAGAATTTGAAACTATAAAAGATTAAGAAAAAATCAAATATTTATTGGGTGAAAAGCCAAAATGTGCAGTTTTGGCAGCCACATATGTGTCCTCCTGCCACAACCTGAGGGACAGCCAGTGAAAAGTGCAAAGTAATGTCAATAATATTTCCCATCTTGTTTTGTTTTGTCTTTCATACCATGTCATGTGTCTTCTCAGTCATGTTGACACTGGTCCACTACAATTGCTTTAATGTATTGTTGTTCTCATTAATATTGTTGTTGTAGTTGTTGTTAATTGTAATCCCATGTCCACTACCACTATTATTATTGCTGTTGGTCCCACCATATATTTATAAATAAATATATATCTAATATATAAATATATATATTTATTTTATTTTTTGATATGTAATACTTTGACAATGTAAGTAATAATGAACTTGCCATGTCAAAAAAGTGAATTGAATTGAGAGAGTGTGTGTGTCGGTGAGAGAGAGAGAGAGAGAGAGAGAGAGAGAGAGAACAACAGAGTAGCTGAGGGTGTAGGTGAGGGTGTGTGTGTGTGTGTGTGTGTGTGTGTGTGTGTGTGTGTGTGTGTGTGTGTGTGTGTGTGTGTGTGTGTGTGTGTGTGTGTGTGTGTGTGTGTGTGTGTGTGTGTGTGTGTGAGATAGCATGAGAGACAGCGGAAACTGCACCACACACCCTACTGTCCAAAAATAAACGTCCTCTCACACAGTGGGATAGCTACTGAGAACACCAGGGAATCAAAACCCTGAGAGAAAAAATGACTATGAGAGAACCCTATCCCTATTTTTTCCAATTTTGATACCCTCTGAGGGGGGACTGTCGGATAAATCATTAATCTGCGTCCCCTATGGTCTGTGGTCAAAAGTAGTGCACTACATAGGGAATAGGTTGCCATTTGGGATAAACACTAAGTATGCCTCTCGACTTTGCCTTTTCACTTGACCTTGCGGTTGCGGTTGACTCTGGGCTGGTATCGTTGCTGTAGGGTTGCTAATTGTGATAAATGAGAATGACACCAGCTCCTACGGTAGCCCAGCAAGTCAATATATTTAATGCCAGCTCTGGCACGGCGAGGAGCTGCCGTCTCTGTGGGTAATTAATGGAGGATGCTCAGGCTTGTATCAAGGATGGCGGTAAAACGGCACAGTGCACCTCTCTCTTGCATACATCTCCCTACTCAAATTCTAGTGCAGCCCCCTCGGGCAGTCGTGTGTGTGTTTGTGTGTGTGTAGGTCTGCGTTTGTGCTTGCATATGGGTGAATGTGTATGTTTGGAGGTGATTGTACCAGTACATGTTCAAATAAATCAGATGTCGGAATGGTACGTTGATATAAAATCCCCTGGTCATGCCACATACAGACTGATTATCTCCTTTTGTATTTTTAATGTCTTCCCTCTGGAGAAACTAAATGATGACGTTTATCTGGATAGCTGCCGTCTCTTTGAGACACTCGTGACACGAGGGAACGAAACACGGAGTCAAATGCTTCCACATGACTTCCTGCATATCCCAGGCGCCTCGAGCCTGCGACAGATACCGGGAGACCTGGGATATAAAAAAGTCCCCACTCACAGGACCATAAATATGTCACTCTGTCGTGGAAGGAGGCCAGTGTTTACAGCCTGGCCAAGCATGGGTTATCAGGCCTCTGGACAATCCACAGTGCACCATAAACATTACAGCAGAGATGGAGGAGGGGGGGAGGACAAGGGGAGAGAGGGAGAGAGAAAGAGAGCAAAAGGGTGGGAATGTGTAGCATAGTGGTGACTTAGGGGCCATTTACATTAGTAAAATGTTTAGTGAGATCTTTCTTCAACATCAGATTTGCAACTTTTCTGTTTGTACTAGCCTTGGATGTGGTGTGGCCAAAGCTACATTCCTGCTTCGTAATGTGACTGCAGCTACTAGCATACTGTAGATACCATAGTATACAGACAAACAGAATAAGGATAGCAATTGAAACTATACAGGAGCTTCTTATCTAAATTATTTTCCACATAATGTTTCACACTTGATTAATGCAACGATTCAAACGTTTGTGGCTATTTTAAAAGCCTTTCATTTTCAATTTCGGCTAATGTAAAAATGCTGTCTACTAATATAAAAGGTCATTAAGGTGATTCTTGCAGGGACATGTGTTGTGGGAAAGCCATTGTCTTTACACAGTACCTAAAATAAATGTATTTTAAAGTTGCCGTTTCAATTGTGTTGATGAATTTCTTGTGCACATTGTATTTATATGAATTGTGTCGAACAATTCAGCATTAGCTGCCATCGATACTTTGTAATGTTGAATTTGAAATAAACCATTCTATATACGGTGCATTCGGAAAGTAGTCAAACCCCTTAACTTTCTCCACATTGTGTTCCGTTACTGCCTTATTCTAAAAAAATGTTTTATTTTATTTATCATCAATGGACACAGAATACCACATACTGAATGAATCAAAAACTGTTTAGACATTTCTGCAAATGTATAAAAAAAATCAAAACTGAAATATCACATTTAGTATTCAGATCCTTTGCTATGAGACTCGTAATTGAGCTCAGGTGCATCCGGTTTCCATAGTAGAAGTTGGAGTAAATTTAAAAATCAAGTAACTTAGAAGAACAACAAAAATAACATATTGAACTTGTAAAAGTACCTCTTGTTAGCTACTCCCCATCGTTGTTCACAATTACACTAAACAAAATTATAAATGCAACATGTAAAGTGTTTCATGAGCTGAAAAGAAAAATCCCAGAAGTTTCCCATACAGACAAAAAGCTAATTTCTCTGAAATGTTGTGAACAAATGTGTTAATATCGCTGTTAGCGAGCACTTCTCCTTTGCCAAGATAATCTATCTACCTGACAGGTGTGGCATATCAAGAAGCTGATTTAACAGCATGATCATTGCACATTACCTTGTGCAGGGGACAATAAAAGGCAACTTTAAAATGTGCAGTTGTCTCACAACACAATGCCACAGATGTCTCAAGTTTTGAGGGAGTGTGCAAATGGCATGCTGAATGCAGGAATGTCCACCAGAGCTGTTGCCAGATAATTTGATGTTAATTTCTCTACCATAAACTGTCAACGTCTTGTTAGAGAATTTGGCAGTATGTCCCTCTGGCCTCACAACTGCAGACAATGTGTAACCACGCCAGCCCAGGACCTCCACATCCGGCTTCTTCACCTGTGGGATCGTCTGAGGGGTATGTGGGGGTGCGGAGGAGTAATTATGTCTGTAATAAAGCCCTTTTGTGGGGAAAAAAACTCTTGATTTGCTGGGCCTGCTCCACAGTGGGTGGGCCTATGCCCTCCCAGGCCCACCCATGGATGCGCCCCTGCCCAGTCATGTGAAATCATAGATCAGGGCCTAATTTATTTATTTAAATTAAAAATCTTGGAAATTGTTGCATGGTGCGTTTGTATTTTTGTTTCAATATAGTTCACATCAATAACAATTGAGTGAAAGGCTTGTTATTTACAGACTACTGAGACACGGCTATAGTGTCTCTTCGCCTTACATCATAGATATCTCCCACTTCCTTTCCCAATTAGCTAGTTTGTGAGCTGCTTTGAGGCTATGTAATTGCACTGATAATAAGAATACAAAATATCCACAAATAAACCCAACTGCACTCGAGTCCTCTGATCAAACAAAAAGGAGAAATAAACAAGATAACCCTTTTGGGAACCGCAAACAATTGCTTTGATGAGTTTGTGTTAGCGGGAAACTGAGTATATACTCTGCAAAAACAAAATAATCATGCAGTAACTTAATTTAAGTAACTCATCGGAAAAGTCAATCAAAACCATGGTTGGCTCCCCAAAGCTTTGTTATGGTACCACCCCTGGTGCCTGCTGCTCTCAAACCACCGTAGACTGTGCACTTGAATTTAATTAACATACAGAATTGGCTCAGGTGAAACCCCGGCGCAGGTATGGAGATGCGCTGCCTTAGTCCTCCCCTGAGTTATATCGGCTAAGGAAGCGTAGTTGGGAAAGAAATCTTCTCATAGTTAGTCAACCAAAAAACCTTGACAAGCTTCAAAGCTGCATGGGACTCAAAAAAGTCCCTCAGAAAGTATTCATACCCTTTGATTCTTCCACTTTTTTTGGTTACAGCCTGAATTCAGAAATGTATTAAATCATATTTTTTTCTCACCTATCTACACAGAATATCCCATAATAACAAAGTGGATTATTTTTTTTGAAATACAGAAATATCAGATGTACACATCCGAGTCAATACTTTGTAGAAGCACTTTTGGTGGTGATTACAGCTGTGGGTCATTTGTGGTAAGACTTTAATAGCTTTCCACATCTGGATTGTACAAAATTAGCCGATTTATTCTTTTAAAAATTCTTCAAGCTCTGTCAAGTTGATTTTTGGTCATTGTTAGCCATTTTCAAGTCTTACCATTGATTTCCAAGACAATTTCTGTCAAAACTGTAACTAGGCCACTCAGGAACATCCAATGTTGTCTTGGTAAGCAACTCTAGCGTTGATTTGGCCTTGTGTTTTAGGGTATTGTCTTGCTGAAAGGTGAATTCGTCTCCCAATGTCAGTTGGAAAGCAGACTGAACAAGGTTTTGCTTTAAGATTGTACCTTTGCTATTCCGCTTCTTTTCATCCCAAAAACACCCTAGTCCTTGCCAATGACAGGCATACCCATAAAATGATGCAGCCACCACCATGCTTGAAAATATGAAGAGTGATACTCAGTGATGTGTTGTGATGGATTTGCTCCAAACATTGCACTTTGTATTCAGGACAAAAAGTACATTTCCTTTGCCAATTTTTCTGCAGTTTAACTTAAGTGCCTTGTTGCAAACAGGATGCATGTAATATTTGTATTCTGTACAGGCTTCCTTCTTTTCAGTCTGTCATTTAGATCAGTATTGTGGAGTAACTACACTTTTGCTGATCTATCCTCAGTTTTTTCATATGACAACCATTAAACTAAGTCACTTTTTAAAAATCACCATAGGCCTCCTGGTGAGATCCCTGAGCAGTTTCCTTCTTCTCCGGCAACTGAGTTAGGAAGGACACTTGTATCTTTGTTGTAATTGGATACACCACCCAAAGCCTAATAACTTCCTGATTTATTTTACACCTCAACAAAAGGGTGCCAATCGGTGCCTTTCTTTGTAGTTGAATCTGTGCTTGAAACTCACTACTCGACTGAAGGACCTTACAGACAATTGTATGTGTGGGGTATAGAGATGGGGTAGTTATTCAACAATCTTTTTAACCACTATTACTAAACACTGAATGAGTCCGCGCAACTTATCATGTGATTTGTTAAGCAGATTTTTACTGAGCGTATTTAGGCTTGCCGTAACAAAGGAGTTGAATACTTACTGACTCAAGACAATTTAGCTTTTTTTTTTTAAATCCACAAACAATTACAAACAAAAATTCCACTTTGACATTATAGGGTATTGTGCCTAGATTAGTGACACACAATCTCAATTTAATCCATTTTAAATTCAGGCTGTAATACAACAACATGTGGAAAAAGTAAAGAGGTGTGAATACTTTCTGAAGGAACTGTATGTCTCTAAAGGGATAAAAAACCTGGACGATACACTCTGCACACTGCATATAGCTTTGTAGTCAAAGCAGGAAGGGTTTGATACGGACATACAAGAGTATGAACAAACATATAATTGATTGCGTTTACGCACTCTCCAACTCGAGACCTATGTAAGAATCATGAAGCAATTTTGTGTTGAAAAAGGCATGAGGCGGTTATCTGGGTCTGGGAAACTGCCCATAGATTCCTATTCAGACATTATGAGACTGTTATCCCTTAGACTCTAAGGTTTATAGCCATTGAGTACTGTACTGGAAATAGACTACACAATGACTGGAATTTGAAAAATAAATAAAGGATTATATTTGTCCAGAAATAGTCGCTTTATTGCTTTGGTATTTATTTGATTTCGCCATGTTTAGTTATGTAAGGACTAGACAGCAAATATCCTGTGATGTCCAGTTTCACAACGCCCATATTGGACAAAATCATCTCTGTATTATTCTATCTACCGACAACACCCCATCACTAAACCTTAAGAACATGAAGAGTAAACCAATCAGATTCAGATTATGGGACGGTCACAGTAAAGTAGGAAATAGGAAAAGGAAATAGGACTAGATAAGAGACAGATAATGATCGGGCAGCGTGTCCGTGTTACTTCATGAGTTCTGGATTACCAGTTTTACCAGTTAAACTGTAATAGTCAATGCACAGGTTAGAATTATCTTTACATTAGATCTGTCATGCTTAGCCCCGCCCGCTCCCGCTCCCCCTCCCTAGCACTCGAAGGCATTATGCACTCCTGCCACCATCATTACGCACACCTGCCTATCCCCCATCACGTGGAGACTACGTGGCAGGCTGACTACCTGTTATGCGAGTGCAGCAAAGAGCCAAGGTAAGGTGCTAGCTAGCATAAAGCTTATCTTATAAAAAACAATCAATCTTAACATAATCACTAGTTAACAACACATGGTTGATGATATTACTAATTTATCTAGCTTGTCCTGCGTTGCATATAATCTATGCGGTGCCTGTTAATTTATCATTCAATCACTGCCTACTTCGCCAAACGGGTGATTAAACAAGAGCATTCGCGAAAAAAAGCATGGTCATTGCACCAATGTGTACCTAACGATAAACATCAATGCCTTTCTTAAAATCAATACACAAGTATATATTTTTAAACCTGCATATTTAGTTAATATTGCCTGCTAACATGAGTTTCTTTTAACTAGGTAAATTGTGTCACTTCTCTTGTGTTCTTTGCAAGCAGAGTCAGGGTATATGCAGCAGTTTTGGCTGCCGGGCTAGTTGCAAACTGTGTGAAGACAATTTCTTCCTAAAAAAGACTATAATTCATTTGCCAGAATTGTACATAATTATGACATAACATTGAAGGTTGTGCAGTGTAAAAGCAATATTTAGACTTAGGCATGCCACCTGTTAGATAAAATACGGAATGTTCCGTATTTCACTGAAAGAATAAATGTTTTGTTTTCGTAATGATAGTTTCCGGATTTTACCATATTAATGACCTAAGGCTCGTATTACTGTGCGTTATTATATTATAATTAACTCTATGATTTGATAGAGCAGTCTGACTGAGCAGTGGTAGGCAGCAGCAGGCTCGTAAGCATTCATTCAAACAGCACTTTCCTGCATTTGCCAGCAGCTCTTCGCTCTGCTTCAAGCATTGCGCTGTTTATGACTTCAAGACTATCAGGAGATTAGGATGGCAATGCTAAAGTACCTATTAGAACATCTAATAGTCAAAGGTATATGAAATACAAATGGTATAGAGAGAAACAGTCCTATAATAACTACAACCTAAAACTTCTTACCTGGGAATATTGAAGACTCATGTTAAAAGGAACCACCAGCTTTCATATGTTCTGAGCAAGGAACTTAAACATTAGCCTTTTTACATGGCACATATTGCACTTTTACATTCTTCTCCAACACTTTGTTTTTGCATTATTGAAACCAAATGTATTATTATTTCATTATTTATTTGAGACTAAATTGACTTTATTGATGTATTATATTAAGTTAAAATAAGTGTTCATTCAGTATTGTTGTAATTCAAATCAAATGTATTTATAAAGTCCTTCTTGCATCAGCTGATATCTCAAACTGCTGTTCAGAATTGTCATTATTACAAATATATATATAAAAATCATCCGATTAATCAGTATATCCTGTTTTTGGTCCTTTATGAAAAATCATAATTGGTCGACCTCTCGTCATTACCTCCCCTATATCTGTCTGTTCCCAAGCTCTGTCCCTCCGCTTCAGGATTAATGTTTGTATGTAAATGTAAATGTATGTAGTTTTGTTACCCAGTGCTGACGCTGTTACTGTCTTGTTCCATGTCTGTTCCCAATTAAATCTTGACTCCCCGTACCTGCTTCTCTACTCCAGCATCGGTTCTTACAGAACGCAGCAACCATCAAACGAAGCATCGGGGAGTGCTGGATTTCAGTTGGTGGTGACGTCGGGTCCGGGGGCTGAAGGAACCGGGGGCCAATGGAACCGGGGATGCCTAAGCCAGCTTGTCGGGCCGGGTGGCGCACCTAGAGGGGGAGGGGGGAGGCACTTTCATGCCTGCTCCAACTCCCCCTCCCTGGTGTTTGAAGGCACCAGGCTCCCCAGCATTACGCACTCCTGCCACCATCATTACGCACACCTGCCTTCCCACGTCACGTGCATCAGCGATTATTGGACTCACCCGGACTCTATCACCTGTGTCATTACCTCCCCTATATCATTCTGTTCCCAAGCTCTGTTCCCCGTTTCAGGATTAATATTTGTATGTCGTTATGTTACCCGGTGCTGACGCTGTTCCAGTTTTGTTCCATGTCTGTTCCCAATTAAATGTTGACGCCCCGTACCTGCTTCTCTACTCCAGCGTCGGTTCTTACAATATCACTGTCTGTGAATCATACCCTTCAGCCCTGTGCTATGCAATCTCTAACACGCAACCCAAACAGGCTGCGCGCGTGCGCCGTCGTGAAAACATTTATTTTGTCCCCCTACACCAAGCGCGATCACAATACGCAGGTTAAAATATCAACTCTGAACCAACATTCATTTGGGGACAGGTCGAAAAGCATTAACGATGTATGGCAATTTAGATAGTTAGCTTGCACTCGCTAGATAATTTGTCCTATTTAGCTAGCTTGCTGTTGCTAACTAATTTGTTCTGGGATATAAACATTGAGTTGTTATTTTACCTGAAATGCACAGGATCCTCTACTCCGACAATTAATCCACACATAAAACGGTCAACCGAATCGTTTCTAGTCATCTCTCCTCCTTCCAGGCTTTTTCATCTTTGAATTTATATGGTGATTGGCATCTACACTTTCATAGTATTACTACGACGACCGGCAAAACAGTTTGTCTTTCAATCACCCACGTAGGTATAACCAATGAGGAGATGGCACGTGGGTACCTGCTTCTATAAACCAATGAGGAGATTGGAGAGGCAGGACTTGCAGCGCGATCTGCGTCAGAAATAGAAAGGAGTTCTACTTTAGCCCTTGGCAATGCAGACACTTGTTGGTACTCGCGAGCAGTGTGGGTGCAATAATTGAATAACATGGATTTCTACATTTATTTTGCAACGCTCGTGCACGCGACGGGTCCGGTCTGGTCAGCATGTAACAGTTATTTTCCAATGCTGCAGTATCTAAGGTCAAATATACAGTGTGGCCCATATACATTATAATCTATTAATCTATACCTACAAACAACAGTTAAGACCTTTTTACAGTATAGCCATCACCTCTATGTAACCCGGTTATTACACCACCAACTCTTTTCACAGCCCTGATTGGCCTTATGTCTGACATATCAGTTTCATACACCACTCCTATGGAAACGAAAGAGAAATATGCGTCCCAAATGACACCCCATTCCCTACACAGTGCACTACTTTTCAGAGCCCTATGGACCCTTTCGGAATAGGGTGCCATTTGGGACGCAACCAGTGAGTGCTCCTACAGTGTCTTTAAGTGCTTCTATACATGCGTCTGTGAGCATAGTGTGATGTCGAAAAATAAAGAACAGCCATGCAAGCCAGCAGATGGATCGCAGTTTGGCTTGCCAGGAATTATTTCCTTCATTCTATTATTAAAGGGGCAATCTGGGAATAGTGAATACATTTTTACATTTTAAAAAGTGGTGCCCACTTTGTTTTTGTTTGAATCTCAGATTGCCCCTTCAAATACCCAGCTCTCTGTCAACACTGCCATGGTAATGAGGCCAAGGTAAAGAGGTTTCACTTGAAGTTGATCAGACCCATTTTCTGAGAATTTTACAGGGCTCATGTTGTAAGGGGCTTAGGGAGAGGAAAAGCAAAGGCTTTTCTGAGCGACTATTATCGTTATCATCCACATTTGATTACCTTTGGTACTTAATGTCCTGTCATCTCCGATTTGGTTATCTTTTTATAGAATGAATTTACAAGGGAGCCAATATGTAGTTAACCAAAGACTGCAACTAGCCATCAGTCTATGTGATGTGTCGTAACATATATTTTTGTTTCAAACCATTTTCCGATTTCTTTTTACACATTGTATTGGTTTGAGGAACTCTGAATGTATGTATTGCAATCCAAATCCTAATTTCTACTTTATATCTATTTATATAAGGATTTTAGATGTGGTGGTCTAGAGATGCCTGATATCCTATGACTCAATCAAAACAAGTGGTTAGAATTTCTCCTCCAGTTGCTTGCTATACCTTGGGACCAATTGCACAGAAGTGGCATAGATTTCTCATGGGCTAGACGAGGAAACATCTAATAAAATCTGCAGCAGCACTCTAATCCTGACATTGAGCTATCCTTCACTGCGATAGGTTCAGGGCTGTGCATGACCAGTTTTCCGTTCATTAGGGGGAACAGTTTTCAAAATGGAGTGAAACTGAGAAGTACCACTGTACCTGAACATGTCCAATAAGAATACTGATTTTTGTTTTCCATTGGAAAACGGTTTGCAACTATGTGCTCTACTGAACATGACCCTGAGCAGAAAAAAGAGCTCCCCTCTCTGACCTTCAACTCCTCCATCCTGACCTTAACAGAGATAACCTGTACTCCACTCCTGCAGAGTGCAAATACTGCATTCCCATATCTTCTGTAATAGACTCCTAACTGCACTGATTGATACACCTGGCAGCCTCACCTAAAGTATATGGCATACTGTATAGTGGGATATTGGTTCATTACTGGGCTTCAAACTTTGACTGATTGAAGTTCTCAAGCATCACACTATCTGCAGCAATCAGTCCAGTCACCTTGGCTTGGGGAAGGTGGGCTTTAAAACATGTGTGTGCTGGCAACCGGCTACCATTGATTAATATGTTCAAGTGGAGCTGCTGATGCAAGCGCTTTCGAGGATTTCAGCCTTGCGGCGTCGAACATATACTTTATCATCAACGTAAAGCCAGCCGCTTGTTGTAGTGCACTATACAGGGAATAGTGTAACATTTCAGCCGTGATAGACAATAGACGGCTTTATAGGTGACGGGAGTCGGGAAAGAAGCACGCACATCATGCGTCTCGAAACATCAAACCATAGTGTAAATGCATATATGCCATATAAGTAATCAATGAGACACATGGCTGTGGTAAAGGTCGCCGGAACTGTTCGCAGTCACACAGATGTATCATATTCCCAACAGCGTTAAAGGGGAATGGAAACACTTTAGGAAGTAAATCTAAGCAAGATATGTATTCAATCCACTAATACTAAACATGTGCATTTAACATACAAACATCTCTATATATAGTATTTTCATCGCCGACAAGGTTTATTTGAGCTAAGGTCAGCGCCATTTTAAATTGCCATAGTAAAGACTGACGCCAGTGCGTCACTGGCAGGAATCAGCAAATTGTCTGTGGTATTGAGTTTTCGTGCGGGGAGTGAATCGAAGAGAGTGAGGTTAGGGGTGGACAACGATGATGGCAACAGCAAGTAGTAATTCAAACATGAACTGTATAGCGCCAGGCTGTATGAATTGGCTCAAAGAAAATCCCTCGGTAAACTACCATTGGCTGCCCAAGGACCTACAACTTTTATAGAAGTGGCTCCATATCCATATAAGAGGAAGGACGTGCCAGCTCGAGCTAGCAGGATATACATACAGCATTTCAAGGAGGCAGAATTCGCGATGAAGGGCACTTTCGATGTTATGGTGTAGGGTTACCGAATGACCATCATTAACATCGCTGACTTTGGAGTCAAGCAAAAGCGATTGAACGGAGGAGGTGACGCGAATCAATGCAATGGAGCCTGAGGTAACATTAACCGGTCATGACTTTTGTTGACAAGGCTAGCATCAGACACTGGACAACTTTGTGTAACACCCCCCAGCAAATAACGTTAGTAAGCAACTCAACTGCAACTAAAATTGCAACACAGTTTATCCACCCCTGTTATTAGGTAACGTTAGTTCATATAGTTAGCTTCCACCTCAGCTAGTCAAGTACTGTAATACATTTTGCTGACAGATTTGTTTTTGTAATGTTTTGTTAGCTCCATCTCATTTAGCTAGACTGAAGTTGACATAGCTAATGTTTGCTGAAAAATAAATGTCCCTGTATTTGCTGTGTGTGTGTGTGTGTGTGTGTGTGTGTGTGTGTGTGTGTGTGTGTGTGTGTGTGTGTGTGTGTGTGTGTGTGTGTGTGTGTGTGTGTGTGTTGACAAAGCATACAAGACAGGTAGCTTGTTAATGCCAACTGATATATTTGGGTTCTGTTTGTCTTAACAAAACGTTTGTTTGTTTTCAGGATGACATCTTCATCCCTGAAAACGTTTTCATCCTGGGGGAGACTGTGCAGGAGGCAGGTGGTACATGCAAATCCATATTATTTATAAGGCTATTGTTTATTTCAAGTATATGCTGTGATTCTTGAATATAACTATAGCCTAATAGATGCCATAATTGTTTTCTACCAACAAGAAAGAATGGTTAGTACTGCTTGTCAAACTGACACCTGGGTGCCTGTGCTGCCGTGGAGAAGAAGTCCACCGGGACCATCACTAAAGAGCTCAGGGCCCATCTAGATTGCGCTCATGACCACCAGTATACAACCGAGTCCTGCCCCTAAACGCCACAGATGGAGCTGACAGAGAGTAAGATCAGTGAAGACCATAAATCTCTGTCGGGGGTCAAAGACGAGACTTGTAAATTTGATGTCCGAAGGCCATTCATTTCACATAAAAAGATAAATTAACACCCATGGCATAATTGTGTTAAGTGTTTGCAACAATATATAGAATAATGGGTGACATACTGTATCTAAAAAATGTTTAAAAACTTGAATAACCTTTGTCCAGACTTTTGCGCTTCATCAATGTCATTCAGTTTAACAATGGTAAAAAGCCATTTTAAAGCATATCACATGATGGTAATCACAGAAGACCCACAAAGAAGACCCATTGAAGATCCTCTATCAATGTGATGAGGTGAGTAAATCTCTCTGAAATATTTTATGATTTCACCTTTTCACCCTCAAGTAACCTTTGTAAAAAAATGCATGTCCTTCAGTACAACACAGAAAACATACTTTTAATGTTATTATTTTATAAAATGCTGTATTAAACATGAAAAGTAAGGATAATCTTTGTAGGTCAAGGTCATTACTTTATATAGATGACCAAGGAACTGCCTGTTTAAATATGTTTATTCATGAAATCCGTCCTTCAGTATCACGCTTTTGTGCTTCAGCACAACAAAAGTTTCATGTTATACCATGTTATACAATGTCACTCATTACGCTGAATGACAGTAGCTGTGTTATACCATGTTTTCACTAGTTTACAACATTTACAACAATTTATGCTTTGTTTGAAATGTTCAATTCTTATTTAATCCTAAGTGAATTAAATTGTACCTCATGTGTCAGTTAAACTATGTTGCATAGTAAACCCCATCTTCTTTATGTGTGTGGCGTATGGGTAATTTCTCTCTCTCGCTAGCATAGAACCGATCGACAGTTGAAGTCAGAAGTTTGCATACACCTTAGCCAACTAAATTTAAACTCAGTTTTTCACAATTCCAGACATTTAATCCAAGTAAAAATTCCCTGTCTCAGGTCAGTTAGGATCACACTTTATTTTAAGAATGTATAATGTCAGAATAATAGTAGAGAGAATGATTTACTTGATCTTTTATTTCTTTCATCACATTCCCAGTGAGTCAGATGTTTACATACACTCAATTACTATTTGGTAGCATTGCCTTTAAATTGTTTTACTTGGGTCAAATGTTTTGGGTAGCCTTCCACAAGCTTCCCTCAATAAGTTGGGTGAATTTTGGCCTATTCCTCCTGACAGTGCTGGTGTAACTGAGTCAGGTTTATAGGCCTCATTGCTCGTCAACGCTTTTTCAGTTCTGCCCACAAATGCAGAAATGGGATTGAGGTCAGGGCTTTGTGATGGCCACTCCAAAACCTTGACTTTGTTGTCTTTAAACCACTTTGGAAGTATGCTTGGGGTCATTGTCCATTTGGCAGACCCATTTGCGACCATGCTTTAACTTCCTGACTGATGTCTTAAGATGTTGCTTCAATATATCCACATAATTTTCCGTCCTCATGATGCCATCTATTTTGTGAAGTGCACTAGTCCCTCCTGCAGCAAAACAACCCCACAACATGATGCTGCCACCCCCGTGCTTCACGGTTGAGATGGTGTTCTTCAGCTTGCAACCCTCCCCCTTTTTTCCTCCAAACATAACGATGGCCAGTATGGCCAAACAGTTCTATTTTTGTTTCATCAAACCAAAGGACATTTCTCCAAAAAGTACAATCTTTGTCCCTGTGCAGTTGCAAACCGTAGTCTGGCTTTTTTTACGGCAGTTTTGGAACACTGGCTTCTTCCTTAATGAGTGTCCTTTCAGGTTATGTCAATATAGGACATGTTTTACTGTGGATATAGATACTTTTGTACCTGTTTCCTCCAGCATCTTCACAAGGTCCTTTGCTGTTGTTCTGGGACTGATTTGCACTTTTCGCACCAAAGTATGTTCATCTCCAGGAGACAGAACGCGTCTCCTTCCTTCTCCCAAGGATGAACCAGACTTGTGGCAGTCTACAATTTTTTTTCTGAGGTCTTGGCTGATTTCTTTTGATTTTCCTATGATGTCAAGCAAAGAGGCACTGAGTTTGAAGACGGGCCTTGAAATACATCCACAGGTACACCTCCAATTGACTCAGATGATGTCAATTAGCCTATCAGAAGCTTCTAATTGTTTTTATTTTACCTTTATTTAACTAGGCAAGTCAGTTAAGAACAAATTCTTATTTTCAATGACGGCCTAGGAACAGTGGGTTAACTGCCTGTTCAGGGGCAGAACGACAGATTTGTACCTTGTCAGCTCGGGGATGTGAACTTGCAACCTTCCGGTTACTAGTCCAATGCTCTAACCACTAGGCTACCCTGCCTAAATCCATGACATAATTGTCTGGAATTTTCCAAGCTGTTTAAAGGCACAGTCAACTTAGTGTATGTACACTTCTGACCCACTGGAATTATGATACAGTGAATTATTGTTGAAAAAAATACCTGTGTCATGCACAACGTAGATGTCCATACCGACTTGCCAAAATTACAGTTTGTTAACAAGAAATTTGTGGAGTGGTTAAAAAACTAGTTGTAATGACTCCAACCTCAGTGTAAGTAAACTTCCGACTTCAACTATAAGTACAGCTAGCTTGCACAATTTAAAGATCGTGTTCTGTTTTTACACAGTTTTATAACTTAAAAAATAGCTAAAAGAAAAATGCTATTGCTGCTACTAAAAATAGTTCATAGGATCCTTATTGTTATTGCTAAAGGAATCACATTTAATCAATATTTGTGGCCCGTAGTGATATGTGTCATTCAGGGTAACAAAACATTGTCATACAGTATAACACCAGTATTTTATATTAAAATACAATAACTTTGTTTTGTTGACTCAGAGAGACAAAAAGAAATCTCAAAGGATTAAGTGAAATATATATTTTATAGATTTTGGCAGGAAGTTTTTGTAAAAAAAACCTGTGACACATCAAATATGAGGGAGTCAAAATAAAATAATGTCAGTTTTTCTGGGTAGTTATATTTCTGCCCGTCTAAGCATGGATATATAACCTTGTGATTATAACACTTAGTTTTATAAATTACTGTCACGCCCTGGTGTTAATATTTTGTGTTTTCTTTATTTATTTGGTCAGGCCAGGGTGTGACATGGGTTTTGGAATGTGGTGTGTTTTGTCTTGGGGTTTTTCATAGGTATTGGGATTGTGGCTTACTGGGGTTTTCTAGCATAGTCTATGGCTGTCTGAAGTGGTTCTCAATCAGAGGCAGGTGTTTATCGTTGTCTCTGATTGGGAACCATATTTAGGCAGCCATATTCTTTTAGTGTTTTGTGGGTGAATGTCCTTGTTCCTGTACTTGTGTTAGTTAGCACCAGTTTAGGCTGTTTCGGTTTTCACGTTACGTTTCTTGTTTTGTAGTGTTTGTGTTTAGTTGTTTTATTAAAACATGAATCTCAATAGCCACGCCGCATTTTGGTCTGACTCTCCTTCACATGAAGATAAGCGTTACAGAATCACCCACCACAACAGGACCAAGCGACGTGATAACAGGCAGCAGCAGCAGCTGTGGGAGAGGCTGCATTATTTGGAAGATTGGACATGGGACGATGTGTTGGATGGCAAGGGTTGCTACACATGGGAGGAGATCCTGGCGGGAAAGGATCGCCTTCCATGGGAACAGGTGAAGGCAGCAAGGAGTGCAGAGGCAGCCAGAGAGAGGAGCCGGCGATATGAGGGAACACGGTTGGCAAGGAGGCCCGGGAGTCAGCCCCAAAAATGTATTGGGGGGGCTCACAGGGAGTATGGCGACGCCAGGTAGGAGACCTGCGCCAACTTCCTGTGCTTACCGGGGGGCAAGAGAGACCGGGCAGGCACCGTGTTAGGCTGTGGTGCGCACGGTGTCCCCAGTGCGGGTGCATAGCCCGGTGCGGTACATTCCAGCTCCGCGTATCGGCCGGGCTAGAGTGAGTGTCGAGCCAAGTGCCATGAAGCCGGTTCTACGCATCTGGTCCACAGTGCATCTCCTTGGGCCGGCTTACATGGCACCAGCCTTGCGCACGGTGTCCCTGGTTCACCTGCATAGCCCAGTGCGGGCTATTCCACCTCGCCGCACTGGCAGGGCGACCGGGAGTATTCAACCAGGTAAGGTTGGGCAGGCTCGGTGCTCAAGAGCTCCAGTGCGCCTGCACGGTCCGGTCTACCCAGTACCACCTCCACGCACCAGCCCTCCGGTGGCAGCTCCCCGCACCAGGCTTCCTGTGCCTACAGTGCGCCTCGCCTCTCCAGCGCTGCCAGAGCCTTCCTCCTCTCCAGCGCTGCCGGAATCTCCCGCCTGTTCAGCGCAGTCAAAGCCTTCCGCCTCTACAGTGCTGCCGGAGTCTCCCGCCTGTTTAGTGCTGCCAGAGCCTTCCTCCTCTACAGCGCTTCCGGAGTCTCCCGCCTGTTCAGCGCAGTCAAAGCCTTCCGCCTCTACAGTGCTGCCGGAGTCTCCCGCCTGTTTAGCGCTGCCAGAGCCTTCCTCCTCTACAGTGCTGCCGGAGTCTCCCACCTGTTCAGCACTGCTAGTCTGCAAGGAGCAGCCAGAGCTGCAAGTCTGCAAGGAGCTGCCAGTCTGCAAGGAGCTGCCAGTCAGCAAGGAGCTGCCAGAGATGCCAGTCTGCATGAAGCCGCCAGAGCTGCCAGTCTGCAAGAAGCCGCCAGAGCTGCCAGTCTGCAAGAAGCCGCCAGAGCTGCCAGTCTGCAAGAAGCCGCCAGAGCTGCCAGTCTGCAAGAAGCCGCCAGAGCTGCCAGTCTGCAAGAAGCCGCCAGAGCTGCCAGTCTGCAAGAAGCCGCCAGAGCTGCCAGTCTGCAAGAAGCCGCCAGAGCTGCCAGTCTGCAAGAAGCCGCCAGAGCTGCCAGTCTGCAAGAAGCCGCCAGAGCTGCCAGTCTGCATGGAGCAGCCAGAGCCGTCAGTCAGCATGGAGCAGCCAGAGCCGTCAGTCAGCATGGAGCAGCCAGAGCCGTCAGTCAGCATGGAGCAGCCAGAACCGTCAGTCAGCATGGAGCAGCCAGAGCCGCCAGTCAGCATGGAGCAGCCAGAGCCGTCAGTCTGCCAGGATCCGCCAGTCAGCCAGGAGCTTCCAGAGCCGCCAGTCAGCCAGGATCCACCAGTCAGCCAGACTCTTCCAGATCCGCCAGTCAGCCAGGATCTTCCAGATCCGCCAGTCAGCCAGGACCCGCCAGTCAGCCAGACTCTTCCAGATCCGCCAGTCAGCCAGGATCTGCCGGAACCCCCAGTCAGCCAGGATCTGCCAGAACTGCCAGCCAGCCAGGATCTGCCAGAGCCAACTACCTTGCTGAGCTTCCTCTCAGTGCTGAGCTACCCCTCAGTCCCGAGCTACCCCTCAGTCCCGAGCTACCCCTCAGTCCCGAGCTACCCCTCAGTCCCGAGCTGCCCCTCAGTCCCGAGCTGCCCCTCAGTCCCGAGCTGCCCCTCAGTCCAGTGGGCCCTTGGTGAGGGCTACTAGGCCAAGGTCGGCAGCGAGGGTCGCCTATCTAAGGACGCGAGGAAAATGGACTAAGAATTTGTTGGAGTGGGGTCCACGTCCCGCGCCGGAGCCTCCACCGTGGACAGACGCCCTCCCGGACACTCCCCTATGGGTTTAAGTGTGCGGCCGGGAGTCCGCACCTTGGGGGGGGGGGGTTCTGTCACGCCCTGGTCTTAGTATTTTGTGTTTTCTTTATTTATTTCGTCAGGCCAGAGTGTGAGACATGGGTGTTGGTATGTGGTGTGTTTTGTCTTGGGGTTTTTCATAGGTATTGGGATTGTGGCTTACTGGGGTTTTCTAGCATAGTCTATGGCTGTCTGAAGTGGTTCTCAATCAGAGGCAGGTGTTTATCATTGTCTCTGATTGGGAACCATATTTAGGCAGCCATATTCTTTGAGTGTTTGTGGGTGATTGTCCTTGTTCCTGTTCTTGTGTTAGTTTGCACCAGTTTAGGCTGTTTCGGTTTTCACGTTACGTTTCTTGTTTTGTAGTGTTTGTGTTTAGTTGTTTTATTAAAACATGAATCTCAATAACCACGCCGCATTTTGGTCCAAGAATGATCAGATTAATATTGCCATTGAGAAAATTCAAAACAAAACGAGACATGACCTTTTTCAAGGTCAGTCTCGCAAAAAGACGCATTCTTGCGTTCTAACTACCCGCTATTCAAAGTGCTCTGAACAAATTAAGGGAATTGTTCACAAACATTGGCACATCCTAAAATCCGATGATAGTCTAGGTAATGTGTTTTCGGACCTTCCCTTGGTCGTATTCTCGCGGGGCAGAAATCTCAGAGACCAATTGGTACACTCTGATTTACCACCCCAAGATATTCCTGAACGACGTCTATTTGCGCCCCTACTGGATCGAAATTACAAATGTAATGGCTGTGCTCAATGCAATGAAACTTATAAATGTAGATCCTTCAAACACCCACAAACAGGGAAATCGATCCCAATAAAAGGTGTTATTACGTGCTCCACTGAGGCAGTTATTTATCTTATAACTTGTCCTTGTGGTAAAAATTATGTAGGTAAAACAAAGCGCGAATTAAAAGTACGTATCTCAGAGCATCGTAGCACCATTAGGTGTAAAAACTTGACTTATCCAGTTGCGGCCCACTTCTTGGAGGCAGGCCACTCGATTTCGTCTCTGCGTTATATTGGCATCGAACATGTCACCCTCCCTAGGAGAGGGGGTGACCTTGATAATTTATTGTTAAAACGAGAGGCAACCTGGATCTTTAATTTAAAGTCTCAACGTAGACCGCATTTTGGTCCGACTCTCTTTCAAACCAAGAAAGCCTTTACAATTACATTTTACTAGGGTACCTTCATATGAATCACAATACAAATGATTTATTGGCTTTATTTTTGATTATAACTAATAATAGGGCATAGGTGACTCTCCAATGAACATAAAAAAGCAATTCAGGGAATTGTAATTGCTGTTTAATTTTATTGTTACTTTGAAAACCTTATATGACTTTGACCCATGAAGCTGAGAGCTCAGACTCACAATCACAGTGTGAGCCAAGATATACTATCGATTCCTTTGGGGGAGTGGGATGGTGTTCCCTAAAATGGAGAAGGAGCAGGCAATTCAACAGCAAATTCAAAGATGCACCTATCCAAAAATGGAATCGAAGTGGAATTGTTTTTCCTCTGATTTATTTTTACCCGTTTCAATGGATGTGCCACCTTGTCCCGGATCTGCTGTTTCGACTCTCTCTCTCTCTCTCAACCTATGAATGCTCAGCTATGAAAAGTCAACTGACATTTGCTCCTGAGGTGTTGAACTGTTGTACCCTTTATAACCACTGTGGTTTTATTCTTATGTAAAAATATATTTTTCTGAAATATATTTGATTGTTTGTTTGCTGTTCTGCATGCTGTGTATTCACTAACAGTCTGAGTGATGGGCCATTTTTATAGTATCTAACATATTTTGGTGTGCATTTAATCTGCATCTTAACTTCTTAAAGTAGCAATCAGCAGTAGGAACAATAACAAAGTGTCTACCTGCTCCTCTTTCGGTAAAAAAATGAGGGATGGGCCTGGTGAAATGTAACCACTTTCAAATTCATAGACAGAGCTATAGATGCAAGGACTGACCATTCATGATATCAAAATTGTAAGCCTGTTTCTATGATCTGTTTCCCCTAACATGTACCCAGTTTGCTTTGGATAAAGGCATCTGATAAATGGCATATATTATTCAAGTCTACTTTGACTCTGCCAACTAGCTGCCCAGTGTCGTCACCATTCTTTCAAATAGAAGGCAGGCAAAGCTAGTTGAACTCACTACTCTAGTGACAGGGACACAGGATTAGTGCGCACTGAAAGTAGTTTTAATGGATATCAATGGATATACAGTACCAGTCAAAAGTTTGAACAACACCTACTCATTCAAGGGTTGTTCTTTATTTTTTACTATCTTCTACGTTGTAGAATGATAGGGAAAATATCAAAACTATGAAATAACACATATGGAATCATGTAGTAACCAAAAAAAGTGTTAAGCAAATCCAAAAATATTTTAGATTCTTCAAAGTAGCCCCCCTTTTGCCTTGATGATGGCTTTGCACATTCTTGGCATTCTCTCAACCAGCTTCACCTGGAATGCTTTTCCAACAGTCTTCAAGGTGTCCTACATATGCTGAGCATTGTTGGCTGCTTTTCCTTCACTCTGTGGTCCAATTCATCCCAAAACATCTAAATTTGGTTTAGGGGTGAATTTGGAGGCCAGGTCATCTGATGCAGCACTCCTTCTAGGTCAAATAGCCCTTACACAGCCTGGAGGTGTGTTTTGGGTCATTGTCCTGTTGGAGAAAAAAAATAGTCCCACAAAGCGCAAACCAGATGGGATGGCGTATCACTGCAGAATGCTGTGGTAGCCATGCTGGCTAAGTGTCCCTTGAATTCAAAATAAATCACAGACAGTGTCACCAGCAAAGCACCATCACACCACCTCCTCCATGCTTCACGTTGGGAACCACACGTGCAGAGATCATCCGTTCAACTATTCTGCGTATCACAAAGACATGGTGGTTGGAACCAAAAATCTCAAATTTGGACCATAGGACAGATTTCCACTGGTCTAAAATCCAATGCTCATGTTTCCTGGCCCAAGTAAGTCTCTTCCTATTATTGGGGACCTTTTAGTAGTGGTTTCTTTGCAGCAATTCGACCATGAAGGCCTGATTCACGCAGTCTTCTCTGAACAGTTGATGTTGAGATGTGTCTGTTACTTGAGCTGCAATCTGAGGTGCAGTTAACTCCAATGAACTTATCCTCTGCAGCAGAGGTAACTGGGTCTTCCTTTCCTGTGGCGGTCATCATGAGAGCCAGTTTCATCAAACCAGTTTCATGGTTTTTGCGACTGCACAAATCTTCCTGATTGACTGACCTTCATGTCTTAAAGTAATGATGGCCTGTTGTTTCTCTTTGCTCATTTGAGCTGTTCTTGCCATAATATGGACTTGGACTTTTAACCAAATAGGGCTATCTTCTGTATACCACACCTACCTTATTACAACAAAACTGATTGTCTCAAAAGCATTAAGAAGAAAATCAATTCCACAAATGAACTTTTAACAAGGCACGCCAGTTAATTGAAATGCATTCCAGGTGACTGAAGTTGATTGAGATGAAACTGAAGCTTCATGAAGCTTATTGAGAGAATACGAAGAGTGTGCAAAGCTGTCATCAAGGCAAATGGTGGCTCATTTGAAGGATGTCCAATAAAAAATATTTTTGGATTTGGTTCCTACGGAATTTGGTTACTACATGATTCCATATATGTTATTTCATAGTTTTGATGGCTTCACTCGTATTCTACAAGGTAGAAAATAGTAAAACATTAAGAAAAACCCATGAATGAGTAGGTGTGTCCAAACTTTTGACTGATAATGCATAAATATACAGTGTTGAGAACAAGTATTTGAAACACTGACGATTTTGCAGGTTTTCCTACTTACAAAGCATGTAGAGGTCTGTAATTTTTTATCATAGGTACACTTCAACTGTGAGAGACGGAAGCTCAAACAAACATCCAGAAAATGACATTGTATGATTTTCAAGTAATTCATTTGCATTTTATTGCATGACATAAGTATTTGTTCACCTACCAACCAGTAAGAATTCCGGCTCTCACAGACCTGTTAGTTTTTCTTTAATTAAGAAGTCCTCCTGTTCTCCACTCATTACCTGTATTAACTGCACCTGTTTGAACTCGTTACCTGTATAAAAGACACCTGTCCACACACTCAATCAAACAGACGCCAACCTCTCCACAATGGCCAAGACCAGAGAGCTGTATAAGGACATCAGGGATAAGATTGTAGGCCTGCAAAAGGCTGGGATGGGCTACAGGACAAGAGGCAAGCAGCTTGGTGAGAAGGCAACAACTGTTGGCGCAATTATTAGAAAATGGAAGAAGTTCAAGATGACGTTCAATCACCCTCGGTCTGGGGCTCCATGCAAGATCTCACCTCGTGGGGCGTCAATGATCATGAGGAAGGTGAGGGATCAGCCCAGAGCTACATGGCAGGACCTGGTCAATGACCTGAAGAGAGCTGGGACCACAGTCTCAAAGAAAACCATGAGTAACACACTACGCCATCATGGATTAAAATCCTGCAGCGCACGCAAGGTCCCCCTGCTCAAGCCAGCGCATGTCCAGGCCCGTCTGAAGTATGCCAATGACCATCTGGAAGATCCAGAGGAGGAATGGAAGAAGGTCATGTGGTCTGATGAAACAAAAGTAGAGCTTTTTGATCTAAACTCCACTCGCCGTGTTTGGAGGAAGAAGAAGGATGAAGAACACCATCCCAACCGTGAAGCATGGGTGGAAACATCATTCTTTGGGGATGCTTTTCTGCAAAGGGGACAGGACAACTGCACCGTATTGGGTGGTGGATGGATGGAGCCATGTATCGCAAGATCTTGGCCAGCAACCTCCTTCCCTCAGTAAGAGCATTGAAGATGGGTCGTGGCTGGGTCTTCCAGCATGACAACGACCTGAAACACACAGCCAGGGCAACTAAAGAGCTCCGTAGGAAGCATGTCAAAGTCCTGGAGTGGCCTAGCCAGTCTCCAGACCTGAACCCAATAAAAAATCTTTGGAGGGAGCTGAAAGTCCGTATTGCCCAGCGACAGCCCCAAAACCTGAAGGATCTGGAGAAGGATCTGCAGTGTATTTATTTATTTTATTTTACCTTTATTTTACTAGGCAAGTCAGTTAAGAACAAATTCTTATTTTCAATGACAGCCTAGGAGCAGTGGGTTAACTGCCTGTTCAGGGGCAGAATGACAGATTTGAACCTTGTCAGCTCGGGGATTCAAACTTGCAACCTTTTGGTTACTAGTCCAACGCTCTAACCACTAGGCTACCCTGCCACCCCTGCAAACCTGGTCAAGAACTACAGGAAACGTATGATCTCTGTAATTGCAAACAAAGGTTTCTGTACCAAATACCTGTTCTCCCCACTGTATGTTTTTTCCTCTGAAAAATTGGGGGGCCAAATAAAATCACCTGCGTGCCAAATATGGCCCGTGGGCCGCCTGTTGGGGAACCTTGTTGTATAGTGCTAGCACACACCGTTATTCCTCAAAAGCCATTTTCCCATCTGTCATTCAAGCAGCCATTGGTGATCAGTTATGTGACATGGTTGGGTGGGAGGATTTAAATCTCTGTAGCTTCTGTGCCCATTGAAATAGAATTAATGTACTCAAATTAAGTAGAATTTAATGGGAATGTCCGCTCTGTGGTCTGGTCCTTTCCATCTGAGGACTCTGCTATTGAGTTAATTAGATCAGCGGGGACAGACAGACCCAGAATGTAAATAGGAGGACATTGAGATATTTAATTGAAGAAGTAGACATTGATATCTAATTGAGGAAGAGTTTATATGAGAGGCTGAACAGATTGGAGTCTCACTGACATTCACACCTGATGAAGGAACAAGGATCTGTTTGCCTCTGAAAGAGGGCCTTGTTTAAGACGGTCCTTAAAAGTTTGGTAGACTGGAAAAAAAGTTGTAGGCCTACAGAGTCTGTCTGCAAGGCAAATTGGGAGTATAAAAATAACATTATGTTAGTGATTCATTCGAAAATGTAAAATGTATTGTTTGGTGGAGCGGAAAATAATGTCTACAGGGTCAGACAGTTTGGCAAATTTAGAGTATAAAAATGATGTTGTGTTGGTGATTCAATTTAACATAATCAAATGATCATATGAAAATCAAAGACATGGGATGGTTGCCCAGTAAAAACAAAAAGTGATCTGAGAATGTACATGTTGTCTAGCTACTGTTGATGATTGATCTGCAATCAGATATGCATAGTTTTATTTGCATTTCCACTTCCTCATTGTCCAGGTTGTCTTTTCTGCTTAAATTAGAATGCCAATCTCACTGCATTTAAAACTGTCAATCCCTTCACCTCCTAGCCCTGGGTAGCATTCCATCCTCTCTCTCCATTGGACAAATGCCAGACTTACCTCAAGCAATGGGATTAGTGTGATTCACAGGCAGTGGCTGTGTAGAAAAGAAACCCCTACTTGAACCTGCATGAGTTTGATTCTCAATGCATTGTTGCATACACACCCCTGGAATTCAAGAATGAAAATCCCGTTCAAGTAGGCCTGTGCAAGGGCTGAATACGTGTTTTGTTGCCTTCGTCGCTTTCAATCTGCGCAGGTAATGTTGGCTATGCGGATGTGATGATTGTTTTCTTATTTAATTAAACCGATTTAGATTTGACCCTCATTCAAACGTGTAATGACAACGCATAATCTTCTCCTAAATTAGGCTAAATCAGGCGAGCCACGAAAACCCCGAAAGATTGTCTGAAATGTAACAATGCATTCATGTCCAACTATCTGGGTTGGGCTTTTAAAGGGATTATCTGTTGTTATTAGCCTATACATTAAAATTACGAATGCTGTTGCTGTTAAATTAACAGCATTCTTTAAATTAAGAATGCTGTTGTAGAATATAGCTAAACTTTGATTTAGGTGACGACAAGTTCTCTCTGTCATTAGGCTATTTTAAGAACCCTGGAATTTGGATTCTTGAATACAAGCCAAGTGAATGAATCAACAAAATAATGTACATAACAATATTTAGCAACAGCCCTTTTAATCATAATAGTTAGTAGTGCTCGAGAGCTCCAGTGCCAAAATAACCTGCATTTGAAAAAGTATATTGTTCACTAGATATTGTTCTTTACAGGAGTAGTAAACGAAAAACACACATACTGCACACACACTTTTACATTCATCATTTGCTGCTGCTACTCTGTTCTTTATTTCACTCGTATTATTATATAACCTGATGACTAGTCACTTTACCCTTCTCTCATGTACATATCTACCTCAAATACCTCGTAACTCTGGTAGGCCTACTGGTAGCCTACTCTCTGTATATAGCTCCATTCTTGAGTATTTTATTTTATTCCTCATGTTACTATTTTATTTGTATTATTATTTCTAAACTCCGCATCGCTGGGAAGGGCTCTTAAGCAAGCATTTCACGGTAAAGTCTGCACTAGTTGTATTCGGCGCATGTGACACATTCAATCTGATTTGATATATGATTTATATATATATATATATATATAATCAAAGTCCCAAGCAGTGGGAGTCTAAAACACAATCTCGGCTGAGCCAACAAAACAACATAGCAATTAACTGAAACGACAACAATCATTTTCAAAGCATCTCGCATGCACCTGACATACCTGCGGAAGAATTCGCAGCCACATTTTTTCTGTGCGTTTATTTGCTGATTTCTCCAAACTCCACTCCTTCCTTGCCGCAGCTACTGTGTTACCACGAGATGCCTCCGGTACCAGACTAGGGATACTTAATCATCACAAGAGAGGATATCACACCACTTTTGGAATGAATCTTGCACACATGTAACACCAACTGTCAGTCAGTTACTTATCTTTATGCATTTTCTCAACTCTGAAGTCCCAATAAGCCTCTAAATTGCCGGTCATTATCTTATCGAGATACGTTTGGTTTGATCGGTGTCAGTCCATTTCAGAGGAAATTCAAACGTCTCTTCGGAAATATTGGTTGTACTATGTAGTTCAGTAGTCTATTTCCTTCTGTATTACAACGCTATATATTCCAGTGAATGGACTTTCCAGGGTACCGCGTTTTGCGTGGTTTTAATAATAGCCTACATGTAAATAACTCTTCTTCTCCATGTACATTAAACGAACATGACAGGTTCCAATAATTAATTCAGTGGGCCGATTGAAAGTCGGTCAGAGATTGAGGTCGGGTCTCGCGAACTTCAAAGCGTTGACAGCCTTTGCATCGTCCTTTCTCAACCCCTCTTCATAACAGTCCTCTCAAGTATTGCTTTTCCGATGTGCGACTGGTCCGGTGCTCCAATATTTATTTTCTTAATGCCGACTTCTCCAAAATACCATTTAACTTGTAATTGCCTGGCAACATACACCACACTCCTGTCTCCGATGGAAAATGTAGCATGAATTAAAAGCTGCCCGCTGCGCTCCAAAAACTGAAAAGGGAAGAGTGCTTCGCAGGCTCAGTTTCAGAAATCGCGTAATATGATGTGTTTGAGACAACTACACCGGTATCCTCTTAACGCAGTGCGCGTCCACAGTCTTTATCGCTCTTGGGGTGTTTCAGCTCCGATTCCACTTCACTCAGTCCGACCGACTGCGTTCAGAATTTAAAATATTTTGTTTGCGGTGTGTCTCTCTCAGCCTCCATAGGCAAATAGAACAAACTCCAGCTTGCGATCGCATACACTATCCTACGTCACTGCACACTTTGCGGCTCTCCTTTCTTCACCTTTGTTTTTCCTCCTGAGAGCAAATTACCTTACTTTCACTTTTATCAAAACAACATGTTAGACATGCTTCTCGATTTATGGCCAAGGGTACACAACTCCACGGAGCAGGAAAATGTGTCTGTGAAGCTGTGATATGGTTCAATGAAAGCAATAATTTGCCACTGAAGCCCCATTGAAATCTGTAGACCCATGTCATATACTGTATGGGAACATAAAGATAAATAATTATAATGTCATTTAGGCTGGCCACTCAAATAATCCCTTTACCCCTTCTTCTCTTTCTCCATTGCACTGCATTATCTCTCCTTATGTGTATAGTTCCCTTATGGAAAAAACATGATTTCACATGTGACATTTCTACATGTCTTGCACATCCAAAATTGTATTTTATGTGAAAACATGTGCTTTTGGAACACTTTGCATGTGATGTGATTTCATATTTTATTTTATTTTTCCAGGCAAGTCAGTTAAGAACAAATTCTTATTTTCAATGACGGCCTAGGAACAGTGGGTTAACTGCCTGTTCAGGGGCAGGACGACAGCTTTTGTACCTTGTCAGCTCGGGGATTTGAACTTGCAACATTTCAGTTACTAGTCCAATGCTCTAACCACTAGGCTACACTGCCGCCCCATATAAAGTTTCATGTGGATTTTCTCGTGATCACAACTTTACACAAGTGGATTAACATTTTCCCATGATACCCTGTAAACAAAAAGTCATTAGGATGTCCACAGAACGCCACAGTTTTTACCACGTACATATTAGACACATGTATGTTTATTTAAACATTATTATTCAGCATTTACTCACCTGGGACTTGAATAACTTTTGCATCATTGCATTCTGATCTTCCTGCTACGCCACCAGTGACTGATTTCACCTGTATTCCCACAATTTGGACTTCATAGTAAATCTCAGCTTTGTATAATACTTTCAAGAAAAACTATTATATTTATCATAGTGGTTCAGGAGTACGGTAAAACGGAATTATATGCCCCACCAACACAATACAGAAACCATCAACTTGCTGAGATAAGTCAATTAAATAAACAATGAGAGCATAGTCAGATAACTAAAATAGTGCAGAGATGTATTATAGGTAATGAATCTGTAGGGGACTTCTAAGAATGCTACAGACTTTGTGGTGCAGCAGAAAGATCAGCGTAACCCAAATCCAGAGGTTTTTGATTTCAAATCCAAGGTTGAATCATATTGAAAATTCAGTAATAAGTGATGATGTCAAATGTAATCATATTGTTATTGATTTGTACACCTTTTTCATAACACCTTTTTCAAGGTAAGCGTACCACGTAACTTAAAACCCCCCATTCCTGTCAATGTAAATTGTCCGGGTGGCCATTTGATGAATTGTTCAGTAGTCTTATAGCTTGGGGGTAGAAGCTGGTAAGGATCCTTTTGGACTTAGACTTGGCGCTCTGGGACCATTTGCCGTGTGGTAACAGAGAGAACAGTCTGTGACTTGGGTGATGAGTCTTTTCCAATTTTTTGGGCCTTCCTGACACCGCCTAATATATAGTTCCTGGATGGCATGAAGCTTGGACCCAGTGATGTACTGGGCCGTACACACTACCCTCTCCAGGCTCCAGATGACACTGAATGAATCTCGAGACCCAGTGGTGAGCAACAACGCGCCGACCTTGGCAACTGGGCGCAAATGGAGGCCAGGAAAAGCAGTCCAGGAGGCAACAGCAGCCCTCAGACATGCTGACATTGTGGGTCATGTTCAGCAAGGAAGAGGAGGCCTTGGGCTAACTAGCCGTGCTGCTTGGAGTAAGGCCACTGCACCAGAGCGGCGGAAGATGGTAGTGCAGGAAGTACGCCATCAGGAGGAGGCTGCAAGGAGGGCCAAGGCAGTCTCTCTTGCCAAACAGGGACAGTGGACTCGATGGGACAGTGTGGAGAAGAGGAAGATCAGCTGGAAGGATCTGTGGTCCATGGAAGCGAGGCGGTTGAGCTTTTCAATCAGGGCAACATATGATGTCCTTCCAACACCAGTTAATCTTCACCAATGGTATGGTGAAGATCCGGACTGTGCCCTCTGTTCCATGCCAGCCAACCTCAGGCACATTCTCACAGGGTGTAAAACAAGCCTCACCCAAGGACGCTACACTTGGCGTCACAACCAAGTCCTTAAAAACCTTGCGTCCGCCCTGGAGGACAAGCGAGCTGCCACCAACTCCCTACCACCCACAGCAGCATCACACTCCTTACGGACAAACTTTGTCCGCGAAGGGGTTAAACCACCGAAGAGCGGCTCTACACCATTAGAGCGAGACCAGCTGCGCTTGGCCCGCGACTGGAAAATGCTAGCTGACATTGGCCGGCAACTTGTGTTTCCTCCGCAGATCGCAACCACCACCCTAAGACCTGACATGGTGCTCTGGTCCCGTTCACTCAATAAGGTCTTCATCATTGAGCTCACAGTACCCTGGGAAAACTCAGTAGATGAGGCTTATGAGCGAAAACATCTGCGCTATGCTGATCTAGCTGCCGAAGCACGGCATCATGGCTGGAACACAGAAGTCCGACCAGTGGAGGTGGGCTGCAGAGGTTTTGTGGCAACATCTACAACCAGACTGCTTAGAGACCTGGGAATTAAGGGCCAGAGCCAGCGTTCGGCAATCAAGGAAAGACCCCAGCTGGGCCCCGAAGTGAGAGGGCCAGGAGGTATGCGGTCAACAATGCTTGACTCAGGGGAGGAGGACGACCCTGCCATGCATAGTCCCATGGGATGTTGGCTATCAACAACAAGGCAACTCCTATGACTAATTGGGAATGGGACGCAAGCGTAGGATTGATCACCCTGTCGCTGGCCGCCTTTGGGGAGGGTGTATAGTGTGAAAGGCCAAAACACCCTAGGAACCAAAGGTACACTACTGACGATGCGCTCCCCAAATTTCACCACGCTCACTGTTCATTAACTCTTGGAAGTGCTTGCACAAAGGATAGTAACATCTCATCCTGTGTTCTTGGAATCTGTAGTACCTTATGGTGGGATGCTGATCAGTTGCCATACCAGGCAGTTATACAACCGGTCAGGATGCTCTTGATGGGGCAGCTGTAGAACTTTTTGAGGATCTGGGGACCCATGCCATTTCTTTTCAGTCTCCTGAGGGGGAAAAGGTGTTGTCGTACCCTCTTCATGACTGTCTTGGTGTATTTGGACCATGTTAGTTTGTTGGTGAAGTGGACACCAAGGAGCTTGAAACTCTCGACCCACTCCACTACAGCCCCATCAAAGTGAATGGGTGCGTTTTTGGCTCTCCTTTTCCAGTAATCCTTGATTAGCTATTTTGTCTTGCTCACGTTGAGGGAGAGGTTGTTGTCCTGGCACCACACTGCCAGGTCTCTGACCTCCTCCCTATAGGCTGTCTCATCATTGTCAGTGATCAGGCCTACCACGCTTGTGTTGTCAACAAACTTAATGATGGTTTGGAGTCATGCTTGGCCATGCAGTCGTGGGTGAACAGTGAGTACAGGAGGGGACTAAGCACGCACCCCTGAGGGGTCCCGTGTTGAGGATTAGCGTAGCAGATGTGTTGTTGCCTAACCTCACCACCAGGGGGCAACCCGTCGAAGTCCAGGATCCAGTTGCAGGGGGAGGTGTTGGGTCCCAGGGTCCTTAGTTTATTGATGAGATTTGTGGGCACAATGGTGTTGAATACTGAGCTGTAGTCAATATACAGCATTCTCACATAGGTGTTCCTTTTGTCCAGGTGGGAAAGGGCAGTGTGGAGTATGATTGCGTCATCTGTTGATCTGTTGGGGCGGTATGTGAATTGGAGTGCGTCTAGGGTTTCCGGGATGATGATGTTGATGTGAGCCACAGCCAGCCTTTCAAAGCACTTAATGGCTATTGACGTAGTCATTTAGGCAGGTTATCTTCACTTTCTTGTGCACATGTGCTGTGGTGGTCTGCTTGAAACATGTAGGCTTTGGCTGTTCGATGGTTACTCTGAGGGCATAGCGGGATATCTTATAAGCGTATGGATGAGTGTCCCGCTCCTTGAAAGTGGCAGCTCTAGCCTTTACCTCGGTGCGGATGTTGCTTGTAATCCATGGCTCCTGGTTGTGATATGTACATATGGCCACTGTGGGGATGACATCGTCAATGCACTTATTGATGATGCCGGTGATTGACGTGGTATACTCCTCAATGCTATTGGATGAAAACATATTCCCGAAACATATTCCAGTCTGTGCTAGCAAAACAGTCCTTTAGCTTAGCATCTGACCACTTCCGTATTCTGCGAGTCACTGGTACTTCCTGCTTTAGTTTTAGCTTGTAAGCAGGAATGAGGAGGATAGAATTATAGTCAGATTTTGCGAGGGAGAGCTTTGTATGTGTCTCTGTGTGTGGAGTTAAGGTGGTCTACAGTTTTTTCCTCTGGTTGCACATGTAACATGCTGGTAGAAATTGTGTAAAACAGATTTAAGTTTATTGGCATTAAAGTCCCCGGCCACTAGGAGCGCCGCTTCTGGATGAGTATGTTCTTGTTTGCTTATGGCCTTATATAGCTCGTTGAGTACGGTCTTAGTGCCAGCTTCGGTTTGTGGTGGTAAGTAGACAGCTATGAAAAATATAGATGAAAACTATCTCGGTAGATAGTGTGGTATACCGCATTTCATGAGTGCTCTACCTCAGGTGAGCAATACCTCAAGACTTCCTTCATATTAGACATCACGCACCAGCTGTTGTTGACAAATAGACACACACCCCCACCCTTCATCTTACCAGATGTAGCTGTTCTGTCCTGCCGATGAATGGAAAACCCAGCCAACTGTATATTAACCGTGTCATCGTTCAGCCACAACTCTGTGAAACACAAGATATTACCGTTTTTAATGTCCCATTGGTAAGATAGTTTCGATAGGAGATCATCAAGTTTATTCTCCAGTGATTGCAAGTTGGCCAATAGAATGGACGGTAGAGACGGGTTACACACTCACCAACTAATTCTCACAAGGCACCCCGATCTCTGCCCCCTGTATTTCGTATTTTCTTCAAGCGAATGACAGGGATTTGTGCCTGGTCTCGGAGAAGCAGTATATCCTTCGCGCCAAACTCATTAAAGAAAACATCTTTATCCAGTCCGAGGTGAGTAATCGCTGTTCTGATATCCAGAAGCTCTTTTTGGTCATAAGAGATGGTAGCAGCAACATTATGTACAAATTAAGTTACAAACAATGTGAAGAAACACACAAAATAGCACAGTTGGTTAGGAGACTGTAAAATGGCAGTCATCGTCTCCGAGACCATTATATCCAAATTGCATTTTCACGTGAAAAGCTTTGGTCCAGAAGGGGGCTAGGCCTGCATCTCTGCTAAAGTCTGGCTAAAAGTTTGAAAGGAATAAGAGTCTTATTCTGTACATTTAACTATTTTACTATTCTAAAGTATACGAACCTTCCCAGCAGCATACCAGCTAACATAGGTTGACAAGCTAGCTACTGTTCTTTCTCTTGCTAGCTACTCTTGTAGGTACTCGGCAAATGGTGAAAAATCTGTCAATATACCCTTGAGCAAGCACTTAACCCTAATTGCTCCTGTAAGTTGCTCTGCTAAATGACTAAAATGCACAAATATAAATGTAATTTAATTGATTGACTAAAATGGCTACTTGGTAGCTAGTTATGAGGTTGGGAAACTCTCTGGGCTAGCTGAAGCCAACTTCATGAAATTGATAGGAGGCTAGTAGTATTACAGAGAGGAAAAAATATTATTATTTAAGAAAAATGTAAAGAGGACAAATCTGAGGGGGCATGTGCCTCTGTGCCCCCTATGGGCATTATGCCTCCGCATACACAAACAACAGTTTTGGCCACAAGCTTGTGCTTTATCTCTCCGAGGTAAAGTAAGGGGCAGGCTTAAATTATTTCTTAGAGGAGTTAGAAAGATTGATGAGATGACAAAAGCCTTTTTTAACAAATAGAGTAGGTATATCTGACATCTGACATATTGCACCACTAAAGCAATGATATCCCATGTGATGATGTATGGCCTACTCTACGGGGGTATTGGGAAGCTCACTGAATATAAAGATGGAGACTTGGGGAGAGGAACACTGTTGCTACCTCACTCTCCAACATCAGTAGAGGAGCAAACTGAAGAGAAGAGGATATTCAGCCACTCTTGGTGGACAATAGAAGTTAGTTTAACAAATAAGAGAAGAAGGCTTGGAAACCAGATGCATTTGTATTATTTCATTATGAAAAAGAATGCCGTATTAGTATAATATAATATAATTTTCCAATTTTTATGAGCATACAATATAGCTCAGTATTGTTACTATTTCTTTTGTAGTATTTTTTCCTCATCTTTATCGAGGGTGCGAATAAGGTGACTGTGTATACTGTATGTCCAAAATAACACAATAATCATCATAAGAATACTTCCAGAAGCACCTTGTGGAGAAGTTAGGGTTTTGAAATAATTTTCTTGTACCACAGTCGGTAGAATATATGTTATATGTTATATGTTGACTTGTGTGTCCTGTAAAGGTCATCATTACCTAATAGTATCTCTGAATCTGCACATTTTGTTAACCTAGGAACCTGTATCATGATTATCTCTTTGTGTATAGTGTTTTTAGAACTTTTTGGGGGGGACAATAAAGGACATTCTGTCCCTCAGGGGCACTGTTGTTGATCCTATTGTGCCACCCCAACCCTCCTATCATGGGGTGTGGTTGCAACCAGGTCACCTGTGAGGCAGTATTCGATGTCCATTCATATTTCAGGAAGTCGGGAGATGCTGTGGAAACTGGCCACTACGAGCAACAGTGAGCCCTGTTACCTTCAAGTGGTTTTCGGTTTTGCTAGGGTGTTGTGGACGGTATTTAAAAAAATGTAGGATCCTCATTAGTTGCTACTAAAGCATCAGCTAGTCTTCATGAGGTCCACATGAAACATGACATAATACATATTATAAACTGGGTGGTTCGCTTTGCGTCGTGCCTTAGAACAGCCATTAGCCGTGGAATATTGGCCATATACCACACCCCCTCGTGCCTTATTGCTTAACCTCTTACATCTATGGGGGCGCTATTTCATTTTTGGATGAAAAACGTTCCCGTTTTAAACAAGATATTTTGTCACAAAAAGATGCTCGACTATGCATATAATTGATAGCTTTCGAAAGAAAACACTCTGACGTGTCCAAAACTACCAAGATATTCTCTGTGCGTGCCCTAGAACGTGAGCTTCAGGCAAAACCAAGATGAGATGGCATCCAGGAAATGAGCAGGATTTTTGAGGCTCTGTTTTCCATTGTCTCCTTATATGGCTGTGAATGCGAGAGGAATGAGCCTGCCCTTTCTGTCGTTTCCCCAAGGTGTCTGCAGCATTGTGACGTATTTGTAGGCAGATCATTGGAAGATTGACCATAAGAGACCACATTTACCAGGTGTCCGCCCGGTGTCCTGCGCCGAAATTGGTGCGCAAAAGTCACCTGCCAGTATTTTTCCATGGGATACAGAGAGGAAAGCAAGCTTCCACGAACTGCATATCAATGAAGAGATATGTGAAAAAACACCTTGAGGATTGATTCCAAACAACGTTTGCCATGTTTCAGTCGATATTATGTAGTTAATCCGGAAAAAGTTTTACGTTGTAGGTGACTGAATTTTCGGTTCGTTTCGGTAGCCAGACGCAATGTAGAAAACGGAACGATTTCTCCTACACACAGACGCTTTCAGGAAAAACTGCGCATTTGGTATGTAACTGAGAGTCTCCTCATTGAAAACATCAGAAGCTCTTCAAAGGTAAATGATTTTATTTCTTTGGTTATCTGGTTTTTGTGAAAATGTTGCGTGCTAAATGCTACTCAAAATACTATGCTAGCTTTGCATACTCTTACACAAATTAGTCAATTTCTATGGTTCAAAAGCATATTTTGAAAATCTGAGATGACAGTGTTGTTAAGAAAAGGCTAAGCTTGAGAGCAGACGCATTATTTTCATTTTATTTGCGATTTTCAGAAATCGTTAACGTTGCGTTATGCTAATGAGCCTGAGGCTTTAGTCACAAACCCGGATCCGGGGTGGGGAGTTTCAAGAAGTTAATTATAAACTGGGTGGTTCAAGCCCTGAATGCTGATTGGCTAACAGCCATCGTATATCAGACCATATACCATGGGTATGGCAAAAAATGTAATGCTCTAATTAAGTTGGTAACCAGTTTATAATAGCAATAAGGGACCTCGGGGATTTGTGATATATGGCCAATATACCACGGCTAAAGGCTGTGTCCAGGCACTCCGCATTGCGTCGTGAAAAAGAACAGCCCTTAGACGTAGTATATAATGTACAGAACATCATTGATTAAGATGGGACCGGAGCAGAAGGCAGACGTTTTACATGCCCCCGACCGATTGTGTTTTTTATTTGTTTATCAATCCAGAGATTAGCACTAAGATAGCATTGAATGAGCTGTATTCCACCATAAGCATACAAGACAATGCTTACCCAGAGGCGGCGCTCCTATCAGCCGGGGACTTTAATGCAGGGAAACCTAAATCAGTTATACTAAATTTCTATCAACATCTTACATGTGCAACCAGAGGGAAAATAACTCTGGACCACCTATACTCCACATACAGAGACACATACAAAGTTCTCCCTCGCCCTCCATTTGGCAAATCTGACCATATTTCCTGCTTACAAGCAACAATTAAAGCAGGAAGCACCAGTGACGAGATCAATAAAAAAGTGGTCAGAGGATGCAGATGCTAAGCTACAGGACTCTTTTGCTAGCACAGACTGGAATATGTTCCGGGATTCCTTCAATGGCATTGAGGAGTACACCACATCTGTCACTGGCTTCATCAATAAGTGCATCGATGACGTCGTCCCCACAGTGACAGTACGTACATACCCCAACCAGAAGGCATGGATTACAGGCAGCATCCGCACTGAGCTAAAGGCTGGAGCTGCCACTTTCAAGGAGCAGGACTCTAACCCGGAAGCCAACAGATCCAGATGATGCAATCTCTATTGCACGCCACAATGCGCTTTCCCACCTGGACCAAAGGAACACCTATGTGAGAATGCTATTCATTGCCTATAGCTCTGTGTTCAACACCATCGTGACCTCAAATCTCATCAATAAGTTAAAGACCTTTGGACAAAAACACCTTCCTCTGCAACTGGATCCTGGATTTTCTGACAGGCCGCCCCCCAGGTGGTAAGGGTAGGTAACAACACATTCGCCACACTGATCCTCAACACAGGGGCCACTCAGGGGTGCGTGCTCAGCCCCTTCCTGTACTCCCTGTTCATTCATGACGGCACGGCCAGGCATGACTCCAACACCATCATTAAATTTGCCGATGACACAACAGTGGTAGGCCTCATCACCGACAACAACAAGACAGCCTATAGGGAGGAGTTCAGAGACCTGGCTGTGTGGTGCCAGGACAACAACCTCTCCCTCAACGTGATCAAGACAAAGAGATGATTGTGGATTACAGGTAAAAGAGGACCAAGCACGCCCCCATTCTCATTGACGGGACTGCAGTGGAGCAGGTTGAGAGCTTCAAGTTCCTTGGTGTCCACATCACCAACAAACTAACATTTTTATTACCTTTATTTACCTAGGAAATCAATTAAGAACCAATTCTTATTTTCAATGACGGCCTATGAACAGTGGGTTCATGGGTTCAGGGGCAGAATGACATGTTTTTACCTTGTCAGCTCAGGTTTTTGATCTTGCAACCTTTCGGTTATTAGTCCAACACTAACCACTAGAATACCTGCCACCCCAGCAGGTAGACTAGTGGTCCAAGCATGGTCCAAGCACACCAAGACAGTGAAGCGGGCACGACAAAATCTATTCCCCCTCAGGACGCTGAAAAGATTTGGCTTGGGTCCTCAGATCCTCAAAAGGTTCTGACTGGTTGCATCACTGCCTGATATGGCAACTGCTCTGCCTCTGACCGCAAGGAACTACAGAGGGTAATGGGAACGGTCCAGTACTTCACTGGGGCCAAGCTTCCTGCCATCCAGCACCTCTTTAACCAGGCGGTGTCAGAGGAAGGCCCTAAAAATTGTCAAAGACTCCAGCCACCCTAGTCATAGACTGTTCTCTCTGCTACCGCACAGCAAGCGGTACTGGAGTGCCAAGTTTAGGTCCAAGAGGCTTCTAAACAGCTTCTACCCCCAAGACATAAGACTCCTGAACATCTAATCAAAGGGCTACCCAGACTATTTGCATTGCCCCCCCCCCTTTTATGCTGCTGCTACTTCCTGTTATCTATGCATAGTCACTTTAATAACGCTACCTAAATCTACATATTACCTCAATTACCTCGACTAACCGGTGCCCCCATACATTGACTCTGTACCGATACTCCCTGTATATAGCCTCGCTATTGTTATTTCACTGCTCCTCTTTAATTGTTTGTTACTTTTATTTATTTTTTAGGTGGCGGTCTTAAAACTGCATTGTTGATTAAGGGCTTGTAAGTATGCATTTCTCTGTTTTCGAGCGTATGTGACAAATAGCTTTTGATTTGATTATGATTTACACACAATATCTAAGTTTAATACATGTCATGCTGTCACGTCTTAGTATTTTGTGTTTTTGTTAATTAGTTGGTCAGGCCAGGGTGTGACATGGGTTTATGTTGTTGCATTTTGTATTGTTTTTTTTGTAGTTATTGGGATTGCGGCTGAGTAGGGGTGTTGCATAGGCTTGGCTGCCTGAGGCGGTTCTCAATCAGAGTCAGGTGATTCTCATTGTCTCTGATTGGGAACCGTATTTAGGTAGCCTGGGTTTCACTTTGTATTTCGTGGGTGATTGTTCCTGTCTCTGTGTAGTGTTCATCAGATAGGCTGTAATTAGTTTTCACGGTCCGTTTGTTGTTTTGTATTTATTTAAGTTATTTCATGTATCGCTATCTTCTACATTAAAGACATGAGTAACCACCACGCTGCATTTCGGTCCGACTCTCTTTCAACAAACGAAGAACGCCGTTACACATGCCCTGACCTGAGTATTCTTTGTTTTCTTTATTGTTTTGGTTAGGTCAGGGTGTGAAATGGGTGATGTATATGTTTTTTGTTCTGTCGAGGGGTTTTGTAGGTTTTGGGGTTGGTTACTATCTAGGTGTTTACATATGTCCATGGTTGCCTAGATTGGTTCTCAATTAGATGCAGGTGTGTGTCGTTGTCTCTGATTGGGAACCATATTTAGGCAGCCATCTTCTTTGGATATTTCGTGGGTTATTGTCTATGTCCAGTTGCCTGTGTTTGTAGTATAGCGTCTGTCTTCATTAAAATATAACATGTATTCAATTCACGCTGTGACTTGGTCTCCTCCATAAATCGAACGTGACAATACAGTATATATAAAATGGCTGTCTCATCACAGTCCCCTTTGTGCAGGTGTTCTTTTATGTGTTTAAAAAAATGGTTTTATTGCTAGCTTGAGTTACCTGGGGTGTCAGAGCCTTCCATGTAGTCATGGCTCTACATAATACTGTGTGGGGACTGTTTCTCGGGGACTGTAAAATGACCTCTGGTTGCGTGTCTTGTGTTGTACCGATGTGTGTTTGAACTGTGTGCCAACTGCTTGAACAGACACTTCGGTACCTTAAACCAATCAATGCCTAGAACAAAGACCAGTGGTGATACACTCAATTAAATCAAATCAAATGTATTTATATAGCCCTTCGTACATCAGCTGATATCTCAAAGTGCTGTACAGAAACCCAGCCTAACAGCAAACAGCAAGCAATGCAGGTGTGGAAGCACGGTGGCTAGGAAAAACTTCCTAGAAAGGCAAAAACCTAGGAAGAAACCTAGAGAGGAACCAGGCTATGTGGGGTGGCCAGTCCTCTTCTGGCTGTGCCGGGTGGAGATTATAACAGAACATGGCCAAGATGTTCAAATGTTCATAAATGACCAGCATGGTCAAATAATAATAATCACAGGCAGAAGAGTTGAAACTGGAGCAGCAGCACGGCCAGGTGGACTGGGGACAGCAAGGAGTCATCATGTCAGGTAGTCCTGAGGCATGGTCCTAGGGCTCAGGTCCTCCTCCGAGAGAAAGAGAGAATTAGAGAGAGCATACTTAAATTCACACAGGACACTGGATAGGACAGGAGAAGTACTCCAGATATAACAAACTGACCCTAGCCCCCCGACACAAACCACTGCAGCATAAATACTGGAGGCTGAGACAGGAGGGTCAGGAGACACTGTGGCCCCATCTGATGGCCCTGTCCGGGGGTGTCAAACAGGAAGGATATAACCCCACGCACTTTGCCAAAGCACAGCCCCCACACCACTAGAGGGATATCTTCAACCACCAAATTACCATCCTGAAACAAGGCCGAGTACAGCCCACAAAGATCTCCGCCACGGCACAACCCAAGGGCAGGACGATCACATCAGTGACTCAACCCACTCAAGTGACGCACCCCTCCTAGGGACATTATGAAAGAGCCCTAGTAAGCCAGTGACTCAGGCTCTGTAATAGGGTTAGAGTCAGAGAATCCCAGTGGAAAGAGGGGAACCGGCCAGGCAGAGACAGCAAGTGCAGTTCTTGCTCCAGAGCCTTTCCGTTCACCTTCACACTCCTTCACAGTTTTATTTGAGACGAATGTACAACCATTAAGATTAATTGTCAGATTCAACAGAAGATCTTTGTTTCTTGGGACCTAGAACAAGCATCTCTGTTTTGTCAGATTTTAAAAGTAGTTTGCAGCCATCCAATTCCTTATGTCTGAAACACATGCTTCTAGCGAGGGCAATTTTGGGGCTTCACCATGTTTCATTGAAATGTACAGCTGTGTGTCATCCGCATAGCAGTGAAAGTTAACATTATGTTTTTGAATGACATCCCCAAGAGGAAAAATATATAGTGAAAACAATAGTGGTCCTAAAATGGAACCTTGAGGAACACTGAAATTTACAGTTGATTTGTCAGAGGACAAACCATTCACAGAGACAAACTGATTTTTTTATTTTTTTTTATTTTATTTCACCTTTATTTAACCAGGTAGGCTAGTTGAGAACAAGTTCTCATTTGCAACTGCGACCTGGTCAAGATAAAGCATAGCAGTGTGAACAGACAACAGAGAGTTACACATGGAGTAAACAATTAACAAGTCAATAACACAGTAGAAAAAAAGGGGAGTCTATATACATTGTGTGCAAAAGGCATGAGGAGGTAGGCGAATAATTACAATATTGCAGATTAACACTGGAGTGATAAATGATAAGATGGTCATGTACAGATAGAGATATTGGTGTGCAAAAGAGCAGAAAAGTAAATAAATAAAAACAGTAGGTGAAAATGGGTGGGCTATTTACCAGTAGACTATGTACAGCTGCAGCGATCCGGTTAGCTGCTCAGATAGCAGATGTTTGAAGTTGGTGAGGGAGATAAAAGTCTCCAACTTCAGGGATTTTTGCAGTTCGTTCCAGTCGCAGGCAGCAGAGTTCTAGAGCTTTAGGGATGATCAGTGAGATACACCTGCTGCAGCGAGGGCTACGGATGGGTGTTGCCATTGTGACCAGTGAACTGAGATAAGGCGGAGCTTTACCTAGCATGGACTTGGAGATGACCTGGAGCCAGTGGGTCTGGCGACGAATATGTAGCGAGGGCCAGCCAACTAGAGCATACAAGTCGCAGTGGTGGGTGGTATAAGGTGCTTTAGTGACAAAACGGATGGCACTGTGGTAAACTGCATCCAGTTTGCTGAGTAGAGTGTTGGAAGCAATTTTGTAGATGACATCGCCGAAGTCGAGGATCGGTAGGATAGTCAGTTTTACTAGGGTAAGTTTGGCGGCGTGAGTGAAGGAGGCTTTGTTGCGGAATAGAAAGCCGACTCTTGATTTGATTTTCGATTGGAGATGTTTGATATGAGTCTGGAAGGAGAGTTTACAGTCTAGCCAGACACCTAGGTACTTATAGATGTCCACATATTCAAGGTCGGAACAATCCAGGGTGGTGATGCTCGTCGGGCATGCAGGAGCAGGCAGCGATCGGTTGAAAAGCATGCATTTGGTTTTACTAGCATTTAAGAGCAGTTGGAGGCCACGGAAGGAGTGTTGTATGGCATTGAAGCTCGTTTGGAGGTTAGATAGCACAGTGTCCAAGGACGGGCCGGAAGTATATAGAATAGTGTCGTCTGCGTAGAGGTGGATCAGGGAATCGCCCGCAGCAAGAGCAACATCATTGATTTATACAGAGAAAAGAGTCGGCCCGAGAATTGAACCCTGTGGCACCCCCATAGAGACTGCCAAAGGACCGGACAGCATGCCCTCCGATTTGACACACTGAACTTTGTCTGCAAAGTAATTGGTGAACCAGGCAAGGCAGTCATCCGAAAAACCGAGGCTACTGAGTCTGCCGATAAGAATATGGTGATTGACAGAGTCGAAAGCCTTGGCAAGGTCGATGAAGACGGCTGCACAGTACTGTCTTTTATCGATGCCGGTTATCGTTAAGTACCTTGAGTGTGGCTGAGGTGCACCCGTGACTGGCTCGGAAACCAGATTGCACAGCGGAGAAGGTACGGTGTGATTCGAGATGGTCAGTGACCTGTTTGTTGACTTGGCTTTCGAAGACCTTAGATAGGCAGGGCAGGATGGATATAGGTCTGTAACAGTTTGGGTCCAGGGTGTCTCCCCCTTTGAAGAGGGGGATGACTGTGGCAGCTTTCCAATCCTTGGGGATCTCAGACGATATGAAAGAGAGGTTGAACAGGCTGGTACTAGGGGTTGCGACAATGGCGGCGGATAGTTTCAGAAATAGAGGGTCCAGATTGTCAAGCCCAGCTGATTTGTACGGGTCCAGGTTTTGCAGCTCTTTCAGAACATCTGCTATCTGGATTTGGGTAAAGGAGAACCTGGACTGGCTTGGGCGAGGAGCTGCGGGGGGGGCGGAGCTGTTGGCCGAGGTTGGAGTAGCCAGGCGGAAGGCATGGCCAGCCGTTGAGAAATGCTTGTTGAAGTTTTCGATAATCATGGATTTATTGGTGGTGACCGTGTTACCTAGCCTCAGTGCAGTGGGCCGCTGGGAGGAGGTGCTCTTGTTCTCCATGGACTTCACAGTGTCCCAGAACTTTTGAGAGTTGGAGCTACAGGATGCAAACTTCTGCCTGAAGAAGCTGGCCTTAGCTTTCCTCACTGATTGCGTGTATTGGTTCCTGACTTCCCTGAACAGTTGCATATCGCGGGGACTATTCGATGCTATTGCAGTCTGCCACAGGATGTTTTTGTGCTGGTCGAGGGCAGTCAGGTCTGGAGTGAACCATGGGCTGTATCTGTTCTTAGTTCTGCATTTTTTGAACGGAGCATGCTTATCTAAAATGGTGAGGAAGTTACTTTTAAAGAATGACCAGGCATCCTCAACTGACGGAATGAGGTCAATGTCCTTCCAGGATACCCGGGCCAGGTCGATTAGAAAGGCCTGCTCACAGAAGTGTTTTAGGGAGTGTTTGACAGTGATGAGGGGTGGTCGTTTGACTGCGGCTCCGTAGCGGATACAGGCAATGAGGCAGTGATCACTGAGATCCTGGTTGAAGACAGCGGAGGTGTATTTGGAGGGCCAGTTGGTCAGGATAACATCTATGAGAGTGCCCTTGTTTACAGAGTTAGGGTTGTACCTGGTGGGTTCCTTGATGATTTGTGTGAGATTGAGGGCATCTAGCTTAGATTGTAGGACTGCCGGGGTGTTAAGCATATCTCAGTTTAGGTCACCTAAAAGAACAAACTCTGAAGCTAGATGGGGGGCGATCAATTCACAAATGGTGTCCAGGGCACAGCTGGGAGCTGAGGGGGGTCGGTAGCAGGCGGCAACAGTGAGAGACTTATTTCTGGAGAGAGTAATTTTCAGAATTAGTAGTTCGAACTGTTTGGGTATGGACCTGGAAAGTATGACATTACTTTGCAGGCTATCACTGCAGTAGACTGCAACTCCTCCCCCTTTGGCAGTTCTATCTTGACGGAAGATGTTATAGTTGGGTATGGAAATCTCTGAATTTTTGGTGGCCTTCCTGAGCCAGGACTCAGACACGGCAAGGACATCAGGGTTAGCAGAGTGTGCTAAAGCAGTGAGTAAAACAAACTTAGGGAGGAGGCCTCTGATGTTGACATGCATGAAACCAAGGCTTTTTCGATCACAGAAGTCAACAAATGAGGGTGCCTGGGGACATGCAGGGCCTGGGTTTACTTCCATATCAACCGCGGAACAGAGAAGGAGTAGTATGAGGGTGCAACTAAAGGCTATCAAAACTGGTCGACTAGAGCATTGGGGACAGAGAATAAGAGGAGCAGGTTTCTGGGCATGGTAGAAGATATTCAGGGCATAATGCGCAGACAGAGGTATGATGGGGTGCGGGTACAGCGGAGGTAAGCCCAGGCACTGGGTGATGATGAGAGAGGTTGTATCTCTGGACATGCTGGTTGTAATGGGTGAGGTCACCGCATGTGTGGGAGGTGGGACAAAGGAGGTATCAGGGGTATGAAGAGTGGAACTAGGGGCTCCCTTGTGAACTAAAACAATGATAACTAACCTGAACAACAGTATACAAGGCATATTGACATTTGAGAGAGACATACAGCGAGGCATACAGTAATCACAGGTGTTGAATTGGGAAAGCTAGCTAAAACAGTAGGTGAGACAACAACAGCTAGCACAACAACAGCAGGTAAAATGGCGTTGACTAGGCAACGGGGCCGACAGATAAAACATAAACAAGCAGAATGGAGTACCGTGATTAATGGACAGTCCAGCGTGCATCAGCTATGTAGCCAAGTGATCAGTGTCCAGGGGGCAGGGAAGCTGGATTGGTGAGTGTTATCCAGGTTAAAAAAACTAACAATGACTAAATAGCTTGTAGCTAGTTAGCTGGTTAGTTTCTGGAGGTTCTTGAGTGTGGTCTAAAAATTAATAATAATAGCGATTCCGTATCACATTGGGTGAGGCAGGTTACCGGAAGGTATAAACAAATTAAAAATCGAAAAGAGAAAGAGAGTAAATATGGGTCCAGTGAGTGTTTGGAACGCGGCGATTCAGACGGTTAGCAGGCCTGTGCTAACAAGCTAACAGTTAGTAGGCCGTGGCTAAACAACTGATGACCGGTTAGCTGAAGACCGCTAGCATAGCTGGTAGTTAGCTGGCTAGCTTCAGTTGAGGGGTTCCGGTTCCGAAGTAAATATAAATACTTAGGAAAAATAGCTACATTGGGTGAGGCGGGTTGCAGGAGAGTATTTGGAAGCTAAGGTTTAGCAAAATGTTTTAAAAGATATGCGAAGAAAAATATGTAAAAACAAAAAAAGACGATATATACATAGGGACACGACACGACACGTCTTACTGCTACGCCATCTTGGGACACATATCTTTCAGACAGATAAGATCTAAACTAGGCCAGAACTTGACCATGTAGACCAATTTGGGTTTCCAATCTCTCCAAAAGAATGTGGTGATCGATGTTATCAAAAGCAGTACTAAAGTCTAGGAGCACGAGGACAGATGCAGAACCTCGGTCTGATGCCATTAAAAGGTCATTTACCACCTTCACAAGTGCAGTCTCAGTGCTATGATGGGGTCTAAAACCAGACTGAAGCATTTCGTATACATTGTTTGTCTTCAGGAAGGCAGTGAGTTGCTGCGCAACAGCCTTTTTCTAAAAATTTTGAGAGGAATGGAAGATTCGATATAGGCCGATAGTTTTTTAAATATTTTCTGGGTCAAGGTTTCGCTTTTTCAAGAGAGGCTTTATTACTGCCACTTTTAGTGAGTTTGGTACACATCCGGTGGATAGAGAGCCGTTTATTATATTCAACATAGGAGGGCCAAGCACAGGAAGCAGCTCTTTCAGTAGTTTAGTTGGAATAGGGTCCAGTATGCAGCTTGAAGGTTTAGAGGTCATGATTATTTTCATCATTGTGTCAAGAGATATAGTACTAAAACACTTGAGCGTCTCTCTTGATCCTAGGTCCTGGCAGAGTTGTGCAGACTCAGGACAACTGAGCTTTGAAGGAATACGCAGATTTAAAGAGGAGTCCGTAATTTGCTTTCTAATAATCATGATTTTTTTCCTCAAAGAAGTTCATGAATTTATTACTGCTGAAGTGAAAGCCATCCTCTCTTGGGAATGCTGCTTTTTAGTTAGCTTTGCGACAGTATCAAAAAGGAATTTCGGATTGTTCTTATTTTCCTCAATTAATTTAGAAAAATACGATGATCGAGTAGCAGTAAGGGCTCTTCGATACTGCACAGTACTGTCTTTCCAAGCTAGTTGGAAGACTTCCAGTTTGGTGTGGCACCATTTCCGTTCCAATTTTCTGGAAGCTTGCTTCAGAGCTCTGTGTATTTTCTGTGTACCAGGGAGGTAGTTTCTTATGAGAAATGTTTTTAGTTTTTAGGGGTGCAACTGCATCTAGGGTATTGTGCAAGGTTAAATTGAGTTCCTCAGTTAGGTGGTTAACTGATTCCTCTGGCGTCCTTGGGTAGACAGGGGGAGTCTGGAAGGACATCGAGGAATCTTTGTTGTTGTCTGTGAATTTATAGCACAACTTTTGATGTTCCTTGGTTGGGGTCTGAGCAGATTATTTGTTGCAATTGCAAACGTAATAAAATGGTGGTCCGATAGTCCAGGATTATGAGGAAAAACATTACGATCCACAACATTTATTCCATCGGGCAAAACTAGGTCCAGAGTATGACTGTGACAGTGAGTGGGTCCAGAGACATGTTGGACAAAACCCACTGAGTCGATGATGGCTCCGAAAGCCTTTTGGAGTGGGTCTGTGGACTTTTCCACGTGAATATTAAAGTCACCAAAGATTAGAATATTATCTGCTATGACTACAAGGTCCGATAGGAATTCAGGGAACTCAATGAGTAGCTATATAAAGTGATTGAGTAGGCTGCATAGATTTCATGACTCGAAGCTCAAAAGACGAAAAGGTCTTTTTTATTTTTGTAAATTGAAATTTGCTATCGTAAATGTTAGCAACACCTCCGCCTTTGTGGGATATGGTCACTAGTGTAGCCAGGAGGTGAGGCCTCATTTAACACAGTAAATTCATCAGGCTTAAGCCATGTTTCAGTCAGGCCAATCACATCAAGATTATGATCAGTGATTAGTTCATTGACTATAATTGCCTTTGAAGTAAGGGATCTAACATTAAGTAGCCCTATTTTGAGATGTGAGGTATCGTGATCTCTTTCAATAATGACAGGAACGGAGGAGGTCTTTATCCTAGTGAGATTGCTAAGGCGAACACGGCCATGTTTAGTTTTGCCCAACCTAGGTCGAGGCACAGACATGGTCTCAATGGGCATAGCTGAGCTGACTACACTGACTGTGCTAGTGGCAGACTCCACTTTGCTGCCAGGCTGGCTAACAGCCTGCTGCCTGCCCTGCTGCCTGACCTATTTCATTGTGTAGCTAGAGGAGTTAGAGCCCTGTCTATGTTGGTAGATAAGATGAGAGCACCCCTCCAGCTAGGATGGAGTTCGTCGGTCCTGTTTGTGGGTGAGGGCCAATTATCTACAAATTCTATCTTTTGGGAGGGGCAGAAAACAGTTTTCAACCTGCGATTGAGTTGTGAGACTCTGCTGTAGACCTCATCACTCCCCCTAACTGGGAGGGGGCCAGAGACAATTACTCGATCCCGACACATCTTTCTAGCTGATTTACACGCTGAAGCTATGTTGCGCTTGGTGATCTCTGACTGTTTCATCCTAACATTGTTGGTGCCGACGTGGATAACAATATCTCTATACTCTCTACACTCGCCAGTTTTAGCTTTAGCCAGCACCATCTTCAGATTAGCCTTAACGTCAGTAGCCCTGACCTCTGGTAAACAGTGTATGATCGCTGGATGATTCGTTTTAAGTCTAATACTACTCTTTTTGAATTGGTTTACTCCTCTTACATACAGTGAGGGTCCAAAACATTAGGAACACTTTCCATGACAGACTGACCATGTAAATCCAGGTGAAAGCTATGATCCATTATTGATGTCACTTGTTAAATCCTCTTCAATCAGTGTAGATGAGACAGGTTAAATCATTTTTAAGCGTTGGGACAACTTGAGACATGGATTGTGCATGTGTGCCATTCAGAGGGTGAATGGGCAAAACAAAAGGTTTAAGTGTCTTTGAACGGGGTATGGTAGTAGGTGCCAGTCACACCGTCACCCACTACAACCTACCCAATGCTGCTGGGTTTTTTCACGCTCAACAGTTTCCCGTGTATGTCATGAAGGGTTCACTGTGTGAAGCGTTCGAGTCAACATGGGCAAGAAACCCTGTGGAATGCTATCGACACATTGTAGAGTCCATGACCCAATGAATTGAGGCTATTCTGAGGGCAAAAGGGGGTGCAACACAATATTAAGAAGGTGTTCCTAATGTTTTGTACACATTTTATATAATTATTATAACTGTTCAAGTACTAAGATACAAAAAAACAGCATGAACCTACTGAGCAGGGCCTACTTGTGCTGATCGGTGCATAATAATGTCTGGAAGGGAACAAACGGAATGGCATTAAACACATGGAAACCATGTGTTGATGTATTTAATACCATTCCACTGATTCCACTCCAGCCATTACCACAAGCCTGTTCTCCACAATTAAGGTGCCGCCCAACCTCATGTGATGTATAGGCTATCCAGCCCACAGAGTTTAGCGGCAGCTTTACCTAGTGGTTAGAGCGTTGGGACAGTAACTGAACGGTTGCTAGATCAAATCCCCGAGCTGACAAGGTAAAAATCTGTTGTTCTGCCCCTGAACAAGGCAGTTAACCCACTCTTCCTAGGCCATCATTGTAAATAAAAATGTGTTCTTAATTGACTTGCCTAGTCAAATCAAATCAAACTATTTGCCGAATTCAACAAGTGTAGACTTTACCATGAAATGCTTACTTACAATCCCTTAACCAACAGTGCAGTTCAAGAAGAAGAAATTATTTACCAAGTAGGCTCAAATAAAAAGTATTAATAAAAAGTAACACAATAAGAATAACGAGGCTATATACACAGGGCACCGGTACCGAGTCAGTGTGCAGGGGTACAGGCTAGTTTAGGTAATCTGTATATGTAGGTGGGGGCGAAGTGACTATGCATAGTTAACAAACAAACAGCGAGCAGCAGCAGTGTACAAGAGGGGGGTCAGAGTAAATTGTCTGTTGGTGATTTTTATGAATTGTTCAGCAGTCTAATGGCTTGGGGCTAGAAGCTGTTGAGGAGCCTTTTGGTCCTAGACTTGGTGTTCCGGTACCACTTGCCGTGCGGCAGCAGAGAATACAGTCTGTAACTTGGTGGACTGGAGTCTCTGACAGGCGTTGATGCAACCGGTCAGGATACTCTCGGAGGATCTGGGGACCCATGCCAAATCTTTTCAGATTTGTTGTGCCCTCTTCACGACTGTCTTGGTATGTTTGGACCATTATAGTTCATTGGTGATGTAGACACCAAGGAACTTGAAACTCTCGACCTGTTCGTCCCGCCTTTTCCTGTAGTCCACGATCAGCTCCTTTGTCTTGCTTACATTGAGGGAGAGGGTGTTGTCCTGGCACCACACTGCCAGTTCTCGGACCTCCTCCCTATAGGCTGTCCCAACATTGTGATAAATAAAGATTGAAAAAAATTGAAAGGGAGACGTTGTCCCCCTGGATTTGTTGGTGGTAACATGCTAAATCCTCACTGTCTCACTTAACCACTATGCCTGCAACTGTATGCCTGGGTTTTTTAGATTCACAAGACAAAGGAAGCCACGGTGCTGAAAAGAAGGATGTGCCACCTTCAATCAGGCAGTTCTGTTCCCCTCTGTGAGGTGGAAGATTGTGTGTGTGTGTGTGTGTGTGTGTGTGTGTGTGTGTGTGTGTGTGTGTGTGTGTGTGTGTGTGTGAGGAGGTGAGATAAGACAGGGGCAGGTGATAGTGCTTTGTGAAGATTTGGACAGCCATTCAACGAAATGCATCACAATCTTTTGATGTGTGGATGAGGAGGAAAGCCTGTAGGATTTCCTGTCTCATGTTTAACATTTGGAGGATTCTGGGGGAGGGAAGTGACAGCTTCACACCTAGTAAATCCTAGGCACTTATCTTCTCTGTGGTGTTTAACCCCTTCATTGTCTTCGTATCACTGTAAAAAAAAGTATGCCTATCGGTACATTCCACCACACAGAACAAATTTAGGGCTAGATTTAATCTGATTGCCCCTTTTCGGTTAAGACCGATTTCACTGTAAACACTGCATATGTCGACTTAATGGGAAATTACATTTGAATGTCAGTCACGCTAAAATGCATGTCTTCTAGGGTCCGGATTGAATGTAGGTCTTAAATAATGTTATTTTAGTGATTCATAACGAAATAGCATTTGGAAGCTTAGGAGTACAAAGTAAGCTTGGGAGATTTTTTATTTTTATTTCATTACATATATTTGAGAGAAAAAAAAGCCTATGCGACACAACAGAACATTTTGAGTTGTGTCGTGTACGATACATTTTTCCTCTTGGTTCTCTGTCTTTGGCTGGCAGGCAGGAAAAGGCGTATTGATCCAAACAGTAATTACATTACTACAAACAATACGCAGGGCTATATAATAGGAACAGATTGTTAGGGCTGCTGAGGCCTATGGTCTCGTCATTCTAATTGTGTTGATTGTATCTTCTTGCCTTCTCCCTGTTATGTTTCTGTCACCGAACCGCTCATTAGTGAGGAGAAACTGTCCTCGGCGCTCTCCCACTGCCCACTAACCTATTGCTGTCTGTGATGTCATACCTAATTATGTGCAAACTATCTGTAGGACACAAATGATGGGCGTAATTTGTGGTCGTACCAACCTACACAACTGGCTTTACAAAGATGACTCACTGGCTGAGAGTCATTGTCAGCGACATAATCTAGCCTAAAACAACTCTCCTTTATCTGAGACACAATCAATTGGAAGCATTTTAGAGTGTGTGTGTCGGTGTGAGTGTGTGTGTACAGTTGAAGTCGGAAGTTTACATACACCTTAGCCAAATACATTTCGACTCAGTTTCTCACAATTCCTGACATTTAAACCTAGTAAAAATTCCCCATTTTATCTTTGTTAGGATCGCCACTTTATTTTAAGAATGTGAAATGTCAGAATAATAGGATAGAGAATGTTTTATTTCACCTTTTATTTCTTTCATCACATTCCCAGTGGGTCAGAAGTTTACATACACTCAATTAGTGTTTGGTATCATTGCCTTTAAATTGTTTCACTTGGGTCAAACGTTTAGGGTAGCGTTCCACAAGCTTCCTACAATAAGTTGGGTGAATTTTGGCCCATTCCTCCTTACAGAGCGGGTGTAACTGAGTCAGGTTTGTAGGCCTCCTTGCTCACACATGCTTTTTCAGTTCTGCCCACACAATTTCTGTAGGATTGAGGTCAGGGCTTTGTGATGGCCACTCCAATACCTTGACTTTGTTGTCCTTACGCCATTTTGCCTCAACTTTGGAAGTATGCTTGGGGTCATTGTCCATTTAGAAGACCCATTTGCGACCAAGCTTTATCTTCCTGACTGATATCTTGAGATGTTGCTTCAATATATCCCAATCATTTTCCGTCCTCATGAAGCCATCTATTTTGTGAAGTGCACCAGTCCCTCCTGCAGCAAGCACCCCCACAACAGCTGCCACCCCCGTGCTTCACGGTTGGGATGCTGTTCTTCAGCTTGCAAGCCTCCCCTTTTTCCTCCAAACTTAACAATGGTCATTATTGCCAAACAGTAGTATTTTTGTTTCATCAGACCAGAGGACGTTTCTTCAAAAAGTACAATCTCTGTCCCCATTTGCAGTTGCAAATTGTAGTCTGGCTTTTTTTATGGCGGTTTTGGAGCAGTGGCTTCTTCCTTGCTGAGCGGCCTTTCAGGTTATGTCGATATAGGACTCGTTGTGGATATAGATACTTTTGTACCTATTTCCTCCAGCATCTTCAAGGTCCTTTGCTGTTGCTCTGGGATTGATTTGTTCATCTCTAGGAGACAGAACACGTCTCCTTCCTGAGTGGTATGATGGCTTTGTGGTACCATGGTGTTCATTCTTGCATACAATTGTTTGTACAGATGAACGTGGTACCTACAGGCATTTGAAATTCAAAAGGCACTCGCACATCTGAGCAATCTTTTTTGCAGGAGCATGTTAACAGTTGCACAAGATGAAGGAAAAAGGAACCCGCACACTGCTCTTGATAGTATCACTGATCTTTAATAAGCTTACGTATCGGCCTCACGGCCTTCGTCAGAGCTTTTGTGCAAAAGCTACAGGCGTCTGAAAATTGCTCCCAAGGATGAAACAGACTTGTGGAGGTCTATAATCTTTTTTTCTGAGGTCTTGTCTGATTTTTTTTGACTTTTTCATGATGTCAAGCAAAGAGGCACTGAGTTTGAAGGAAGGCCTTGAAATACATCCCCAGGTACCTCTCCAATTGACTCAAATTATGTAAATTAGCCTATCAGAAGCTTCTAAAACCATGACATCATTTTTTCTGGCATTTTCCAAGCTGTTTAATGGCACAGTCAACTTAGTGTGTGTAAACTTCTGACCCACTGGAATTGTGATACTGTGAAATATAAGTGAAATAATCTGTCTGTAAACAATTGTCAGAAAAATTACTTGCGTCATGGCACGAAGTAGATGTCCTAACTGACTTGCCAAAACTATAGTTTGTTGGCAAGAAATTTGTGGAGTGGTTGAAATACAAGTTTTAATGACTCCAACCTAAGTGTATGTAAACTTCTGACTTCAACTGTATGTGTATGTGCGCGTGTGTGCTGTTATGGGAATTAGAAACAAAATATGTCACTTCTATTTCAGATAATGTGTTTTTAAAGTCTAGATGAGAATGTCATTAATAACGGATGTATCTTTACTCAGTTGACTGAACCCAACTGAACCCACTGTCATGCCTTGGTCTTAGTATTTTGTGTTTTTAGTTAATTAGTTGGTCAGGCCAGGGTGTGACATGGGTTTATGTTATTGTGTTATTGTTTTGTTTTTATTTTGTAGGCATTGGGATTGTGGTTGATTAGGGGTGTGTTTAGTTTAGGTTGGCTGCCTGAGGCGTTCTCAATCAGAGTCAGGTGATTCTTGTTGTCTCTGATGGGGAACCGTATTTAGGTAGCCTGGGTTTCACTGTGTATTTTGTGGGTGATTGTTCGTGTCTCTGTGTAGTTTCACCAGATAGGTTTCACGTTCCGTTTTGTTGTTTTGTATTTTGTCTCAGTATTTTCATGTATTCGTCATTTGTTTCATTAAACAACATGAGTAACCAACACGCTGCATTTCGGTCCGACTCTCTTGCAACAAACGAAGAACGCCGTTACAGAATCACCCACCACACTCGGACCGAGCAGCGTGTTAACAGGCAGCAGCGAAGGGAGGACGTTATGGACAGCAGAGGCTTGGAGTATACGACGTGGGAAGAAATAGACAGGTGGGCGGCCGACCCAGAGAGAGTGCCAGAGCCCGCCTGGGATTCGCTGGAGCAGTGCGATGAGGGCTATAGGCGAATGGAGTCGAAAAGAAAGACACGGCGGCGCAGAGCGAAACCCGAAAGTCACCCCCAAATATTTATTGGGGAGGGCTCAGGGAGAGAGTAGCAGAGTCAGGAGTCAGACCTGAGCCTACTCTTCCTGTTAATTGTGAGGAGCAGCGATCTAAGGACTTCTGGACTTGGGAGGAGATATTAGACGGAAAAGGACCCTGGTCACAGCCTGGGGAATATCGCCGTCCCAAGGACGAACTAGAGGCGGCTAAAGCGGAGATGCGCTGGTATAAGGAGGCAGCACGGCGACGCGGATGGAAGCCCGAAAAGCAGCCCCAAAAAATTATTGGGGGGGGGCTTAAAGGGAGTATGGCTATGCCAGGTAGGAGACCTGCGCAAACTCTCTGTGCTTACCGGTGGGCTACAGAGACCGGGCAGACACCGTGTTATGCCATGGAGCGCACGGTGTTTCCAGTGCGGGTGCATAGCCCGGTGTGGTTCATACCAGCCCTTCGTATTGGCCGGGCTAGAGTGGGCATCGAGCCAGGTAAGGTTGGGCAGGCTCGGTGCTCAAGAACTCCAGTGCGCCTGCACGGTCCGGTGTATCCAGAGCCACCTCCACACACCAGTCCTCCGGTAGCAGCTCCCCGCACCAGGCTTCCTGTGCGTGTCCTCGCTCCAGTATCACCAGTGCCAGCACCACGCATCAGGGCTACAGTGCGCCTCGCTTCTCCTGTGCTGTCGGAGTCTCCCGCCTCTCCAGCGCTGTCGGAGCCTTTCTCCTCTCCTGCACTACCGGAGTCTCCTGTCTGTTCAGCGCTATCAGAGCCTTCCTCCTCTACAGCGCTGCCGGAGCCTCCTGCCTGTTCGGAGCAGCCTGAGCTGCCAGTCTGCATGGAGCAGCCTGAGCTGCCAGTCTGCATGGAGCAGCTAGAGCTGCTAGTCTCCATGGAGCAGCTAGAGCTGCCAGTCTGCATGGAGCTGCCAGTCTGCATGGAGCTGCCAGTCTGCATGGAGCTGCCAGTCTGCATGGAGCTGCCAGTCTGCATGGAGTTGCCAGTCTGCAAGGGGCTGCCAGTCTGCAAGGGGCTGCCAAAGCTGTTAGTCTGCATGGAACAGTCAGAGCTGTCAGTCTGCAAAAAGCCGCCAGAGCTGTCAGTCAGCATGGAGCAGCCAGAGCTGTCAGTCAGCATGGAGCAGCCAGAGCCGTCAGTTAGCCAGGATCCGCCAGTCAGCCAGACTCTTCCAGATCCGCCAGTCAGCCAGACTCTTCCAGATCTGCCAGTCAGCCAGACTCTTCCAGATCCGCCAGTCAGCCAGACTCTTCCAGATCCGCCAGTCAGCCAGACACTTCCAGATCCGCCAGTCGGCCAGACTCTTCCAGATCCGCCAGTCGGCCAGACTCTTCCAGATCTGCCAGTCAGCCAGACTCTTCCAGATCTGCCAGTCGACCAGACTCTTCCAGATCTGCCAGTCGACCAGACTCTTCCAGATCTGCCAGTCGACCAGACTCTTCCAGATCTGCCAGTCGACCAGACTCTTCCAGATCTGCCAGTCGACCAGACTCTTCCAGATCTGCCAGTCGACCAGACTCTTCCAGATCTGCCAGTCGACCAGACTCTTCCAGATCTGCCAGTCGACCAGACTCTTCCAGATCTGCCAGTCGACCAGACTCTTCCAGATCTGCCAGTCGACCAGACTCTTCCAGATCCGCCAGTCGACCAGACTCTTCCAGATCCGCCAGTCGACCAGACTCTTCCAGATCCGCCAGTCAACCAGGATCTGCCAGAACCGCCAGCCAGCCAGGATCTGCCGGATTCAACTGCCTGGCTGGGCTTTCTCTCAGTGCTGGGCTTCCTTTCAGTGCTGGGCTTCCTCTCAGTGCTGGGCATCCTCTGTTCCAAGCTGCCCCTCTGTCTCGAGCTGCCCTTCTGTCCGGAGCTAACCCTCAGTCCAGTGGGGTTCTGGGTGAGGACTACTAGGCTATGATCGGTGGCGAGGGTGGATTATCCCAGGACGCGTAGGGGAGGAACTATGACATTAATGGAGTGGGGTCCACGTCCCGAGCCGGAACCGCCACCATGGACAGACGCCCACCCGGACCCTCCCTATGGTTTTGAGGTGCGTCTGGGAGTCCGCACCTTAGGGTACGGGAAAATGGGGGGGGTTCTGTCACGCCTTGGTCTTAGTATTTTGTGTTTTTAGTTAATTAGTTGGTCAGGCCAGGGTGTGACATGGGTTTATGTTATTGTGTTGTCGTATTGTTTTTTTTGTAGGCATTGGGATTGTGGTTGATTAGGGGTGTGTTTAGTTTAGTTTGGCTGCCTGAGGCGGTTCTCAATCAGAGTCAGGTGATTCTTGTTGTCTCTGATGGGGAACCGTATTTAGGTAGCCTGGGTTTCACTGTGTATTTCGTGGGTGTTCCTGTCTCTGTGTAGTTTCACCAGATAGGCTGTACTTAGGTTTCACGTTCCGTTTTGTATTTTGTCTCAGTATTTTCATGTATTCGTCATTTGTTTCATTAAACAACATGAGTAACCAACACGCTGCATTTCGGTCCGACTCTCTTGCAACAAACGAAGAACGCCGTTACACCCACAACCATTGTTAGGACAACTCTTTTTTCATACAGATGTGGAACCGATGTACACATTTGAATTAAGTCAATTCAAAGTACCATTTTTTCAGTGTTGGTTAGGAAGTCATGAAAGCATCAGCCTAGGTTTGGGTCCCAAATGGCCCCATATTCCCTACATAGTGCACTACTTTTGACCAGAGCAATATATAGGGCATAAGGGTGCCATTTAGGAAGGACCCAATGTATTTCAGAAAAGATTATTCATAAAGTGTAAATTTGAGATGAATATTCATGACGATGTGGATAATGTTGAGGATGAGGAATGGAATTTATTATTGATTAAAATGTTTATTTAACTTGAGGAAGATGTCATCAAAGTTCACTTCAGAAACAGCATTGTTACCCCAAGGCGCCACACATCTCAGGAGTGTTAATACCTCATTGCATGTTTAATTATTTTATTAGACCCCAAGGAACTCTCCCTGTGGTTAACAACTCATCTCCTCACAAACGTAGCTTTCTTTCAACGTCACAAATGCACTAATAGAACTTGAGAGAAGAAAACATGGAGAAAACCCAGTGCCCACAATTTTTTTTCTGAATATTCATGTCACAAAGTTGTATTGTTGCACACACACGCAAACACACACACACACAGTAAAAGTACATACACCCAAGGCACAGTTTCCAGGTTAGGTTACTACTGAATGAGTCATCACCTTCATATTTTCCATTTTGATGGTTAGCTTTCCTTTTAAATTGAGATGATAATTTCAGTTACAAGTATTCTACATGTGTGATAATAAGTTTAAACTTATGATCAAGCAAAAGATACTTAGGAACATTTGTCCTCCCGCCTGTGTCCCTTGACATTGAGGAAGGGGGCAGCTGGCACACTGCACCTTTCTGTACAAAAGGTCCATGTTCTGGTATAGCCTCAAGGCCATGTGTGAATACCTCTGGGCTATATTTAAATCGATGGCATCCTTTTTAGCTCTATTTTTCAGCGGTACCTGTCAGTAGGGCATTCCAGTGGGGGGCTTGCCAGTGCTGGTGAGACGCTTGCTTCGGTAGGGCATGACAATGCAGGCAGGGTGCCCCTGAAGTGATTGGGAGGGGGACAGTAATTTACGGTGACACTGTGGCAACAGCCAGGGAGGGGTGTTTGAGTATGAGTTTGTCTGTGACAACAGCAGCACACCCTTCTCTCTACTCCACCCCTTCCAGTCTCTGGCTGTCAGTCTGACAGAGCCCAGAAACATGGCCTTCTGGTTTGATGAGATTCTGTCCTCTTGATCACCTGTAGCGTGAAGGGAATCGAGTGCTGTTGTTTTATATGGCTTCATTAGTGATTGTCTGAAAAGTATTCTCATAATCAGTCGCACCTGCCTGAATTTATAGGGTTGTGTAGATTTGAGCAGGCAGCTTTATAGACTCCTGTATTTTTGCTCTGCCAACTTTTTTAAATGGTCCTTTGTAACCTCTACACGCTTAGAAAAATGGTTCTTTGTGGAGGGATAGGGTTCTACCAAGAACCATTTTTAGCTGAAGATCCCATTTTGGATGACAAGGCTTCTTTGTAAGGCAAAGGGTGCTACCTAGAAACTTTAACATCCTAAGAACTGTTTTTAGAGGAAAGGGTTCTTTGATAATTCTTTGGAAAGTCAAGAAGGTTCTGCATAGAACCATATATTATATTTCGCAGCAATCTCTATTGCAGGGTAATTTTCAGAATTGTTTGTTTTAATAACTGTACTCTTGCATGTACATTGATTGCTTCATACATTTTTTGCTACAAAAATATATAAAACGTACATTTTTTGAACAAATCCAATCTGTTAGTACAGTCATTGGATTAATTGCACCACTTACTGAGATGGTTGTTCCTGTTTATATGATAAAGGTAGTCTCAGTATTAAGTGTTCCCTACCCTGGCAGTCATTCTGAATGCAGGCTGTGGGTGATGTTATTCAATGTGTTTCTATGGGCTAATAACATTGTTTTAAAGTGTCCTGTCCTATATCTGAGAGATATAAGAAAGATCAGGGCATGATTATATATACTGTATATATCCCCCCCCCCAAAAAATGGCACTAAACTGCTTCCATATATACAGTACTTCCATACATTTTTTAAACTGGTACCGGCTACCTTAAGACTAGTCTTGTGAGGCATCCTAGAGCAAAACACTGACATGTTTGTGTTTCGTGAGTGTCTCATCTCTCCATAGAGGTTTCATATTAGTGTGTCGTCCAAATTGTTTGAATGCTACAGACGTTTTCGTGAGAAGAGACATTTTCAAGATGTCTCATGGTCTGAAAAACACTGCTGTAGCTCATCGACCTTCCACCGCAGATGGGGAAGGATGCCATTGGCGGATGTGGTGAATTGAGACACTACCCATGCAAAACATATCTCTAGTTTAAACAGACAGATTTCCATAAGGATTTTTGTATTATGCTAATTGTTTTCCACGGCGGCGCGGACATTGACTCTAAGGGGAGATATACTGTGCACGGTGATGGAGAGAAAGTTGAGAGAAGAATTACATTTGTTTCCACTTCTTCTTATTAATAATTCAGACTGAGTACCAACTGGCCATATTTGGTTTGTCTCCTGCTCAAATTATGAGTACCACAGCATACGGTAACCTTTCAGGGTAGGACTGCGACACTGAAACTTTGTTTTGGAGGGTCGTCTTTCAATAAAGTGATGGCGATCGATAGTAAAATGACCTGCTCTTTTCTGGTAAGGTGTCCTTGAAGGATAAAAAAATATTGATTTTGCAATATAGTAGCCTACTCATTGGGTCAATTATTTGAAATTGTAATATGACTGTCACGCCTTGGTCTTAGTATTTTGTGTTTTAGTTAATTAGTTGGTCAGGCCAGGGTGTGACATGGGTTTATTGTTTGTTGTATTCTTAGTGGGTTTTTTTAGTTATTGGGATTGTGGCTGATTAGCGGTGTGTGTTGCATAGGTTTGGCTGCCTGAGGCGGTTCTCAATCAGAGTCAGGTGATTCTCGTTGTCTCTGATTGGGAACTGTATTTAGGTAGCCTGGGTTTCACTTTGTATTTCGTGGGTGATTGTTCCTGTCTCTGTGTTAGTGTTCACCAGACAGGCTGTATAGGTTTTTCACATTCCATTTGTTGTTTTTTGTATTTATTAAGTTATTTCGTGTATCGTCATTTGTTCCATTAAAGAACATGAGTAACCAACACGCTGCATTTCGGTCCGACTTTCTTGCGACAAACGAAGAACGCTGTTACAATGACAGGGTTGGACAGGTTACTTTCTAAATGTAATCCGTTACAGTTGCAAGTTACCGGCCCAAAATTGTAATCAGTAAAGTAACGTAAAATCTGTTACTTTTAGATTACTTTCCCCTTAAGAGGCATTAGAAGAAGACACAAATGTATGTTACCAATTGAACGACATCTGTTGCAGGATAAATCATTGTTGAAGTTTATGGATGTTACAATTTACTTTATGGATAGGTTTGGTAGGTTTCTTCTAACCCATCACTTTCTACTACATTTAAGAATAAGATTTCATTATCAGAATTCCAGTCATCCCAATAAATGTTATACCCCTTGATCTTCAAGAATGGGACTTATGGATGTATGGAAGTATAGATTATCAAATTGATTTACCTGAGCATAACCCCAAAACTAAGGACTTATTAGCCAGCACTACTCTGTTGTTTATGATTTTATTGTCATAGAGGACTGATTGGGCTCATTGATTCGAGTTGAAAAATAAGTCCTGCGCTCATGGAATGGCATGCTTTGAGCACTACTGAAAAGTGCTATTTAGATGTGAAAAATGAATGCCATATGCTGCAATTGCTATAGGCCTATTGTTTACCTTTTTGTTGGTGACACGTTGATATCTTGATAATATACAGCTGTTGAAAGAGCAACTCCACAGATAAAACAACAACAAAATGGTTCCCCCGTCTCTGTTTTGGTAAAAAGCTGAGTGATGAGCCTGGAGAAATGTAATCACTCTCAGATGAATAGACGGAGCTATTGATGCATGGCCATCCATGATATCAAAATTATTGGTTTAACCATGTTATGAGGCTATACAGTATTTGTTTACATTTACAATGTTTACAGACATTGGAGAAAAACAAGCTTATATTTTTGGTTCTCATGGAGTGTGACAGTTGAACTAAGCTCATGGGGCATTTCTAAGTTATATTCTTCAAGTATCAAAGGATATACAGGGCCAGTCCAAAGTTTGAACACACCTACCTAAGGTCAAAACTATGAAATATTTTAGATTCTTCAAAGTAGCCACCCTTTGCCTTGATGACAGCTTTGCACACTCTTGGCATTCTCTCAACCAGCTTCACCTAGAATGCTTTTCTAACAGTCTTGAAGGAGTTCCCACATATACTGAGCACTTGTTGGCTGCTTTTCCTTCACTCCTTCACTCTGAAAATACCTTGAATGAGTACTGAAGGTGTGTACAAAATTTTGACTGGTACTGTATACTGTGTATATAATTTATACGTCAAAAAATGGATGTAGCAACTACAGATTGCCCAAGTCTATCAAAAGTTTGCGATTTTGGGAAAGTGTCCATTAGGCCTACAGTATGGATTTTTTTATTTAATCAGCATGAATTAGATTGAGCAATAAATGCCCCACTTTAATTCCATAGGCCTGGATTCGCGCTTTGCAGCTGTTGCAAGAGCACATTTTTCACTGGCTGTCCACTGATTTCATAAACAATGATTGATAGGCAGCGTAAACATCTTGAATTCAGCCATTATTGAGTTCAAATACAAATTTAGATTTGTGAAAAGCCATCCACAACAACAATCCGTAAGGTGCAAATAGCTAAATGAGAGAGCAGCAGTGTGATTCACATCCATGCGCTAAGTAGATATCAATAATAAGTGATATCCGTATTGTCGTAGATTACACACTGCTGTCATCCTTACCCCCAAGCGTTTATTCAAGTTGGACAATCTTTGGATGCCGACAACAGTCGCACCATTGGAAGACATAGTTTAGACTATAGTCTACAAAAGCCTATTCCTGCTCTTTTCCCACAATCCATCAAACACATTTGGTGTGTCATCATAGTGGTCTCTGACTTATGGTCAGACTCGCTCAGGTGGAACAAACTTAAACTTGCGCCTTTTTTCAATGCTTTAGGCAAGACCCAGATGCAGACAGTTTTAAAGTAACAAAAGTTTAAAACTAGAACAGAAGGCAGGCAAAACGACAGGTCAAGGGCAGGCAGAGTTCAGTAATCCAGATCAGAGTCCAAAAGGTACAGAACGGCAGGCAGTCTCAGGGTCAGGGCAGACAGAGATCAATAATCCAGTGTGGTGGGACGAGGTACAGAACGGCAGGCTCAGGGTCAGGACAGGCATAATGGTCAAAACCGGGAAAACTAGAAGCAGCCATGAGCAACAGGAACACCGCTGGTAGGCTTGACGAACAAAACGAACTGGCAACAGATAATGAGGGGAGGTGGGAGACACCTTGTTGACAGGTGAAACAGATCAGGGTTTGATAGACTCAATGACTTGTATTGTACCTTTTACCCCCTGAGTGCACTTCAGAAGGTCAGTCAAGCATGCTGGCATTGTCTTACCCCATTTCTCCTCTTTTACACATCCTCCACCTCTCATCTGGCCAACATTACAATACTATTTAAGTGGGCCACTAGATTAGTCCATTCTTTATGGTACATGACTTCCTGCAAGTTGGTGTGGGAGGAATCAGCTCGCTTCCAACAAAAGCAGACAAACATTTACCTACCTTGATTTGGATCTCTCTAGTTCACTTCTAATGGGGTTGGTTGCTATCTCAGGTATAGGAGATGCGGAAGATGCAGGTTGTGCTCACAGACGCGCTCGCACACACACACACATGCACACATGCACACACACGCACACACATTATAATAGAGGCACCCATTTAGCAGTATCTGTAAGCTAACTTGTACTGTATGTCATATGTGACTACTGCTCTGTTGTGATCCTTGTAGATTAAATACATCAAGGGACATGCCTACACAGTTTTTTTTCACCAAGTTTTATTGCTCTCATTGGCTGGACATGGGAATGTGTTCTCTCATGCAGCTCCACTAGCTACATGAGTTTGAGCCTCTATTGTGTGTTTCCAGGGTCATTAGTGAAGGAAGCTGCTCAACCAAAGGAGGGATATGTTAGCCTAGGAGCTATAAGCTCTACACTTGATAGACTTCTGTGAAGTTTCCTCAAACTATATTTATTTTCTCTCTCTTAGGGGAAAAGAAAAGTTACGTGACTTCCTTGCATGGTCATGCGTGTGTGACTCAATCCCTCGCTGTCACTCTCCAGAATGAAAATTGAGGCAAAGGCTGAGAAAAGGATTATCCTCTTTTCTTTGCAGGGAGACATTCCTCACCGCTCAGTCACTTTCCTCTGAGACAAATTAGGTACCTTGAACTGGGAAAGTCATGAGATATATATGCATCACCTAGTCCTCCCTTAGAACTACTGAGCTTTTTTGAATACCCAAGCCCGATATCTGAGTACAATTAAAATAGTTGAGCTGTGGACAGACCCTTCAAGTTGTGTTATGACATATAACGTGTGTGTGTGTGTGTGTGTGTGTTAGAGACCGACAAGGCGAGAAAGAGAGCCAAGCTTTTAATCATAATTCAAGAGCTAGCATGTTTACTGTTTTCCCAAAATGAGTTATTGTGTAAATGTAACACCCTACTACACTATGCCAAATTGACAAACTGGACATAGGCGTGACACTGACTCTCATGCAACAAAATAACATCCCACAACTATGACTGAAATATAACGCATGGCTAGACTGTGCAAGGATGCAGATGTAGTGCATTTAATTTACAGTATTAATCACACAATTTTACAGATAGATTTTTTTTTGTTACAATAGATTCGACAGCGTCCATTGACTTGTCCATAATATATTTATGTATGCCATTCTTCTCTCCGAACTTGACTTCCTGGATGAACAGCTGAGTGTACTGTAAAGCTGAGGATGTCCCATGGACCGCAAGCAAGCATTATTAGTGTACATTCCAGTCCCTGGACTCCTGTGTCATATAAATAGGGACTGGAGGGACAAAGGGCCACCTCCATGGTAGGAGCTGGTTCTATGTCAGGGATTTGTGTTCTATAGAATGTAGAGCACTGACTGACCAGGCAGAAATCTTGACATAAAGTATAGTTGAGATTCAACATGGGGCCAACTAAATATCAAGACTGACCTTGTCTTTATGGATTCTCCCGGGAAAAAAATGGCGTTACCTCACAAAGCTCTTTCATGTGTCGTATGAAGTACTGTACTCCAAGTCTAGAATAGAATATAAGTAATGTATCCTAGATCTAATTAATTTTAATTGTGCCTAATGATGAAGCTCAATTGAATTCAAAGGCGGTGTAGGAGGTGAGTCATCCCATTTCAACCTATTATAACCTTGTTTTGTTGTTGCCATTGAGTATTCACTCCATCTGCAACCTTTCCATGCAACGCTTGTTCGATGTAAAGTGATAATATCATCATTCATCCACAGTAAATGGCAGCACTTCATCTAGATATCAATGACAGTTGTTTTCAACCTCTGGAGGCTATCAAGAACTGATTTACTATGACGCTGTTGTTCTATTCATTTAAATTTTTTCCAGATCCTACTTTTTAGTTTTTGAATATGTTTTTTTATACCAGTTCAACTTTTTACAGTGTACCCTGTTCATAGCATTTCTAGTGAGTTATTCAGTTATATAATGATGGGGAGGCAATAACCACATTTCGCAGCTGTCTCTGCAGACTAGAAAGAGTATTGCTGCTATTTCATACTGCGGGAGTAAAGGCTTTCCAAGCTCAACAGCCTTCTTAGAGTGAAATGGCTATAAGGAAGAGAAAAAAAAGAGGCAGATGGTCACTGACATTGATCCACAGTTTTGGAAAAGGAGGAAAAGGATTGCACGTATTCAGAGCAGGACTGGTTCAAGCTTGGTTATAAACAGTCCTATATAAACAGTCCTAGGTCTTATTTTGACTTTTAGGAAAGCATGGCTATAAAAAACCATGGCTATATTCTGACCAAAGGCAATGAAATGCATATATGTGATAATCAAACGATAAATCTTGGTGATGCTGAATGCAGTTCAGACAGAGTCCAGACATTGGCCTCAACCAAACTGAAGGCTTGGGAACTGGGGACCAGCTGTTTGTGTCTGTATATCCTGCCTAAATCCTGGCCATTTCACAATAAATATCAAATCAAATATAGAATACAAAATCATTGAAATAATAATAATATGGATGGTTTCCTGAAGTAATGTTGACAGCGAATATCTACAGTGTCCCCTTCACCTGCGAGCCAACTCATTTTTAACAGAAAAAGTCATTTCCTAACCTGACAAGTGAAGCATCTCAGCTATCAGGAAGCTCACGAATAAAACCATTCATATCTCGCCTCACACTCAATCCAAAGGGAAGACCATGGTTTCAACAATATCCCCTTCCTTGTTTGTCTGCCAATTCCCCAGCTTAGATTAGGAGTATTGTAGTTCCAGAGTACCCTTCTACTGTAAGATGCTGCATAAGCAGGTTGAAACAGTGAATGATAAAAATGTGCTGAATCCATTTGAATCCTTCCGCGTGACTCGTGTCTGATACAGGTGAGAAAGGTCAGTTAAGTTCGTACCAATGATCCTGCTAATGATCATGCTCAGTATTCTGTTGCTCGTGGGTTTTCATTGCTTAGTGTCTGTGAATGCAGAGGACAGTAAGGTGGTTGTCTCCTATTGGCTGTTGAGATTTACGATCGTCACGGCTTGCCTTTCATCTCCCAAGATCTTTCTAGAATTAAGTCTGCATGTTAAGTATATGTGTCTGAAATAGTACCCTAGGGTGGTATGGTCCCTGGTCAAATGTGCACTATAATTGGAATAGGGTTCCATTTCACATGCATACATAGACTCCCACAGCCTATGCTACCCGAGCCTAGATCCCTGGTCAAAAGTAGTGAACAATAAAAGGAAAAGGGTGCCATTTCGGACTTTTTTCCAAGCACAGAGATCATGGAAAAGGCCACCATGGGATGAGGAGATATGATCCCAAGGGCCGAAGCTAGAAGATAGAGCACAAAGCTGAATGCTTGAAACTGATGAACGGCTAAGAGGTCACGCAAATGGTGACACTGACTGTTAAAATCAGACTCAATGGCCACCTGAGAATATAGAGTCTTTCATTAAATTCATTCTCTCCGTTCATAAAAGGGGTTCCCGAGTGGCGCTGCAGTCTAGGGCACTGCATCTCAGTGCTAGTGGTGTCATTACAGACACCCTGGTTGAAATCCAGGATGTATCACAGCCAGCTGTGATTGGGAATCCCATAGGGCAGTGCACAATTGGCCCAGTGTTGTCTGGGTTTGGCTGGTGTAGGCCTTCATCGTAAATAAGAATTTGTAACTGAATGACATGCCTGGTTAAATAAAAAAGGGAGGGATTGAAATTACAGGAGGAAAAGGGGCAATAGCAATGAACTCATGAAATAAAAGGATATATAAGTCAGAATAAATAATTGGTTTCTAAGAATTAAGCTTCATATTTCCATCATAAACATTTTCCTTGAGTGATTCAGTAACCCTGAGTCAAGTGAGATCTATGAGTTGCATGTGGAGGGGATATGATGGACAGGCCAGGCCACATCACCCAAAAAACATAGCCTACAATAAATACAGCAGTAAACATGGGAAAGTACCTAATTCCTTAAGGAATTCCATAAGGAAGCGCGTGCCAGATTTTTTCTGTGACCTCAAGTACCTTCAATAATGGCTGTTTTAGAGAATGTGGGCACGCGGGAGAAGGGGAGGAAGCATATCTGTCCTTGTAATGGAATAAGAATTTGTTCTTAACAGAATCCATATGTGTTATTTCATAGTTGTGATGACTATTCTTCTGTGTGGCGCAGTACAGTACTGGGCTATTTTGCTAAAGAATCCCTGTGTCGTGCGGGCAGGGCACGCGGGAGACCGGGGTTCAATTCCCTAACGGGGAGGAAGGAGTAGGCTGTCCTTGTAAATAATAATTTGTTCTTAACTGACTTGCCTAGTTAAATAAAAATTACACTAAGAGCATAACATTTATGAACCCTAATTATAATCTAACCAATACCCAAACGGAGAATAAGTGAAAATAAAAATATGATTGATTTATCAAGAATGGTCCCCATGCTTGTCTCAGAGCAGTGCAAAACAGTGCTAAAATAGTTGTGGGCTTTTGCTTCAAATCCCATTGCTTCTAACTTCAATATGCTCTTTAAATAAATAAGACCTACACCACTTTTAGCAGCACATTACTCAACACTAGTGAGACTCATGTCGCCTACGGTAGGCCTACACTATATCGAAATATATGACGTGACTCTCCGCCAATAATTACATATAGAGGATTGGAGGAAATAGACTTCTGTGGCGCCAGTACGCACCCCTTACACTGGGCCATTTGTTTAACCGCCCTATGGCACTCTCAATCACGGTCGGATGTGATACTGCCTGTATTCGAACCAGGAACTGTAGTAATGCTTCTTGCACCGCTGTGCCACTCTGGAGTCATGACCAATATATATATCTTTACAGAACAGTAACCATGTGTAGTTAGATACGTGTGTAGGTAGATGTGGAAAGGTAGATACAAATGATATGTTGCTCGGCTATTAGACAATTTGCTTGTAAAGTTGAATAGTCTATTGATCAGCTAATAGCCCATCCTAGAAATATTGTTTGCAGAATTTACAGCCTGCTACGCTTGTGAAAAACGAATAATAATACTTCCCCTCTCCACTTGTTAAAGATTCCAATTGATAAAGTGTTTCAGCTACAATCGCCCCCAACCCCAATTAATACATTTGGGCATAGTTGATAGCGTGCTTGACTTCGGGCTAGAATGTTCAGGGTTTGAAACCTGCTGCCTGCTTGTTTCATTGCATAGCAAGTTTGTATGAAGGTCTGGTTATTCACAGGCAAATAGTAATATACTGTAAACTGCTCTGGTGACAAACAAATTTGCTGCCCTGTTTTCAATTGTCCACATGCCTGGGAGAACCGATTCAAGTAAGTAAATACATTACAAAAATGGAAGAAAAAAACATGTATTATTAGCTAACTAGCTACAGTGCATTTTAACTCAAATGAGCTGCTAACATAAACTCACCCCATTGCGTACAAATGTGCGCAACCGCAACATTCAAACGAGGCTACAAAGAAAACTAATGGGACTGTAGCGATTGTGTTGACTTCAAAATCGGGTGTGTGAACTAGGTTTCTATTCAAGCGTTGAAGCGACATGGTTATGGCTCTATAGTATTGGAGAAAAGTTGGAAAAAACGGACCCTCCGTTACATCGTGTCTTGTCATGTCGTAACGTACAGCACGCATAAAGCAACTATTTCTGTCTTACAATCTCTCTCCACCAGGTGTAGCACTTCTCTCATCCTTTAAAAACAAGTAATGACGGGGGTAAGGGGGGATACCTAGTCATTTTTTGCATCATCATTGCATTCGATCATCATTCTCAAAGCCGCTGTTTACTTCTAAGATGACTTTAGCACCGCCCTAAAAACCAGATTCAAATTCGACACAAACCTTCAAATAGGTATGTAATGACACATTGTAAACTCTTTATAGTATTTTATTTACATTTTAGAGGCGATAAGGTGATAAGTTGGACAGAGTGAAAAAAAGCAATTTTCCCACAGAATATCTCTCTTTCTCACTATTACGCATTAGTTTCGCTTCCCCACCAGCCATTTTTAAAAAGACCCGACGGGGCTCATTGCCTGCTTGAATTATGCAGAAACGGGCAGCATTTAGGTCATGTAATTGATTCTGTTGGAAAGGGGAGAAATCGTGCTTTACTATGGTATTGACATTACAGTTGATCTGGAAGTATTACGTTTTGGGGGCGCTAATATAAGGGCAATGGTACGGACCAAGGCAATGTACGAGTTTACGTTCGCTAGTTTACATACTGTATAGATGGCTAGCTAAGTTAATTACATGTTACAAGCTACCTAACTTCATATTAGCTGGCTGTCTTGATATATTTATCACTGTAAAATACATGTGTAGGTTGCTAGGTAGCTGAAAACATAAATACCACTTGAAACTTGATGATGACGTGATCATTTGAATCAGCTGTGTATGTGCAACCCTTTGCGTGCCCAGGACCAGGACTGAGAACCACTGCTCTTCATTTGGACCTCTTAATCTGCAGACAGGCTTTCACAGCTCTCTGTATCTGAGGACAGAAAACCTCACAAGAAATAGACTTCAGTATACTCAAATTACACAGCACTGAATATGATGTTTTCTGTCCTCACTAAGGACTGGAACTACACAAAAGTACCTGCTCTATCCAGAATAGCCTACTCTCTCACTTTGACAGCTGGGTCTGCTATCCTTTCACCCTCACCCTCCCATCTCTATCCATCTGTCTCTCATCTGCAGGTATGTTTTGATGTGAGAGAGGAAGCAGTCCCGTCATTGCCACCTCACCCGCTCTTAAGATAACCTCCGGGCCAACTCGGGGCCAAGGCTGGTTAGGAAACACCGCTAGAGACACTATGCAATTGTGATGAACTGAGAGAATATTAGGGTAGCACTGTTATTCACGAATCATATGCTGTCTTCCCTGCTCCTCTGTTCTTACCTCTTTCCCCTTTCTGTCTTCTACACCTCATCTTTCTTCCTCTTTTTATTATAATGCACACCATATGTGCATTGAAGTACAGATTATCATTGATTATCATTAGCATTGAAGTACAATTATCAGAATTATAATGCATGTATTTATAACACCTTTATAATGAACTTCTTTCAATAAAGCTTTTCACATTCTCCACTGGTTGAAATGCTATCTTGTGTCCTCGGATTAATGCAGATGAAGGGAGTTAGATATGCATAGGAAGTTTACTTACTGTTTTTGTCCTGTAAATATGAATCAGCCTTTACTTAAATCATGTTTCTAGTCTATTGCATAGTTACATTGTGTAATCATTGTTGGCCCAGGAGCAGTTAAACACTGTTGTAGTGTAAAATTGTAATACATGCATGCAGACAAAGCATCATTCAAAGAATGGAGTTGGATATGAGTGAAAAAGAGTGTCTCACAGAGATTCTGAACCACACCTTTATTTGCCAAGGAATGTACAGGCTACAATGTTTTTTTTTCACCTTTATTTAACCAGGTAGGCTAGTTGAGAACAAGTTCTCATTTGCAACTGCGACCTGGCCAAGATAAAGCATAGCAGTGTAAACAGACAACACAGAGTTACACATGGAGTAAACAATTAACAAGTCAATAACACAGTAGAAAAAAAGGGAGTCTATATACAGTGTGTGCATAAGGCATGAGGAAGTAGGCGAATAATTACAAATTTGCAGATTAACACTGGAGTGATAAATGATCAGATGGTCATGTACAGGTAGAGATATTGGTGTGCAATGAACAGAAAAGTAAATAAATAAAAACAGTATGGGGATGAGGTAGGTAAAATTGGGTGGGCTATTGACCGATAGACAATGTGTACAGCTGCAGCGATCGGTTAGCTGCTCAGATAGCAGATGTTCGAAGTTGGTGAGGGAGATAAAAGTCTCCAACTTCAGCGATTTTTGCAATTCGTTCCAGTCACAGGCAGCAGAGTACTGGAACGAAAGGCGGCCAAATGAGGTGTTGTCTTTAGGGATGATCAGTGAGATACACCTGCTGGAGCGCGTGCTACGGGTGGGTGTTGCCATCGTGACCAATGAACTGAGATAAGGCGGAGCTTTACCTAGCATGGACTTGTAGATGACCTGGAGCCAGTGGGTCTGGCGACGAATATGTAGCGAGGGCCAGCCAACTAGAGCATACAGGTCGCAGTGGTGGGTGGTATAAGGTGCTTTAGTGACAAAACGGATGGCACTGTGATAAACTGCATCCAGTTTGCTGAGTAGAGTGTTGGAAGCAATTTTGTAGATGACATCGCCGAAGTCGAGGATCGGTAGGATAGTCAGTTTTACTAGGGTAAGAGTGAAGGAGGCTTTGTTGCGGAATAGAAAGCCGACTCTAGATTTGATTTTCGATTGGAGATGTTTGATATGAGTCTGGAAGGAGAGTTTACAGTCTAGCCAGACACCGAGGTAATTATAGATGTCCACATATTCAAGGTCGGAACCATCCAGGGTGGTGATGCTAGTCAGGCGGTTGAAAAGCATGCATTTGGTTTTACTAGCGTTTAAGAGCAGTTGGAGGCCACAGAAGGAGTGTTGTATGGCATTGAAGCTTGTTTGGAGGTTAGCTAGCACAGTGTCCAAGGACGGGCCGGAAGTATATAGAATGGTGTCGTCTGCGTAGAGGTGGATCAGGGAATCGCCCGCAGCAAGAGCAACATCATTGATATATACAGAGAAAAGAGTCAGCCCGAGAATTGAACCCTGTGGCACCCCCATAGAGACTACCAGAGGACCAGACAGCATGCCCTCCGATTTGACACACTGAACTCGGTCTGCAAAGTAGTTGGTGAACCAGGCAAGGCAGTCATCAGAAAAACCGAGGCTACTGAGTCTGCTGATGTCATGCATAGGTGTAATAGGTGGCAGGGACGTCAGGCGCAGGAGAGTCAAATGGAGTGTGAAATGGAGTCTTTTAATAAAGTCCACGGAGTATGCTCCATAACACTAAATGTACATAACAAACAAACATGGGTACAAGGGCCCGACGCGCACCTATACAACAAACACACTACACTGACAATAAAACAATCTCTGACAAAGACATGAAGGGAAACAGAGGGTTATATACACAACAGGTAATGAATGGGATTGAAAACAGGTGTGTGGGAAGACAAGACAAAACCAATGGAAAATTAAAAGGATCAATGATGGCTAGAAGACCGGTGACGTCGAACGCAGAGCACCGCCCGAACAAGGAGAGGCAACGACATCGGCAGAAGTCGTGACAGCTTATAAGAATATGGTGATTGACAGAGTCGAAAGCCTTGGCAAGGTCGATGAAGACGGCTGCACAGTACTGTCTTTTATCGATGGCAGTTATGATATCAGTACCTTGAGCGTGGCTGAGGTGGGTGCACCCGTGACCGGCTCGGAAACCAGATTGAACAGCGGAGAAGGTACGGTGGGATTCGAGATGGTCAGTGACCTGTTTGTTGACTTGGCTTACGAAGACCTTAGATAGGCAGGTTCAGGATGGATATAGGTCTGTAGCAGTTTGGGTCCAGGGTGTCTCCCCCTTTGAAGAGGGGGATGACTGCGGCAGCTTTCCAATCCTTGGGGATCTCAGACGATATGAAAGAGAGGTTGAACAGGCTGGTAATAGGGGTTGCGACAATGGCGGCGGATAGTTTCAGAAATAGAGGGTCCAGATTGTCAAGCCCAGCTGATTTGTACGGGTCCAGGTTTTGCAGCTCTTTCAGAACATCTGCTATCTGGATTTGGGTAAAGGAGAACCTGGAGAGGCTTGGGCGAGTAGCTGCGGGGGGGGCGGAAATGTTGGCCGAGGTTGGAGTAGCCAGGCGGAAGGCATGGCCAGCCGTTGAGAAATGCTTGTTGAAGTTTTCGATAATCATGGATTTATCGGTGGTGACCGTGTTACCTAGCCTCAGTGCAGTGGGCAGCTGTGAGGAGGTGCTCTTGTTCTCCATGGACTTCACAGTGTCACAGAACTTTTTGGAGTTGGAGCTACAGAATGCAAATTTCTGCCTGAAGAAGCTGGCCTTAGCTTTCCTGACTGACTGCGTGTATTGGTTCCTGACTTCCCTGAACAGTTGCATATCGCGGGGACTATTCGATGCTTTTGCAGTCCGCCACAGGATGTTTTTGTGCTGGTCGAGGGCAGTCAGGTCTGGAGTGAACCAAGGGCTATATCTGTTCTTAGTTCTGCATTTTTTGAACGGAGCATGCTTATCTAAAATGGTGAGGAAGTTACTTTTAAAGAATGACCAGGCATCCTCAACTGACGGGATGAGGTCAATGTCCTTACTGGATACCCGGGCCAGGTCGATTAGAAAGGCCTTCTCACAGAAGTGTTTTAGGGAGCGTTTGACAGTGATGAGGGGTGGTCGTTTGACTGCGGCTCCATAGCGGATACAGGCAATGAGGCAGTGATCGCTGAGGTCCTGGTTGAAGACAGCGGAGGTGTATTTGGAGGGCCAGTTGGTCAGGATGACGTGTGCCCTTGTTTACAGATTTAGGGTTGTACCTGGTGGGTTCCTTGATGATTTGTGTGAGATTGAGGGCATCTAGCTTAGATTGTAGGACTGCCGGGGTGTTAAGCATATCTCAGTTTAGGTCACCTAACAGAACAAACTCTGAAGCTAGATAGGGGGCGATCAATTCACAAATGGTGTCCAGGGCACAGCAGGGAGCTGAGGGGGGGGGGGTCGGTAGCAGGCGGCAACAGTGAGAAACTTATTTCTGGAGAGACTAATTTTCAAAATTAGTAGTTCGAACTGTTTGGGTATGGACCTGGAAAGTATGACATTACTTTGCAGGCTATCTCTGCAGTAGACTGCAACTCCTCCCCCTTTGGCAGTTCTATCTTGACGGAAAATGTTATAGTTGGGTATGGAAATCTCCGGCAAGGTAATAACTACAGTACAACGACTTACATCCTTGGCACAATAAAGTTATTACATTCTACTCTATCCATTAGCTACATTAATGCCATTCAGACTTGAAGTCGATACAACAACTATGAAAGCTGAAGTTCATAGATAGGTTCTGAACTAATATTCATACCAAACGTTCTAAGGTCCATATACAGATCGGCTACAAAGTTTGATGACAAAATTTCCCAACAATGGACCGTCGCACCACATTCCTGTTCAAGTGAGCACAGCACAACAAGGTGAGTCCAAAAAATCAATTGTATGTATGCATAAATGATGTAATATGCCAGGGAGATATGTATACGGTGGATAAGAAAGTCATTCTAAGTGTATTCTGTGTATTAAGTTGCTAGTTGCCCATGTGCCTCACCATAAACATTTTGTAAATTTTCGACCTCTTAATTTTGCTTAAGTGGTGCACATGCACTGGAGCCTATAACCTGTTTTAGAGAAATGTACAGTTGGAGTCATTAAAACTCGTTGTTCAACCACTCCACAAATTTCTTGTTAACAAACTATAGTTTTGGCAAGTCGGTTAGGATATCTACTTTGTGCATGACACAAGTAATTCTTCCAACAATTCTTTACAGACAGATTATTTCACTTATAATTCACTGCATCACAATTCCAGTGGGTCAGAAGTTTAAACACACTAAGTTGACTGTGCCATTAAACAGCTTGGAAAATTCCAGAAAATAATGTCATGGCTTTAGAAGCTTCTGAAAGGCTAATTGACATAATTTGAGTCAATTGGAGGTGTACCGGTGGATGTATTTCAAGGCCTACCTTCAAACTCAGTGTCTCTTTGCTTGACATCATGGGAAAATCAAAATAAATCAGCCAAGACCTCAGAAAACATATTGGAGACCGCCACAAGTCTGGTTTCCTTGGGAGCCATTTCCAAATGCCTGAAGGTACCACGTTCATCTGTACAAACAATAGTACGCAAGTATAAACACCATGGCACCACGCAGCCGTCATACCACTCAGGAAGGAGACGCGTTCTGTCTCCTAGAGATGAATGTACTTTGGTGCGAGAAGTGCAAATCAATCCCAGAACAACAGCAAAGGACATTGTGAAGATGCTGGAGGAAACAGGTACAAAAGACTCTATATCCACAGAAAAATAAGTCTTATATCGACATAACCTGAAAGGCCGCTCAGCAAGGAAGAAGCCACTGCTCCAAAACCGCCATAAAAAATCCTGACTATGGTTTGCAACTGCACATGGGGACAAAGATCATACTTTTTGGAGAGATGTCCTCTGCATGGGGATGGCAGCATCATGTTGTGGGGGAGCTTTGCAGGAGGGACTGGTGCACTGCACAAAATAGATGGCATCATGAGGCAGGAAAATTATGTGGATATATTGAAGCAACATCTCAAGACATCAGTCAGGAAGTTAAAGCTTGGTCGCAAATGGGTCTTCCAAATGGACAATGACCCCAAGCATACTTCCAAAGATGTGGCAAAATGGCTTAAGGACAACA